>NW_027396642.1:0-321159 GCF_047715775.1 Aspergillus undulatus
GGGGGGAGCGCGAAATCGCATGGAAAGTGACCCCAAACCCCAGCTCCAAGGCCAGGGATCTGCTGCGAGCTGCAGATACGCTGTAGATACACGCAGGGAGACACCTACTTTGATAAGAAATGCACCCACCAACAGGAACATATTCTGGAAGATAGCGCTAGTCAGACACTGTCTTACTCTTACAACTGTCAGGTTGCACGGTGACACCCTTTCTCTCCCCTTCCAACTTGAACAATGAAGTCAGAGTCTCAGTGTGGGTGGATAAGACTAGGACAGACTGGGACTAGACAGTCTTGGACGAGGCGTCGAACTGGATTTTGATTTCTTGAGCTGCGAGTCGAGACTGCTCTTTGTTAGGCAGAACAGGGTTGGTGGTGGTGCGCACACGATCACAATTACAGCTGGTTATCAGCGAGATTCCGAGATTCGAACAAATTTATTTCATCTCTAGATTTCCCGGGGTATACAAAATAAACCAAACCAAATCAAATCAAATCAAGGGCGAGATAGAAATTTCGACCGTGGACCAAGGTGGATCAGCAATTGATCAGCATCGCCTCCATCGGCTTTTACTTTTAGATCGAACTCCCTCCCAGGTACAATTTGCCACTTAAAATAAACGAGTCAACTAAGTCTGCACTGCCATCTCAAACTCAACGTGCTTCAGGAGGCCATCTTAGGGACTAGACTTCGATAACCAGTTGTCGAGTTAAACAGAGGCCAAGCGACACGGGACAAGTGGTGGTATCGCATACTGGGTCATGGACATCCAAGATCTTGGACAGTTGAAGTGGACTGCCCACTCACAGCGCGGATTCAGGAGGATTGGCAGGGCAAGTGGGCTGTTATCGGCCCAATCACAGTACCCCGTTGTCTTGCAGGTTTGACCCCGAGGTGCAGTGCAACCCACGCTGTTTCAGCTTGATATTGCAGCATTCCAGTCGACATCATAGATTGATTGCTATTGCCTTGCATTATTACTTCACTTCAAATGCGTTGTTTTTAGTAGAACATTCCTGGAAGATAAATAAACTGGATCAGTAGAGTTGGTGATGCGCATGACCTTGCTTTTTACTGCCCTCCGATTGGCTCCCTGGCGCTGGGATCCCCGTATGCCGACTGGAAGCGGACTAGCGCAAAGCCAAGTATGGCAACGGACCCTGGAAGGGACTAGCCTGTTAGTGCTTGCCCCTGAACGGCCTCCGCTGCAGAAACAAACGAGACTGGCTGTGAGTGGCCGATGTCTGTGTTAGTGTGAGTCTCTAGTCTCTGCTGTCCCTTCTTGAATCTCGGTCTTTCTCCTCGTCCTTCCCTTCACCTTTACCCTCCCTTCGTTATCTGGGCTTCATTCCCTTCCTCGTGCGCTCTGTTCGCACGTCCGTTCATTTCTACCCCGACCAAGTCGCTCCTTCCGGGCCCTTCGCCCCTTTATTGCCCTGATCTCGGTAGCGGAAGCCTGGTTGGTTTGGTTTGGATTCCTCCCCGGCCTGCACCTGCCGCATCACGCTCTTTACCACGCACGCCCACACAAGGGCAAGCCCAACATAACAACATCCTACAAACACGCGCAAAATGGCACTCCTTAGGCAATTGGCCCTGCTAGCGGCCTGCATTGGTCCCGCCATCGCCCAAACTTGGACGCACTGCAATCCCACCAAGGGCGAAGACTGCGACCCGAACCCTGCGCTCGGCACAAGCTGGGAATGGGCCTTCAACGAGACGCAGAACGAGAAGATCTGGAACACGACCAATGGCGAAATCAACTGGACCGACGAGGGCGCCGAATTCACCATCGACAAGAAGCTGGAGTCGCCCACCATCCAGTCAACCTTCTACATATTCTTCGGCGTCGTCGAGATGCACGTCAAGATGGCTGCGGGTCCTGGTATTGTTTCGAGTGTTGTGTTGCAGTCGGATGATTTGGATGAGATTGATTGGGAGTGGGTTGGATACAACACGTCTGAGATCCAGACAAACTACTACAGCAAGGGCGTGACGAACTACGAGAACGGCGAGTTCTTCAAGGTCGATAATGCCGATTCCGAGTTCCACAATTATACCGTACACTGGACGCACGAGAAGATCGAGTGGTGGGTTGATAGTAACCTGCTCCGGACGCTTACCTATGACAAGGCGAAGAATGGCACCGAGAGTACGTTCCCGCAGACGCCGAGTAACGTTCGCATTGGTATCTGGCCTGCTGGTGACCCCGACAATGCGCCTGGTACCATTGAATGGGCTGGTGGTCCGGTTGATTACGATGCTGGTCCTTACACTATGGTTGTCAAGGACGTGCGCGTGGAGGACTTTTCGACTGGAAAGGCGTACGAGTATGGCGACACTTCTGGTTCCTGGGAGAGTATCAACATTATCAAGTGAGTTTCATCTCCACTATCCAGTCGCAGTCTTCTAATAAGTGCCAGGGGCAACTCTACCGCCGCCGAGGAAATCGCCAAGCCCCCGCCAAAGTCCCTCAGCGAGAAGTGGGACGACCTTCCCCAGGGCGCCAAAGCCGGTGTCTACGTTGGAGCCGCCGCTGCCGGCTGCATCCTTCTCGCGCTGTTCATTTTCTTCTTCATCCGCCAGCGCAAGAAGGGCCGTCTCGAGCACGCCCTCGACGACACCAAGTTCAACAACGAGCGCAACGAGATGAACAACTTCCAGAGCAACTGGAAGCAGAGTGAATGGAGGCACGGAGGATACCAGCCCGTGCAATAGTTGCTGCCCTGCAGATCCAGAAAAAAAAAAAGACGAAACCTGATGTACAAGACAATTCGCACCCTTCACCGAGTCGGTCTCGACCCCCTGCAAGGAGTCAGGGCGCCCTCCTCGCGTGGAGGCTGCGAGACAAAGCCAATTACCCTGCGCCGGCTTTGCAGGCAAATCTCGCGCGGGGTTGCTCCTACATCTGCTCGAACCCCTCGGATCATGACTCTCCATCTTGCTCTCCTTGCATCCCTGTCCCTCTTGTTAGCGCAATCTTTCTCAATCTCCTTGCCCATGTTTATAGTACCACCTCTCCGTTTGGTTTGGTTTTGGTTCACGACCGCAGCTTTGGTTTCCCCTCTTCTCTGTATATATTTTTCCATTCATATGCTCTTGCCTCCTGGGTCTCCAGACTGGTCGCTCCTCTGGTCTTAATGGCGCAGGCACATACCTTACCTCAGCTCGGGCTTCAGATTCTCCTGTACCACAACCGATAGATTTCGTCCACCCTCGTTATAGGATCCGGTCCGTGTGCAAGGCGTCTTCGATTCAATGCATATACCATTCATTCATTCGTTCATCTGCCCTTATCAGTATTCGTTCTTGTATTTGGCCATTCCAGTGCCAGCGAATGTCAGGGCGGGACTTGACAGTCATAAGCTCGCGAACCTGAATATATATCTCAGGCAGTATCTGCTCCATGGTTTCCCAGACGCAGCTGGCTCAGTTGGGCGCTACTTACCCTACTTCGGAAGTCCTTAATTCTCCTTCAAGTCAGCCGGCACCAGCCCCTTCACAACCAACAGTAACAATGGCCGACCTTCACAGCCCCATGGAAGCCCACAGTAACAACCACCCCTTTCGCGCCCCTCAATCAATACCAACTCCAGTAACCAGCAACGAAACAGCCAAATCGCGTGAATGGCAACCCCCCCCCCCCCCTTCCGGCCGACTAGATAAACCCCGTCGTCGCCCGCTCTTCCTCATTTCGATTTCTCTTTCTTCAACATCCCTCTCTTTTCTTCTCTCTTTTCCTCTTTTCCTCTTTTCTCTTGGGGTCCGCGTCCGCGTCTGTCTGGACTCCTGGGCGTGCATAGCTTTATGCATAACATAAGGGTATGCAGTTAATTTAGTTAGTGTGTAGCTCACCGAGACGCTACTATGAACGCACTGCGGACGAGATGCCCAGGCCTCATCTCGACCCTGATGAAGACACCGCATCAGCCCGCGCTGCGGAAGTATCAGACTTTGATCCACTGTATGATGCTTCTGTGCCCGGCGACTACTATACGAGGGAACCCCACGATGACAAAAACAACCAGGACCCTGCTTGCCAGCTTCTCCAATCCTAAAATACGAGCCTTACACAGACGTTTTTCAACTATTATCTTGACGGCAATATCATAGATAAAACTTCGTGGAAAATCCTGAACAGCCGTCTTAGAGCAAGAAGTCTGTACTCAAGCATCAAGAGTGCCGTGATCGACGTCAAGGTCAAGAAAGCTCACGATGATCAGAGGAGTCACTGCGCAGTTTTTCACGCCTGATGCACCGGTTCTGTACCATGTCAGCAACCCTTTCTTTCTAATGTTATGGCAGCCGGCTGGACTGCACTGGCGGGGCCTAGAACCCCATGGCAAACACATTTGCGGCTTGATGGACGACATCGACAGGGAGATACTGGTGCTTGAGGGCTCGGGGGGTGGAGCGAGAGGAGCGGGGGAAAGAAGGAAGCCTGCGAGTTAACATGCTACAGCAAGCTCTTTACTGCGGTTATGCAGATCCGCCGTCATGACGCGCACTCGTCCCCCCGGTAAGGGCACAAGACAAGGCTGCGGAAGCGTTCCACCAAATGCGTGTTGCGGTGCTACCATCGTGCATCCGATTAATTCAGGCCTGTGAAGCACACGAGCAGCTTGAGGCCTCCAACTGCCAGACCAACACTCTCACTGAAGAGCTTGCCGCATTGACTATCCAGAAAGAACAAATTGCGTTGACCTGGTGAATTGTAATGATAGGGTGAAGGATTTTGGGCAACCGGAACGATGAGCTCGAGAGAGCTCTGTGGGACAAAAACAAGGCCTGTTGGATTTGTGGTGAGCGCGGCCACGTCAGGGCCGACTGTCTGACTACCCTAACCCATAGGTGTTTCTTTGCCCATCTGCATGATCGTGAGTCTCTTCTTCCTACTTCCATTTGCGGATGAAAGATTTAACAAGGAACCTTTTTCTAGGGGCCTTATTGAATTAATGGATCTATTACGTGGAACATGTCTGAAAAATTTCCTAAATAACTCCATTATTACCTTGATTAAAAATACAAAACATGCAACATGTCGTACCATTTATGCAAGACTTTGAGCGCCTCTTCCGCAGCTACTGTCATGATTAAGGACACTAAAGAGTAGTCCCTTGCTACAATCAGCCACAACGAGCTCCCGGTCAAAAATCAGGGCCTGCTTTACAGTTTGCTCGGTATGCATGCAATGCGTCCATATACCTGTGACGCGCGGGATATACTTGTCAACTCCGCGCACCCAAACAAGACCCCTATCATACGGGCAGCACCAACAGTGATTGCGGCCTCTAATATACGGGACCTGGGAAAAGCACGAACTAATACTGTCGGCGGGAATATAGGAAAAAACCCGCATACTATTGTGCAGCGGCTTTACGTACACCCCAGAGTTTTCATCGATGTGCTTCTCAAAGTCAAATTCGATATTTCAGTCCACAGAATACTAGCTACATTTCTACAGATGATGTCGTGAACGCTATCAACATCGACAAATCCTTTGAAGTCAAGAAAGACGGCTTCAACATTGGCAATACCAAGTCTGGATATCAACGTCTAAACACACAATGGTGTCGCTCTGAGATCTATCCCCGAGTAACACCTTTCGGCCCCGTCGTTTCTCCCGTTCATTTCCTTTTTGCAAACCTTGCTCAAGGCAAGTGTTATGCTTCCCTACGAGAAGGACTCCAGGGAGATCCTTGGTACCCTGGAAAAGTACTATCGTGGGCAGGCAGGCCGCTCAACTCATAGATGTCCACGCTTTATTTCAGTGCAGAGGTGCACCAAATACATCGGGACAGTCTGAATTTAACAGGAGCTCAAAGATTGCACGATGCCTTTCGATTTGCAATGTTGTCAAACCCGGGTTGCCTGATGGCAATACCGGCTACAAGAGTATGGCCTTGATTTTGTCCACGTTTCCGGTAGGGTGTATCCAAGAAAATGCTTTCTCAATAGCGACTGGTATTGATGAAGCTGGTAAATCTCGCGGAAGCAAACTCTGGTAGGGGCTTGGACTTCTTCTTGTCGAGGATACTCCCGCGTCAAGTGTTCATTGAGAATATCGTTCGAGTTTGCCGCTGCGGTTTGGGAGGCCGAAATCGCGCGGTCTTGCACGTGCTGTCTGCTGAACGAGGAGGAGTGCTCCCTGTCGAAAGGCGGGAAGGGACCTTATTCCATGCAGGCGCTGGTTACTATAGGGCTAGACGGGATAGTGCACTGCATTCCCGTGAGTATACTGCGCTTTTCCTTGTCTGTTCCATGCTGATAGCTCTTGCAGTGTCCAGCTACCGCTGTCAACGCCGCCAGCGAGTTGATGTCCTATGATCAGGACACGGATGGAGTCTTCTGCCCTGGCGGCCGGGAAGGCTGCCAAATCGATCATTCGGTCCGCTGTCCGGCGTGAGAATGCGGCAAGGGTCCCCTAGTCGCGACGTTGAAATGACTATCAATGATCCTGAAAATCCCCTACCTCCTAGCTCTTCCGAGACCCTCTCCAACAGCTCTTCTGGTCGTGAGTACTGGTCTCCAGTTCATGCCTACCGAAGCTAATTATATCAACAGGACAAAACGCCCACTTATCACCGCGAGGACTAACGCTAAGTGGTTGTGCTTTACGGTAAAGCGCGTGATTTCCTATCTATCTTGTTGCGGCAAGGAATCTTAATGTTGTCCGACAGCAGGAATGGACAATAATCCAGAGACTCGCTCTAGTCCTCAACTATCACTCAATTCTCGGCAACCCTCTGCTTCAACTTGGAAGATGACTAGATTCCAAAGGGGCAATGTAAGTACCCCATTGCATTGTTGGTCATTATCCAAAATCTGCATGTCAGTATTGCGGCAAGGAAATGTCATACCATAGTAGGAATCGCCATGGGAAGAGATCCTTCCCTTCAAGTTAGCCGCCAACATGATTGACAACAAGTTATTCTGCGAAAACGTCGGAATGTCCACCAACTATTCCCAAGAGGTTCATGGCCTTGATCTTCAAGATCAGGATATGGCAGTCATACTCAACAATTTTTGTTACCTAAACGGATGACAGTCCCCTCCTTGACAATGCAGTTTTACCATCAACCATTATCTAACATAATGCCAAAATGTCTCCCGCGCGAGAAAGACTGGTGAGCAACACACTCGCGATCCTCGCGTTGCTGGTTTATAGCAGGGACCATAGGGGCAAGAAATGATCAGCAGACTACTCAGCTGGATGAGGTCGAGCCCGTTCCTAAATTTTTATTGACGAGCCAGGGTTGTGTGAGAGCCCGAGCCCTATATATCTGATACTGAAATAGCCAGGCCTGGTCAAATAAGTACTCGCGAGATCTTAAAACGCGTGCGTAGGGATAGACCAACCGTACCCCATGCTAACAAGCGTGAAACTTTCATGTTAAATACAGCTAACTATTTAGCTCTGAGTGTAATATATGCCGATAGCTCAACAGAACCGCCGAAGGGGAGAATTTTGCGGCTTCTATCGCGACGATCGAGAAACACTTGGCTAAGTCCTTGTCTGCTGTAAGGACTCTTGTTTTTACCGCTGATATTTACCTACTCATAAGCATGATACTATCTCGACTGTGCTGTGATGTGCTGGTGTTAACCTGCGCGTCTCTTCTGGACCTCGAGCGTGTTGCCCTGGTCGAACCATTCCTTGCGCCTTGTTAAAGCCTACGTAGCTACACTCGAAGAACGATGGGCTGCTGTTCTGGACTCCGCCTGTTCGGCCAGCCACGCTTCCGTGCTCCGCAGGTGCCCTGGCTGCTGGAGAACAAAACTCGTCAAGCAGAATCATGAGATCATGACATAAGAGCTTGCCCCCCAGTTGCCGTCAGGAGCCATCTCCCTCGAATCAGCTGATATTCAAGTTGTGCCGAAAGGTTGGCTGAGTCGACCCTCGTTGCAGACCGTCATCCCCCGTCTGATTATTGGTCTATTCTGTCTCCCTTATATTCAACCACTCATCTACTCACATATTATACAGTCACCCTAGTGGATGTCGATAACCCGGTTGAAGAGTGCTCTACCGACGACCGGCAGGATGGCGCCCTGAGCCTGTGACCATTCTACGAGTGCGCACTTTAAAAAATAGCCTAGACGCTACAAACAAGCTCGTCTCAGGCAGATTACACGTCTATTCCTTTACCACTGGGCTATATCCATGATATCTGATCGTAGCGCCAAGTACAAGGCCAGCCTTCCTTCCCTCCCGGAGAGGATTTAGTTAACCATTTTTAGTCTAATATTATCTAAATATACTTTCAGTTCCAGAATGCTGTGCTATTTCATATTAGCCGTAAATGAGAGTCATATATCATGGCAGGCGGTTAGCAATGAGTTTATATTCCTATAATTAATAATACTAGTATAGTTAACAATATCGATGACTGACGGCGCGTCAAGAGAGAAATTATTAGCGCTGCTGAGGAGAAGCAGGCTGTGTGACTGTATCTTGGGCTGGCCCTCCAACTCTCGGAGTGTATCCTGTCAAAACCTTCAGGGGCTACTTCCACCATGACAGGGCACGCCAGCATCCAAAAAGCAGCTCCCAACTTGGCAAATCTGAAACTCCTCTGCAAGGGGACACTCAGTTTGTGGTGCACCTCCCGCCCTCGGAACTTCGTCCTGCTGCTTTGGTGGCGCCAGGTTAAGCATATGTCCAGGCTTCTCCTACAGTGCCATATTACCCGAATCTGAAGAGGTCCCCAATTCGGCCGGGCGAGAGCGATTGTCTGGGCCTACGACTTGCCTGAACTGCAGTTCTGTCTTCGACTCGAACAATAAACTCCATGAACATCTACGTTCGACCTGCACGCGTTTCGCGGATACTGCTTTGGCTAAGCAAGCCCGTAGCGCTGAACCTCTTGTCGCTGGCTTTCGTGTCGAGGCTGTGCCCGCAGTCCAGCTCAGCGAAGCACAAGTCGTAAAATCAGATCGTCCCGTGGGGCTTCCTGTCAGCGTGCTCCGCACATGGCGTTGTGCAATGGCCATGGCAGGTATGAATACTACTGTCAAGTACGACGAAGTCTGTCTTGATACAGGATGTTCCTGGTCTGTTGGAAACGCCGAATTCCTACGTGCCATCCTAGGGGTCGACACTAGGAAGGCTGACCGAGCTATTACGGTCATCGGCCTGGGACCAAGGCATTCCTGTAATTCTACAGCAACCTTTGACCTTTACTCCCCTGATACAGACTATGTTTGGCTTACCGAGTGAACGTCAAAGCTGCTGACTTAGCACGGTCTTCAAGGCCTTTCAGCTTTGGGAGCCATTCTACTGGTTTCCCCGGCCTTGATGAGGCTCGCTGTTCCTTGAAATAAGGTCATCCTGAAGCGTATTTTTATATATGTTGAAAAGAGATTCGAGGCATTCCCGGCTGAATCTAGAATTCCAAAATCAAAGACGTCCAGCCTGAATCTAAAGTTGGAATAGAGCTGTCCGAGCTCTTAGACGAGCAGCAGGTCCTCTCAAACAAGGCTTTAACCCTGACCATTGGCGCTACGGTCTACTATAATAATAATCCTGAGAATGCTGTTCGGTACGATGAACTGCTCAATCGGTTCAGTGCCTGGGCCCAAGATAATCACGACGTCGGAGTCGTCGAAATACAAGAAAGCCAATGGATAGAAGTGCCATTAGGTGAAGAATAGGAAGACCGCATCCCAAAATCTCGTATCTATTAGGCCATGAAGCCAGATCAGGAGTCCATTGATACTATGACCCTTTGCGTGCAGCTGGCAAGCTTGAATCAGTGATTGGCTATACCCCTTGGGGGTATCCAGCATTTGTCGTTTATAAACATGTGTTTGACCTCGAGACACGTTAAATAGAGGACAAGCATCGGGTTATTATTAATGTATAGGGTACTAAATAAAGAAGCTGAACCCGACTTATATACCATAGCAACCCAGCAAGACATTCTGGACTTGGTACCACGAGTCTGACTTGTCGGTGCTGGGCAAGACACGCTGCGACCTGTGCTACAATCTCCCGTCCGATGACAGGGCCAACTTGAAGAAAGCCCGGGCCGGATCCAAGTGATTCCATTCGACGAGCCCCTTTCTTTGACTATGGTCATCCATTAAAATCCAACTCTTATCCGAACAGGTATATTGGATCATTCTCCGTGTTCAAACCTTAGTTCCTCCGGCAACAGCCCGGAAATCCCACTATTCGAGACGGTAGATGCCCTATGCTAATACAGGGTTTGCCAAGGGGGGTGGAGATATCCTTGGGAACTTGCGTCGGTAGTACATACTTTGTGAGTTCTTTCCCTGACTATTGCATAGTGTGAGGGCGAAGGCTAACATATACTAAAGGTAGTGATCGGGGTGCTGGTGGATACCTATATCCTTTGATTATGACTGTATTAGATATGATTTCCGGTCATCCTTTGGCATGGCAAGCTGATCCTTTCGTGTCCTCTCGTCATCGTTATTCGTGTTGCTTGCTGTTCGTTTCATCTCAAACCTTTTGGCTTTACATCTCCAACTTACCTAGATAACCTCCTCATTACCACCACCCCTCCCCCTCTTCGAAAGCCTCCCAAACCACCCTTGAGATGTAATCCACCGAATATGTTTCCCCCAAGCCCAGAAAAGCACAATTGCCAAATTATTCCCCAGCGCAACCCCACAAAACACCCCCGCAATAACAACCGCATACCCCCTCGTCTCAATCCAATCAAGCAGAAAACTCCCCATTCCAAAACTAACCGCCTGCTTCCCCAGATTCATGGCGATCAGCATCTCAGATACATCTGCGAAATACGAATCAACAGCATAGGCTAAAGTAAACGTGAAGAAGAAGTAACTCCCGAATTGGACCATCGCGACGCCGGCGAAGAAACCTGTCCAGTGCAACTTGCGCTCCGCGGTGAGGCCGTAGACTAGTAATCCTGCGGGAGCGAGGAAGATGGCGGGGAGGAGGGCGGGGAGGCGCATTTCTGCCTCGCGGATGTTGGCATTCTTCTTGGTGAGTTTTGCCGCTATGTAGTCGGATGTGGGCGTGAATGGGAGGGCGAGGGTGAAGCCGAAGATTGTGGCGAGGGCGATTAGCCCTGAGGAGGTTTGGGGCCATGTGTAGGGTGAGGATGTTATTAAGAGGGGGAAGGTGTAGTTGAATGTTAGGGCGCCGAGGCCGATGTAGATTCCTGTTAACCTGTTAGTTCCAGATGTAGGACTGAGATTGAAGAGGGCTTGGGCGGGGAGGAAGCAAGATACCGAAACTGGTAATGACCCAGAGCACAGCAGGGACAAGGAAATATGCGAAAGAGCGAACTACGGTCATGAAGAATTCTGCGTCGTGGTCGATGGGCGCCCAGAGAATGAGCGTCTTGAGGAATGGTTTTCGTTTCCGTTGTTCACTTGGAATAGGGCTGCTGACTAGGTCTTCAACCTGCATCGCATGTCCCGTTTCCTTCTCTCTCCCTGTGCCATTGGGCTCTTCCTCGTCCTTACCCTCCAGGGTTGGTGTAGGAACAGTTGCGATTGGTACGTCCGGTCTATAAAACCGACTCTCCTCAACAAGCAGAAAAGCAGCAACAAGCAACGCCCCCGCAAACGCCGCAACAACATAGAAGAATAACCGCCACGAGTATCCCCCAGCGAGCATGTATCCCGCATACAGCGGGCCCGTGGAACCAAGACAGAGGCATACTTTACGTGCACGAACTCACATTAGCTCGTATCTCTTTTCGCTTACGGAAATAGATTTGGAAGACAAACGTACCAGTATAATACCCAATCCTCTTCCCGCGCTCATGGAGGTAAAAGATATCATTGACGAGCTGGACAGGCAGGGACTCGCACACGCCGCTTCCGAAGCCGTGGAATACGCGGGCGATCATAAGGCCTGAGAAGGTTGTTGCGCGGGAGGCGCCGATCAGGCCTGCTACGAACTGTATGAACATGCCTCTAGTTAGTGTGACCGGAGCGAAGTATGCAATGTTAGGGCTGGACGGTACGTACTATAGCCATAGATAAAAGCGTCACTATTCGCCGGCCGAATTTGAGGTACATTGGGACGAGGAGGAGTGAGCCTAGAGGAATAGGCGCAGGAGTCGACATTAGCCTTATTATTGCTATTGGGGGGGACAAAGCTAAGAGGATTCGAGGGTAAAGGGAGAGAGAAGAAAAAATACCAAACCCAAACGCCAAGTTCGGATACGAGATCAGCCCCGAGGCATCAGCGTGCGAGACGCCGAATTCCTCGCTGTAGATACTGATGTATACTGAGGGTCCAACAAGCGAGCAGTTTCCGAGGAAGGAGTATATGGAGACGATTACTAAATGGAGTTCTTTTTCCAGAGGGGCCACTGTCGGAACCGAATTAGTAGCATTAAGAGTAGGAGGAGAAAACCATACAAATGGTATACATGGAGCAGCGAATGCAGGTAAAGAGATGGGCTACGCTACCAGAAGAGGATCATTCGGATCATCCGTGGGAACAGGGAACAGCGCCTGCCCGTAGCTGGAACTATTGGCTTCCCCGTCCGTCGCTGTGAGGTCGACTGTTCCTGGGATCGCACCTTCGCGGGGATGCAGATGAGTTGGAAGTGAGGGTGCCATTTTCCACGTGAGTGTAAATGTCAACTAGAAGTATGGCGGAGCTTGGGAGAGGATATCCTGCTTCTAAATGTATCAGTTAGGTATCTGGGATTATGGCCGTTATATGGCATCCAATTCATCCCACCTGGCCAAGGCCGTTGACTTGCGGGGCATAGTGGGACAGCAATAGTCATTTGTACGACATTTGAAGCTTGCGAGCAATACAGCATAGTTCGTTGGACAAGAAGAATCCGGGGTGATTGCGGAGGCGGGTCTTTTGCGGGGAAGTTGGAGGTCGCACTGCAGAATAGGGCTTGCTAGACAACACTAGTCGAGTCAGGGGTCATACCGGAGCGTCGCTGGAGTCAGTGCAGCCCCACCAGCTAAATGACCTAGGGTCTACTAGTCTGGATCCTCAAAGTAGGCGGAGCGATACAAGGGTTTAGGTACTCCTACTGATGGTTAGTCATAGGAGGTTGTACTCAAGAGACGAAAATAGTGAACCAATCGATCATGTATTGACGCCAGGTAATCCGTTCTATACTAACATCAAGCTTGAAAAGACATGACCAATTACATCTTCCCAACTAAGCTTAACAAACCACCAAATCCAGATCCATATCCATAACCACCCAGACCATACCCAACGACCGGCCGGCAGTGTTGCTGTACATGTCGTGCGTGCATTGTCGTAACTCGATCAACCACCCCTTACGCCTTGAAGGGGAGGCCGCTGGGGAAACCGCTGGGGCCGGGAGCGCTGCTGGGCTCGGGGAGGCCAGAGGGGAAGGGCGAGCCGCCGGAGGGTGTGGTGGTAGGGGCAGAGCCCTCACCACCGCCGAAGAGGTCACCGAGGTCGGGGAAGCCGGAGGGGAAGAGGTTGTCGAAGAAGCCACCGGAGCCAGAGCTGCCACTGTCACCGCCGAGGCCAGGGAGCTGGCGCTTCACGTCAATGGTGGAAGTACCGGTGGGAGTGGGAGCCGGGGCCTCGCCCTCTTCACCGCCAAAGCCACCCTCGCCGCCGCCAGGGAAACCGGGGAAGCCAGTGGGGGCAGCGCCGCCGGAGGGGGTAGGGAAGCTACCACCGGGGAAGCCACCGCCGGGGAAGCCACCGCCAGGGAAGCCACCGCCAGGGAAGCCACCGCCAGGGAAGCCGGGGAAGCCGGAGGGAGTACCAGTGGGAGGAGCACCAGTGGGAGTGCCGGTAGGGAGGCCGGGGAAGCCGGTGGGGGTAGGCTCTTCACCACCGAAGCCGGGGAAGCCGGGGAAGCCGCCAAAGCCTCCGAACTGGGGAGCGGCGAAGGCGCAGCCCACCATGCCGACGGTAGCAACAGCAGAGTACTTCATTGTGAAAGTTGAAAGGTTTGGTTTGAAAGAATGATTTGGATGGTAGAAGAAAGGAGAGACAACGAATACCAGATTCGGTCAAGAGAGTGGAAGTGGTTTGAAGTGAGTGAGTGTTTGGTTGATTCAACATCAAGTTGGGAGGAGACGAGAGCGGTCTTTATAGCTTTGAGGCCCTGGGTTGTAACTCGGAAACAGGGCTAGCGCAAGGAACGGGGACCAGGCTAAGATTTGGCATAGCTTGATACCCACTTGCCAGCAGTATAAGCACTTAAGGTTGGATGATGGTGAAACTTCTGAAACCATAAATTAGCTGCTGCTGGAGCCGAAGCCCTCCTGTTTGCTGCTTGCGAATATTCCTCGGAAATGCCGCCATGCTTGTTCGCGAATGGCGTGCTCGGCAATCTGATTGACAGGTTATACTTGGACTTGGATCGCCGAACGTCGCATCGTCTCTGTAGAGATCCCATGTGGGCGTAGAACCGTGGCTGATTGTTGAGATTCGAAAATCGCTCAGCGAGTTAGCGTGCAGGGTGCCTGTGGCGTGTTCTTCCAGGAACGTCGCCGGCGGTAGAGGTTACATTCTAGTCTTCATAGGGTCCAGCAGGGCTGATCACTATCTGCAGCCCGCCTACCGGCATGTGGCCCCCAGGGGCCATCGGATTGATTGATTAGATCCCGGGCCCTTCAGGTCCTCGGCGCTGACGTACGTGGATACTTCTGCCGCAGGACCACCAACACGGCTCAAGATTTCGACAGAAGTATGAGATAGAGTATCCAAGATTCGAAAGAGCTTCTATCGCGTAAAGTGTATGAGCGATTCCGGTAGGAACAGAGTGTTTGCCAGGAAACAATCGTGCGGCCACGGCTGTTCGATGCCCCTTCCGTGTCCCTGTGGGGAAGGATCTTCGGGGCATGACGAATCCAGCGCTAAGAGTGCTTGTCCAGCAACCTGAAACGCTGCGTGCCACGTTTAGTTCGACAGCCGGCGATCGTCACAGAGCGCCCGAAACGCCTGGTAATTCGTTTCTGCGGGTTGGGCTTCAGACAACGGCTGTCGTGGCCCCTAGGCCGCCAACATATCAACACATCATCACATCAGACATCCTCATCTTCACCATTATCAGGGAATAAGACGAATCCCTCGTCCATGGGAGCTTTGGGCGCGCCAAGTTTGGTACGCACCCTGGGTCCAACGCGCCGCGCGGGAATGCCTTTTCCGGCGATCAACACTCTGTCTTCTGGAACGAGATTGATAGCGAAACTGATCATCGCTATCCACCGCCAGGAACACCGCCGTCACTGGTTGTTTGGTGCAGATCGCGAGAACCTCCAGGCTCCAGCTTCCCTGTTCGCTTCGACAATGACGACAACCTGGACAAAATCTTGCATACGCGTTGTGATCTTGTGGTTCTGTGGCTCCCACCGTCTAGAAATTTCGCTATCAGATCTGATCTTGGGAAATCTACGGTCCTCGAGGTTGTAGAATGGGACTCGGCGTTCGTCCGCAGGGTATAGACACAGACCACTCTTGGTCTACAGGACGAGGGTTCGTCGGCGAGATAGCCCCATGCAGATAAGATCCGCAAGGTCTGCTGTCGCACTGGCACCGGCCGCACCGCAACGACACTGGAAACCGGTGAAAGTGACTCCGTGGCCAAACTAAGGAATCTTCCATGGTGCGGCGACCATCACGAAAACGCCGTGACATAAACGTCACTTCGAAGATCCTTTCCATAACCTCAAACTTTGCTTCTGATGCAGAATCGGCTTGAGATGGCTAATTGGGATTGAAAAGTCTAGACCTCGGAATTAGAGATGGAGGGTGAGTCTAGCCTACCGGCCGATGGCCGGATCTCTGCCCTACAGAGGACTCCGCAGTCTGCACTCGCAGTATACGTGCATCTCGTTTTCAGTAGAGTAGACCGCTCCCCGCAAGCCGTAGTTGACTGCCCTGCCGACGGAGTCGAGACTCCAGAGCGAGCCGCTGTTCAAGCGAAGACCATTAATGGCGCAGAACTCACACCACTCGGGTCTCAAAACTCGCAAGTACCGAGACGGTTCGGTAGACGATGGAGTCTCGCCAGCCTTGCCTCTGGGTCTGTCGTCTCAAGCTTGCGTATAATGACGGTGGTAGTCAGAGCTTGACTGATGTGAGCGATCCGAGGCAGCTATGATGACGAGCCGCGTACTGGTTTCAGCAGCTTTGAGTCTGAAGTCATATTGAATTGGGTGTCTAGGCCCTAACACTAGGAAGCGCAGTTTGAAAATCCAGGGCTGTCTGGGCTAAGGGCTCCGCAAGCATTTGTGTGCCGCTGTCAAAGGATGGGGTGGCTGAAACTGTTACCCGTCCTCCAGACAATGCAAAAAGGGGCATCTGGAGTTTCAAGTAAAGAAGGCGTCAAATGGTCTCAGTCGCCTCATCGTCCACCCAAGCACTGGTCTGTGAGGTGCTCGCTGAAAAGGAGAACCAAGCTCCAGCTCACAGTGGAAAGCGAGAGAAGGTCTCCAGGTCTCACAGATTGCTGTTTCCCTCCAGATGTCGGTCATGTGACTATGGCCAGGAACCTCTCCTCTGCTCTTCCCATCCTCATTTCTGTGCGCACCTTCAGCATCACTATTCCATTATTGGCCTTGATGAAGAGAAATTGAGAGCTCCCAGCGCTATATTCAGCGATTGTCTCTTAATTCTTCCTCCATATCGCACGGAGTACTCCTACATCGTCTGGCGTATCTTATCGGCCGATAAGATAAATTACCTGTATCATGATTTCATACTACCCCGATGCTCAGCAACAACATTCATCAACCTTATCTCAGCCCATGACGCCTGAGAAGACCTCAAAGCCACTCATCTGGAGACCTCTAGATGTCTATCTGTTCGCTTCAAGACGTCTCTCTGGCGTACCTACCAGTAGATGTTGATTCCCAGCCCGCGATTTCCTATCCCGCGAAGCTAAAAATACAACCCCGATGATGCGATTTCAGCACCCGATGGTATGATACTCGCTAGCGGTGTTTACCCTGACTTTTGGCCAATCATGATGCTTGGTCGGCAACGACGAGGAAAAAAGCGATAAGGACCGGAACCTTTTATCTGCGCTTAATCGCGGGGAAGATGAATTCAGATAGGAGAACTGTGTCTGTCTGTGCCAAAGGACACTCGTTGTGACTCTGGGATTGCTGTCGTTGACCTGGAAGTACGCCCATTGTAGAGAGACTGTATAGCTTCAAGTCACGCCATGTCTTCCCGTCCGATCAATCGGGTCGCTGTCGTCGGCACAGGCCCCTCTGGCGCAATTGCGGTCGATGCGCTTGTGCAGGAAGGCGCATTTGATGTTGTGCGTGTGTTTGAGAGGCAGGAGAGAGCCGGCGGGAACTGGTATGCTTATCCCATCTCCGACAGGGCGCCCCATACTAACATTCACAGGGTATCGCGAGAAAATGAACAGGCAGAGCCGCTGGACATTGACAACCTTTCGAGTCGGACTGCAGATAAACCAGTTGAGATTCCAGACAACCTACCTCGATACGCGCCAGCTTTGGCCGTGCATCGCTATACCGACTCTCACATCTATCCGGGACTGCATACGAATGTCGACGCCTCGGTTATGGAGTACTCGGGCGCTCAAGAACGAATTCCTGAGATACGGTCAGACTGGTCGGTGGGATTGCATGGGCCTGATACGCCGTTCCGGCATCATCGGGTCATCTGCCAATATGTTGAGGATCTGCTCAATCGAAACGGTTACCAGGACCTCGTGGAGTACAATACGACCGTTGAGCGGGCGGTCAAGGACACGCGGACGAATACGTGGGTCTTGACGTTACGAAGGGCTGGCAAGGAGGGAAAATTGGATTACTGGTGGACTGAGACGTTTGACGCGCTCGTTGTGGCATCAGGTCACTATCACGTCCCCTATGTTCCACCCATTCCTGGGTTGAAGGAGTTTGCGCAGAGATACCCCAGGAGCGTCGAGCATGCGAAGCAGTACCGGGGTCCGAAGAAGTATCAGGGCAAGAAAGTCGTTACAATCGGCGCCTCCGTGTCCGCCGCCGACACAGCAGTCAGCCTAATCAACTCCGCCCGGTCCCCCATCTACGCCGTCGTGCGCGGCAAGTACAACGTCTACTTCGGCGACGAAGCCTTCAAGCACCCACAGATCGAGCGCCGTCCACCAATCTCGCACATCGAGAGCGAGGACGGAGCACGTACAGTCCACTTCGAAGACGGCACATCAGTCTCAGACGTCGACCACCTCATCTTCGGCACAGGCTTCTCATGGACACTCCCCTTCCTCCCCAATATTCCAATCCGCAACAACCGGGTACCAGATCTCTATCTCCACATCTTCCACCAGTCCGACCCAACCCTAGTCTTCCTCGGCGCCGTCGGCGCAGGCCTAACATTCAAAGTCTTCGAATGGCAAGCCGTCGCCGCAGCGCGCGTCCTAGCCGGAAAGTCAACGCTTCCACCCCTCTCCACGCAGAAGAAATGGGAGGAGGACCGCATCGCCGTAAAGGGCGACGCAGCAGGGTTTCTAATGGTCTATCCCGATTTCGAGCTCTACTTTGAACAGCTCCGTGAATTGGCGGGGGAGCCGGGAGAGGGCCAGCCAGGCAGGAGGTTACCGCCGTTTGAGCAGGCGTGGCCGGATGAATTTGCAGCTGGGCATCAGCGTAGGATTCGGATGTGGAAGAGGGCGAATGATGCTGCTAGGGCTGCCCAGGATGCCACTGCCGCGTCGAATAAATCGAATTTGTGAATGGGATGTGGTCACGTGCCCTCCTGTTTGATACCTGCATGTACATTGTCGGTCACACCTTCTTCGCCTGTCGATATTAATCTATATATCTTCTAAAGAAAGGCACGACGGAGGCTGCGTCTGTTCGCTCCTTTCTCAGTAACATAGCCATCAAAAATGGAAGGCGCGATGGAGGACTGATCTTGGTCGCTCCTTCCAGCCGGCAGTCAGCCGTACCTTCCGTAGTCCTATAACAGTACAAATCAAACGGCAAGGGCAATGGAGTTCAGTCAAATACTCCTTCCTTCCTCGGGTCCATGTTCCTTGGAACGTCTTACCAAACAGGCGCGATCGAGTGCAGACGACATCTTTACCTGCGCCGGTTGCACCCACCTTCACATTCCTATGATGAGGTAGTTGACCAATGGACGATGCCGTCACGGAGTATTGATGGTCTTCCATAGCATATATATATTCTATCTCTATTAGTACATTATCCTCTACTCTATATGCAAAATCCAAAACTCGGTCCGAACTCCATCGTATATGCGTATGCATAACGTGAATCGTCATACTATACATTGAAGAATACAACCAAGCCTATGTATATCAAGGAGTTAGTCACCATATCTTGCGAAAAGGTTAGAGGTAGGGGTATCGTCTAGGACGGCACGTACACAATAACGCGAGTAAGTTAAGAGACGATGTAGACGGCAGTGTTGCGCCTAGGCTTTTTGCGCCCCTGGTTATGATATATCAGCTCTATTCTTTATATACTCCAAAAGGAGGGGTACGTACCGTGGGACAGGCCATCCATCGACATAATCCAGTTCATTCCAACCTAACTGGGCGTCCTGCGATCATGTCAGAGATGAACCCTAGATAAGAGCACTGTGTGTTGTAGATTTGCTTACATTTTGCGCGAATCCGATACTCGTATTATCTGTTCCGCAATTGTCAGTGTCCATTCCCTTGCCGCAATCAATCAGATCAGGAGCATACGGTAGTGATAGTACAGCACATCCGAGTCATTCCCATTGCCATACAAGATCCCCAGCCCGCCAGGCGCGTATACCTCCCCATGATTCGAGCCGTAGACAATCGAACCGCCGCCGTTTAGTAAATCCGTGTTATTGCGATCGACGAATGGTCCGTGGACGCTCTCGGATCTTCCGACGCGAATGCTATATCTAACCAGGACGGACGCCGTTAGCTGAAGTCAAGGTTGATGCAACGGACTAGGTATACATACTCATCCCCCTTCGGCGGAAACCCCAACTGATCGAACTGGCAACACTGCCCGAAACTAAACCAAGCGTAATAGTACGGCTCACGATAACTGACGAGCGAGCCCTCGGCCGGTTTATCCGCTTGGTCTGGAAGGTAGACGAGATGGTCGACACTTGGACTTCGCGGGTTCTCAACAGTGAGATTATCGTTCAGCGCAAGCTGGAATATCCCATCCCAGTAACTCCCATACTGCAAGTAGGGCCTTCCATCGGCAGGATCCGCAAAGAAGGCCGGGTCAATCGCGTTCGAGACGTTGTAGGGGTATATCCCCGTCAACGGGCCAGTCCCCGTATTAACGAGCGCGCCATGGTCCGTCCAGCTGGAGTTCCCACCCGCGACTTCAATAGCATCCGAGGACGCGAGCCCAATGCTGCTATTCCGTTCCCCTGCCTGACTGATGCTGTAGAAACAGTAGAAGCGGGCGTTCCAGAAGATCACGTCCGGCGCCCAGGGGTGTCGCCGATTGCCCTTCTCGACTTCGCTGATTCCGTCGAGGACTGTCCCGACATCTTCCCAGGGTCCGCTGAGGCTGGGGGATTTGTAGTATGGGATGCGCACGCCGCCTTTGAAGAGGTAGTAGGTGTTGTTTTGGTGTAGGATGTTGGGGTCGTGGGCGGCGACGTGGCCTTGGTTGGGAAGGGGGTATTTGTCTGTTGTTGAGACGATGTCGGTGTTTTTGTCTGCTGCTGTTGCGGTTGATAGATACAAAGACAGGGTGAGGCAGGAGGCCAGCCCCCGGAGTGTTGTATGCATTGCTGTCGGCGACTGGGATGGACGGCCCGGGTACATGAATGTGCTCGGCAACAGCGAAAAAGTTTACTTTGATCCCGACCCGGGAGTTGAATGTCGAAAGCCGAAAACTTAAGAAGGAGCTCCGACTCGACACAGACCTGGCATCGTCTTATCGTCATCGATGCCTAGCTCTCTGCGCTGGACAAGTAAAAACCAGCTGGGCCATGGTCGATCACAGATCGCGAGACCCAAGCGCGCAAAACAAGATAGAGATGACCCACCAGAGCTCGCCATAGCTGACTGAGTAAACAGATCGCTGGGACGAACATGACGCAGAGGCTGATAACTTGAGCGATGGTTCGCGATGGGCGCTCGAAGGGCTGGCAGTGGAGGAGCAGCAACCGGTCGAGGCGCGAAGATCAGTGTCGATCGCATGATTGGCCATTACATCATATTGCTGTATAGGGGAATGTATAACCTCTAGGTTATTTGAGCCTATTATTTTATTTCAAAAGTCTTGACGAATAATAGGCGACTTTGTTCCAAGTGCAAAAGAACCAACTCTAGAGATCCAAAAAAGCGAGACGCCAAAATTAAGTACGAATAAAGTTGTTTATAGGACGTAAGAACCCCATCCATGACCCAACAACAACTTCAGCAACAAAAAAAGGAAAAGAAATGGAGATAGAATTTCAAAGTACGTCATAAGAACCAAGTCTAAACAGCAACAGCTCCAAGAAAAACACCCACAGCCGCATAGAAAGCAGGCGCATTCATTGCAACTACCGCCGCCCCAGTGAACACCGGCGGACTAGGACTAACACTGCTGCTGCCCGTCGGCAACAGCGTCGTCCGCGACCCAGTAGGGCTGTGACTCGGGCCAGGCGTAGCCCACCAAGGCGGGGTGCCGGTGCCAATGGGTTGCGTAGTCGTGATGATCTCGCCTTCGGAGCTCGAAGGCAAGTCGATGGGCAGAATGGTGTATGTCGGCTCGGGCTCAACGGGGAGAGTAGCGGGCCAGTCTCTGGACGTACCCGGAAGGCTGGTGAAGGTAGGCTCGGTCTCGACTGGAAGAGTGGCAGTCCAGTCTGTTGAGGTGCCCGGGAGCGTTGTCGGCGTGACTGTTCCTGGGAGGGTAGTGGCGGAGCCCACTGTGTCTGTTTCCGTGGAGTCTCCGGTTGCGGGTCCATCATAGACTATCTCGGGTCCGTCTAGCTGGACCACCTCGCCTACAGGGATGCCCTGGGGGTTTGCAGCCGCCGCTGCAGTGGAGGAGAGCGCCACGAGGGCGGGAAGGAGGACGTTGTAGTTGTACATGGTGGTAGTGGGTTGATTGTAGGTTGATAAACGAATGTAAAGGTAGAACGAGCGTAGTTGTGAGATGATTTGGACTGTATAGTGGTTCGAGCGTAGTGTAGCGGGGTATTGCTGATGCGATGAGCAACCAAAAATCGAGGCGATTCGAAGAATATATACGCAAGGACTCTTTGTCAAGTCTCAAACATGTACCGTCTGGCGTAGCGCTCACAAGACAAACCCCTAAAAACACCCCCGGCCACGGCGCTTCCACGGTACGGCACTGGCTACAAAGCGCCTGCGGGATCATGGAGTTGGATGCCTGAATGCCCAGGCGCCGCCGGCAGTGTAAGATCCAATACAACTACAGGTCACCTTGCGAGCTTGGTGATCAGGATCTAGGCGCTTGCGAGTCTCAGTCCAGCGAAACCTTGCGTAGAAACCCAAGAAGTGATGCTGACGTGACATTCAACTTTCGGGCCCGTGTAGGGCTGCCGCTGAATTATCGTCTCAGACGTGCCATGAGCTGGTTATTGTTCGCCGCGTCAGCTCGCCTTCCGATAGTTAATTAATATAGCTCCCCAACTCACAGCCGACTTGTGATTTTAGTGATGACGAGCAATCGACTGGAATAGAAGTGATGTTCTTTGTTCATGGTCCTATTCAGAAATAAGAAGTACAGGGCGGCAAGTTTGGCCTTGGAGGTGCCTTCGCGACATTTAGCGCCCAATCGCCACAGCGCTAGCTTGGGAGCTCACAGGTGTGGACAGGAACTTTTGAGCGCCGAATCGGCGGTAGTATTCGCAATGCTGAACAGCAAAGCTAGTCTACAGAGCGTAGGTAGCTGCAGGTGTCCAAAGCGGAGGATCGGGTCCGCCCTTATGTTCAGACCGTTGAGGCGCCGCCACGGAAGGTACCTGAATCCACAGCGCCAACTGTATGCTGATCGGAGGTTATGCTCATCGCCTCGCATTCATCTGGCGGACGACTGTGGGCATTTATCGGTCTGTTCCGGGGCACGACACCGTGGTAATCAAAGCGGTCTGAGCTGAGGTCAAGCTCGGTTCTCAGGACAGATACTTCGAGTAATGCCAGACCCTCTCGCTAGAAAGCACGACAGATGGTCCACCCCTCCAACCTCAAATTTTGGCTGTGGGGAATCCGTGTGTCTGCCAGATATTGCCACAGATCTATGAGGTGCTAGTGATCGGACATGTTAGCCCTGTATTGGCGCTTGGATCGCCTACTAATGACAGCGACTATTCAAAAGCAAACCCCGGCATATCTCCCCAGTCGAACGCTTCGAGGAAGGGGTCCAAGTCTCCAGACGGCTAGTACTTCATCAGCAACAGCAATCAATAAGGGTGAAGGAGAGCTTACCATCAGACCGACATCATCCGGCATGGGAACATTGACGTCGGGGACAAACTGCGTCGACATTTCTTGAAGACCATCCAAGCTTGGGACCTATAAGTTGTACAGCGAATGTCAGCGATTTTGTAGCAGTTGGATCTAGGCTTTACACACCTGATTTGTCTTGAAACTTCCCATCCCCAAATCACCTAAATGAGCGCAGTTTGCGTGCCGCGTGAAGAGTGTCTGGGCAAAGAGGATGACGCGCTCTACGACCTCCTGCTTATAGACGGTCGCCTGCATCGGCCACAATTTCGCCTTGACCAACGCCACAATGGTGGACATGAAGAAATATTCTTTCGCGCCTTTGATAACCAGAAGCAGTCGGATCTCCATGCATGCCAGAGCAACCTCTACCAAGGAGACCAAGGATTCTGGTAGTCCAGGTAGGGTCTGAATGAGAGAAGAGGAGTTAAGGCCTTCCGCAGTTAGCATTGGCTTGGAGTGTGGCTTGAGGTACAAACCCTGACTGCTGGTTCCTGCATGGAGTAACTGACAGATCGAGCAATAAGCTTGCACGGTCCAGTCGCCAAGATTGCTGAGTGACAGTGATCGTGACGTCTCATGCAGTCGCTTCTGAGTTGACAGCATCATAGCCACAATTTCTAGTCGCGACCGGGCGGATGGGGCAAAGAGCGGTTCTCGTGGTGCTTCAATGGCAAAAGGCGTGTGTATAGATAACAGGCTGAGACCGATTTTGTTCTCTAGCATGCTTTTCGCCATGGTCACTCTATCTGCTGTCTGAACATTGCCGAGTTCAGAGATCTTCCAACTGGGTATCTTCGATACATGCCGATTCAATTCCCAATCCATGCGGAGGATTTCCTCGTATCGGCATCTGAGCCGCGGCGAGTGCATTAAGTTGCAAGCTCTCAGTCGCAACGGAAGAGACTGTGTCAGCACTGCCTGAAAAGAGCAATCGGTAAATTCTTCTAATGGGCGCTCTGCGGGCAGCTCTTCCATGGCTTCGTAAAGGTCGATGTCGTTGACATTCAATGGCGGCGCCGTGTCATAATCCGACTCTTGCACGGATGGCGGCATGCCCCGCTCGAAAGACACCTGCAGGTCCAGCTCCACGATGGTAATCCATATGCGCCTGCGCATTTCCTGGTTGAATGGAGAGATTTTAGTATACAGACTAGTGTCCCGGTGGTAGCCTGCCAACATCGCTTGCTTTACGAGAGTCGAGGTGGTGAGCCATGCTTTGCTGCGTTTCATCCCGTGGTTCTTCAAGGCAGTTTGTAGGAGTATGTGCAATCGAAGAACCATAATGTCTGATCGCTTGATATGAGCGTTCTCTATCCACTTCTCAGCGTACATAATCCACTCTATCGCGGTATAGCATTGAAAACTATATCCATTCTTGAGTTCGAGAGCAGCAAAGTCTGCCAGATTCCATGCACAGGCAAGGACAAGGAGCAGCTGGACCATGAATGCCGGAGATCCGAGGCCGGTGATGGACTTCTTCTCCCAGAATTCATCCAGGTCTTTGAGAAACGTTGGAATGTGGAGTATCCGATGGGTAGACTCGATGTGTGTGAGATAGAGAGTAACCAACTCGTCGACGGCCTGCCGAGACGGAAGCAAACCCATCAGAGTTTCTGTATTCGGGTCTCCAATGGGTTCATTCAGGATCTTGCGCTTCCATAAGCCCCTCGAAACCCTGGTCAGATCAAACCGGAGAGCCGAAAGATGGGGGCTAGCGAGCCGTATCTCTTCAGCGAATGTTCTGAGGTCCGGGAACTGGGCAATGAGGTTCGCGAAGATACCAGCCCCATTGTAGCGAGTCTTGGTATCCTTCCCTCGTAACATGATTCGAGGCGAAAGGTCAAGCGGCTGAGAGGGTGAAACTGGAGGCTCATCGTCCTGCACCGAGTCCGCCTGAGAGTCAGAGCCCGCAGTATGGTGACGATGACGGTGCAAGAGCTCGGAACTCATGAAATCCTGGTTGACAGCAGCCTTCGGAGCCCCGAGGACCGTCTCCAAGAAGCGATCTCGTTTCTCCTGGTAGGCAGGGCCAGTAGCGGTCGAATTTGTCAAGTGAGGCCGAGACGACTTGCTTATCCCCGAGTCTGGGGTCGGGTGTGCAACCGGCCGATCAGGCAGCTGCATCTGATTAGATGGATTCTGCGTAGGGACCGGAGGCGCCGCAGGGGTTCGTTCCGCAAACGTGGAATCTACCGTGCTGGGCTGCTGCCATAGAAAGCCATCTTCGTAGGAACATTTGATGGGCACTTTGCTCTTCAGGCACCGGCCGCAGGTCGGATACTCTCGGTCGCACTTCAGTTTCCTGCTGCGGCACTGCGAGCAGGCGATGGTTCGCCTCCTCCTCTTCCGCACGCGCTGCTGCTGCATGGGCTGGGTGTCGGCCATTATTGTCCACGGGACATTCCTGTAACGAGCCAGGCGTCAGGCGTGAGTTATGAGACAGCAAAGAGTTCGTTCTGGTGGCTGACGCGTTGGTCGGCCCGGCCCTCCTTGCCTGTTCCGGTAATATCGCCCGCAAGCCTCCGATAACCACCACACCACCACGTCGATCACATCAAATAGAACAGTCTGAAAGACAAAATATACAGCTAATACGAGGTGTATTTCCCGTCGCCATATTCTTTTGTTTTGAGGCGTCAGCCTCCAGCCCGCATTCTTGTTCTGTCAGGTCAGCTGTCCTTCAACTATATATAATCTGGGTCCGCTTTGCAGTGTCGGAATTCATAAACCAATCTCAGTTTATTCAGGATCCAAGGTGACTCACAACGGACATAAGAGTCCAAACCTCGTGTCCTCACATATTTATACACCAACGTACCATGGTACTATACAAAAGTCCAAGCTGTCAAATTCTGTACCTCCACCAGACGATATTCACCCATCGTTACTCGGAATGACCCATAGTTCATAGGAGCATTCATATAGATAAGGAGCTAATGCAAAGAGCGTCGAGAACTAGGCAAAGATATTGAAAGGCTATTGTTCGGTCCCTTTCATACTCCGTGGGTTTTTGCCTAATTGCTGTCTCGGAGATAGTCCTCGGGATATTCGGGGTTAGTATCATCCCCGAGGCACCTTGGAGACATTTATAGAGCTGCTTCTGCTGACACTCTTACCACAACACCACGGCCACACGACTACCCTTATCAAACTGGTCCTTTATTCAAACCGCACGGCACATCCTCAGTCAAAGGATAAGCCACAACAAGATGCTCCGTTCATTCCTCTCAATAACCGGTCTCCAACGCGACGATTACATTTTCCCCACTGTCGACCCCAAAGCAGACGGTCCAGACTGCAAGAGGGACTGCGCAGACTGCACGATTAATTACCCGTCGAAAGTAAAGGTCGAGACCTCGCGACCGCTCTACGGTCACATCAAGGAATTTCACACACATGTCCTCGTTGCAACCGGCAAATCCGATTGGAAGGAGCATGTTGAGAACGAGCATGGGAGTTTGATGGAGGCTTTTGACAAGACTTCTGGGTCAAAGCATGGCGTAAGCTCCCCGTGTCCCGTACTCTACTATCATGAAGTGATTGATCGCTAATCAGTTGACAGCGCATGATGATCTCTGCATCAAATTTAAGATCCCAAGATGATGACGGTGACAGCATTTCCGAAAAAGGAACGACCGTACTCCTTCTACCATCGTTCACTTTTGTAGACTCAATATGCCCAAGCGATGTCACAGAGGTAATTGACCGCTTCATCGACGCGCCTTTATCACAGAGCCCAAAAGCAACGATCACACCACCACCCCAGTCTAGCCTAAAATCCCGACCATGTGAATACGACTACGTCGTACTCCTCTGCTCTCATAAACGCCGAGATGCACGATGCGGCATCACTGCGCCTCTGATCAAGCGTGAGCTTGAGCGACATCTCCGGCCACTCGGACTGCACCGCGACTTCGACGATGAGCGGCCTGGCGGTGTAGGGATCTTCTTTGTTTCGCACGTTGGCGGGCACAAGTTCTCGGCAAATGTTCTGATCTATCGCAAGAAGAAGCAGCAGATGATTTGGCTTGCACGGGTCAGACCCGAGCACTGCGAGGGCGTGGTCAAGTATACCCTTTTGCAGGGCAAGGTGGTGCATCCTGACACTCAGTTAAGAGGAGGGTTTGACCGGTTACGGGGCTTGACAAGCTGGTGAGCAAGAGCAGGTAGAAAGCTGGAATTATATACTGTATTGGATACCCCTGCAGCATAGAATATTTTTCATAAGCCTGGTCCAAAGCATTATTGATGCCGCCCCAAATTCCTTGCTCTACAGTGAATACTCATCTAGCGTAGGGTTGCCCGGTAACCCAAGTTCTATGCCGGTCGCACCTTCCCTGTATAGCTCTATCAGCCAGAGTCTTCAGCCGAAGGTGCGATAAAGTGCAGGTACGGTTCTAAAAGGAAGGAGCGACCAACCCAGCACCAGGGCTCAAGGCCCGGCCGGCGCGGCCTAGGGCTGTCCGGGCAGGCTCGGCTCTTTCCTTCCTCTTCAGGAATAGCCGACGGAGATAACAACTGCCTCTCATCGGCCTCGTCTTCGTCATTTCACTTCTCTCTTTCTCTTAGTCCATCTCATTTATAATGGAGGGAATCATTCAAGGACGCGGAAAACGACGCCGACGGCCAAAGATTTCGTGTACTCTTTGCCGGAGACGCAAGATTGGTTGCAATCGTGAAAGACCCTACAGCAACTGCGTGCGATTCAGGGCCGGAGCTTGTGTCTATGAGGATGCCGAAAACCCCCGAGTACATGCCGTCCAGCAACCGACGCTTGAGCCTCGGGTATTATCATTCAGTGCTGGGACTCTCAACCACCCATCATCATATCTGACAACAAGTCCATCAGACAGATCGCGATCTATCAGTGATGGATCTGCCCAAGCTGATGAGGCAACGAGGCTAAAGCTCAGAATAAAAGAGCTGGAGGATCAGTTGGCGAGTGCGACTCTGAGACCAGTTCATAGTCCATCCGCGGGCTCGAGTATCGAGACAACAGATTCCCGCGTGAGCGGACCGTTTCATGTTCACTATAAGAGGGGAGGAGCAGAGATTGAGCCTATCGTGGACGGTCTCAGTATGAAAACGCGATTTTTTGGCCAGAGCCATTGGGCTGTTAGCATCGCGGATCTAGTGAGTACCAACGACCCATTTGATCGCGCTGTGATTCTTCATAGACGAGACCTGACTCCCAATCGACTAGTGTCGCGATTCCCTCAACACGTTTGAGCCCTATATAAGACAAGGGCCATCAAATTTCTGGGCAGGCCTAGAGAGATGCAAATACGTGGCACGACGCATCAAGGCACGTCGGGCAGTTTCATGGGCGTCAACACTGACATCTAAGTTGCCTTCCCGAGTTGTCTCTGATGCGCTGGTTGACCACTACCTTCGGACAATCGAGTCTCTTTACCGAATATTGCATATTCCCACTTTTTACAGAAACTACGAGGAGCTCTGGACGACGGGAATAGAGCAAGACGTGAACTTCCTAATTCAGCTTAAGCTTGTGCTTGCAGTCGGCACGGTTACATATGATGACCGCTTTTCCTTGCGAAGCTCAGCTATCCAATGGGTATATGAGGCCCAGGCTTGGATTTCTGGACCAAAGCACAAGGCAAGATTGAATTTTCGAGCTATACAAACAAATATACTCCTCCTTATAGCACAGGAACGGGTTTGGGTCGATGGTGACCCAACATGGGTCTCTTCCGGTGCTTTTCTCAGAAAAGCAATGCATATGGGCCTGCATAGGGATCCAAGACACCATCCACAAAGAACGGCATTTGCAGCAGAAATGCATCGACGATTATGGAACACAATCCTTGAGATCAATCTTCAGTCCAGTCTAACTTACGGAGGAGCTCCCTTGATCTCACTCAACGACTTTGACACCTCCTGTCCCGGCAACTTTGATGATGAGCAGCTCGAGGCTCAAGAACCAACACCAAAGCCGGAAAGAGAACCGACACAAGTGTCGGTGGCAATTGCTCTGCGAAAGACATTCCCCTAACATCTTGCCGTGGTCAAATTCTTAAATGACCTTGCTTCCCCTGGAGACTACAAAGAGACTCTCCACCTTGATGCTGAACTGCGTGGGGCGTACAGAGAGCTTAGCCAGACTTTACGACCATGGACCAGTTCAGGTGCCTTTCCATTATCGCCCCAACACGAGACAATGGCAATCGACTTCATTATGCAACGCTATTTTTCGGCCCTTCACACCCCGTACTTTGGCCCGGCACACGGACCAGCCTACGCCTATTCGCAACAAAAGTGATGGAAACATCGCTAAAGTTGTGGAAGGCTGCGTGTCCGCAGCCAATTGTCGAGTCCAGCGAAAAGGTTTCTTCCAAATACGGCGATCTATCGCGGCTAGTCATATGCAGCTCGGGATTCTACCAGGCCAGTACTTTCCATGCAGTATTTATGATTGCCATTGCACTGTGTATGTAGCTCCAGGAAGATGGTATGTGCCCTGCTCCCTTACAACCAGAGCTGCTCTCCGTGCTGCAGGATGCAAAGACATGGTGTCTCATGGTGATTAGGGCTGGTGGAACAAGCGTCAAGGGCTATTTGCTCATGAGTCTGCTTGCAGCACAGGTGGAGGGTATGATGCAGGGCCTAGACGAAGCGAAGATCGCGGGACTTTTGGAAACGGCAATCGAGAGTGTTCAAAAAGACTGCTTACCGACTCTGGAGGAGACGGCAGCTGCACAAGACCAGAAAGCACTAACGTCAGTTGAGATCCCAGACACCGCACCACTTGATGTGACGGGAGATTGGGACTTCATGGTGAGCACAAATACTCATGTATCATAACTGCTTGGGTCATGCTAACAGTACCCTAGACACCTGATCCGCTGTTCAATCTCGACGGCGTTGACCCGATGAGCTGGATGTTTAATGACGATTCAGACTTTGGCGTAGCTTCACTGTAGTGCACTATAAATCAAGCAACCTGAAAGATGTCGAGTCTACCCAAGCAAGCCATGGTAAGCAAGACTGTTTGCAAGGTCGTGGTGGATCGGTCGCCCGAACCAGTCTTCAGCCGGGAATTTGAAGTTTTGAGAATTGAACTTCAAAGCCATTCAAAACCAGATAAATCCATTCGATAGTGAGCAGAAACTAATTTGATACCCGGAAAGGGTTGCGTAGTAGGCATGGTAGAAATTCGTGCTCAAAGGAGTGTCAGCCCCTGCTATAGTCCCCCAAGACGCGCTACGTCACGCCCGAACGCCAGCCCGCGTTAAGTGATTTCCACGCGATCAACAATCCACCAACCTTGGAGCTGCTACACTAAAGTGCCCTTTTAGCCTTCAACCTTACGAACGTCAATCAATCAAACAACTATCAATCATACGACATTATGCCGCCTCTCGAAATGCAATAATGGCCACCGCTGTTGCCCCGGAGATCCCAAGTCACGCGGCCGCCCTGCGCGCCGAACTGAAGGAGTGGGAGAGGGCATTTGCAGCAGCCAACGGAGGGAAAAAGGCCGGGAGGGGCGATATCAAGAGAGAGCCTGAGATCGGTGCGTTATTTCGCGCGTTTTGAACTCGTCGGGTCTACGAAGTTCAACTAATTGTTGCTCTCGCTCTCAATCTAGCTGCGAAATACAAGGAGTACTCGCGACTGAAAGTGCAGGAAGACAAGAATGAAAAGCCTAAAGACGCCGACGCCAACATTGGCGAACGAGAACGAGAACGGTCACGATCGAAAAAGCGCAAGCACTCTTCGCCTAATGGACCTGAATCTACACATACGCATCCCCCAAATCCAACAATATCAACCCCCCGAAAACCCAACACCAGCATCTTCCAAACCCCCTCGAAAACCCGAACCACAACCACCGCACACCCCTCAAATCTCGACCCTTACGACTCTCCCTCTGTCCTCCGCCGGCTCTTCAGCCCCTCAACTCACATGCAACAACAACCGGAATCGCAATCCTCCTCCCCGCTCAAAACAGCCATCGGACCTACACCGCAACGAGACGGCAAGGCGCTCGGTCTGTTTGATCTCCTTTCTGAGTCTGGGGGAAGTACGGCTACGCCTTCTGCGACGAGGATGGCGAGTATAAAGGGCATGGATGACGTGACGCCGTCGAAGTCAAAGATGAAGAAACGGAAAACGATGGCTATGGGTATGGATACGATTGCGGAGGAGGATGAGGAGGGTGAGGAAGAAGAGGAAGAGACGGCGCGGCTGGAACGGACGCCCGCGTCGTCGGGGAAGAAATTTATGCTTTCTGCACTGTTCGCGACGCCTACGGCTTGGAGGTATAGTTCTATTGTGGAGGATGAGGCTAGGAGTACCGATAACGCCAACGCCGCTAGTCAACATCAGAGTCAGAATCAGAACCAGAATGAGAGCCCACGAGCCGAGACAACTTCAAACTCACACCTCGAAACACCCTCCTTCCTCCGCCGCTCATCGTCGAACCTCTACAGTACCAACCCGACCTCCAATACCAGCGGTCTAAGCCCCATCCCCATCCGCAAACCACCCCTCTTCCCTGGCCCGGGCAGGGGTCTCTCGCAAATTGTCCAGGGTCTACGCGATATGGAAGAGGAGCGGATGGACGATGAAATGGATGTGCTTAGGGAAATGGAGAATGAGCAGCTAGGTGGAGGTGGGGATGCCGGGGTCGATGTACCTGATAGCCAGATGGGGATGGGACTGGAGAATATGCGCACTTTCAAGAAGAAGGGACAGAAGCGGACGACGAGACTTGTAAAGATGAAGCCAGTTGTTGCGGCTAAGCCGAAGACAACGGCGACGATGTCCCAATCTCAATCGCAGACGCAGATACAGTCGAAGCCGCGGTCTCAGAGTCAGAAGCATCCTGTCCAGCATTCCAAGGGCGACGGAGAGGATGAAGCCGAAACCCATGAAGATGACGAGCTAGTTGCAGTCCCCGAAACCCAGGCCCTCGGCGACGTACACGGAAAAGATGAAGACGACTGGGACTCAACCTCCCTCCACTCCATCTCTGAAGCCGAAGACGATTCAGATGCAGGCTCAGACTACGATCCAAACAACAACGGCCCTTCAAAGAAAACAAATCTCGGACGGAGCAAGAGCTTCTCAGAGAAGATGAAGGAGGCGCTTGGGGACAGTCATGAAAAGAAACAGCCGCTCGGGAGACGAGTCCCAGGGAAGGAAGAGAAAGAGAATAAGAAACCAGCTTCAGCTCCGAGGAAGTACAACCCGAATGCCCATTCGCATGCGAATTACCGGTCGTTGAAGATTCGGAATCGAGGAGGGGGGCGGAATTTTGGGAGGTTTAGACGGAGGTGAATCTGGGCTGTGCCAGCCACTTCATGAGAAACGATTATCATCCTGGATCATTTTTATCAACATCATAGATACCGTACCATATTTCAGCGTTGTCTATGTGATTCTATCTATGTACATGCTAATCATACACTACTCAAGGTTAAATTCGTAACGTCAATTAATCCGGTACGTAGCGATCCCGCGCATACTGTACTCTTCTCGCAAGAGACTCTGACGATCTATCCCGACGCTGCGGCGGACGAGAGTACCGCGGCTTGTCGATTCGGCCACGACCACGACCACGTCCGCCGCCCCTATCTCTAAATACTGGGGTAGAGGTCCGGAAGGAAGTATTGGTATTCCGGCGGGGTGCTGGGTCCGAATCACTATACTGAACATTTCGATCCCAGTCTTCCAAGGATGTAAACGGACTCCTCAACCAAGCCTGAAGCTCATGCAGAAACAGCGACGCATTATTCCGGCCTAAAAAGTCCCTCAGAAGCTCCTCGGCCTGCCCAGCGCTACCCTTAATATCAACAGTCCGGAGAATGGCAATGATATACTCGAGTAAAAACTCGGCGTTGTTGCCGCGGCGGTTCTCAAGCCGTTGCTGGCCTGGTCGACTCACGGAAGATGAAGAAGTCTCGGATGGTGTATCGGGTTGAAGGAACTCGAAGACCCTAAGCTCGCGCCGGATCCATTTGCGGGCTCGCGAAACTAGCTCTTCGTCTCGGTTGAACATCTCCGGTGTGAACTCGCGATACTGCGAGAGGCGGTTTGAGCCCACGCGCAGGGAGTACAAGCGGTTGCGATAGACTTGTTGCCGTCGGAGGAGGGGGTCGTCGGAGGATGTTTGCCGCGGCAGGGTTCGTGCTCGTCGCGGGCGGCGAGGTTGCCGATGGGGTGGTCGGCCATGGGGAATTATATGCTCTGTAGTTGCGGCATCAGTCGGAGGAGGGAGGTCGGGGAGCTGGTAGGTTTTTGAGCCGTCGGGGTGCTCGAGGTCATATTTGACCGAGGATACATCACTCTTGCCTAGAGGGAGCGTTGGAAGTGAATTAGAAGTGAGAATCTCAGAAAGGAACAGCAGTAGGATTTATACAGAGTGGACAGTTCCGGCGCTGCTCCAGCCAGTTCACGAGGCAGAGAAAGTCAAAGTTCGCATGGTTGCAGGAGACCGCGATAGCAGGCTCGGAGATGGGCTCGAGGCAAATGACGCAGGGGTCCGATACAAATGCATCGTCCTGCTGCTGCTCCTGCGCTACCTCTTGCAGTGTTCGCTGCAGAATCTGCTGTTGGATGTCGGCATCATTGGTCATCAGTTGAAGCTGTGAAACTGGAGCGTAGTGTGAAGATCATTGAGAGTGAGAGTGAGGCGGTGGTGACAACATTCCGTCGGCGGAGCGGATCACGTTTGCCCGCGCCGCAAGCGCGCAACTTTTTCGGAGGCTCCCCAGACTCCGACTTGCTTTGAGTCAGCTCCCACAACTTCGACCTAGGGAAGAACTCTTTTCTCATTTGAGATACCATTCGAACTATATTGTTATGCTATCATGCCCTTCGGACTATGATCAAAAGATCTGCAAGAGCAGTCATCGCTGAGAGATACAAAATGGCGCGCGGAGCACCAAATGGCTTCGTGGATCAGACTACGTCACGCACTATCACAGGGTTGAGGCGCTGGTCTATCATCAACAGAGACTTACCGCGTGAGGCTTTCTGGGTCTCTTCGTTTCATCGGCAAACCTTGTGTGCTAACCATCTGTCCGCCATTCTAGCTGCGTCGCAACCGAAGGCAATCCACGTCTATGACTTCGATAACACATGTAAGACTCTACCTACGCTTCCACGCCCCGAGGTCCGCCAGCCTAATGGCGCTGTCTAGTATTCTTGAGCCCTCTCCCGAACCCGCAACTATGGAACGGCCCAAGTATCGGATTCCTACAAGCCTACGAGAGCTTCGCGAACGGAGGGTGGTGGCACGACTCAAATCTTCTAGCTGCAACCGGTGATGGCCTAGAGAAAGAGGAACCTCGCGCCTGGAAAGGGTGGTGGAACGAACGGATTGTGCGAGCTATATACACCGCTGCCAGGACTTGGACTAATTACTTATAGGTACAACTGGTTGAACTGAGCATGAAGCAGAAGGATGCTGTCACAGTGCTCCTCACCGGCCGAGGCGAGGCCAACTTTTCAGACATCATCAAGCGTATCGTTGAGAGCAGGAATCTCGAGTTCGATTTGATATGCCTGAAGCCTGAGGTTGGACCAAATGGCCAGCGGTTTCCATCAACAATGGACTTCAAGCAGAATTTCCTCTCAGACATCATTTTCACTTATGATCAGGCTGAAGAGATCCGGGTCTACGAGGACCGTCCAAAGCAGTGAGTTGACGCAGAGTAACCTGCTGTCTTGGCGCATGTTTTGTGTTCTGATATGTCGCAGTGTCAAGGGCTTTCGCGATTTCTTCGAGGCGCTGAATCGCAATTTTCAATCCTCAGATGTCCCCGGCTCACGGAGACCAATAACCGCAGAGGTCATTCAGGTATATGAAGGGTCTAAGTACCTTTCACCTGTAATCGAAGCTGCGGAAGTGCAGCGTATGATCAATTCCCACAATGTTGCTACTCGCAACCCGGCGCTGAATCCGACCAAATCGCCGTATGGACGGCTGGGCATAAAGCGTACAACCTACTTCACTGGCTATCTTATCCCGAACTCGGATTCGGAACGCCTCATCAAGCAGTTGCTAAGCCCACTATTACCGCATGGACTAGCAGACTCAAATGACCTAAAGTACATGGCTAATAGTATCTTGATCGCTCCCCGGCCCGCGAGCCGCCAGATCCTAGACAAAGTTGGCGGCATCGGCAAGAAGCTAAACTGGGTCGTCACCGGAACCGGCGTCTTTGAAAACAGAGCCTGGGCCGCTCGGCTCCAACCAGTCCCAAACACAGAGCGATATCACACAGAAAACAGGGTACCCTACGTGGTCCTAGCAATCCGCAAAGGAGCCCGTCCGATTGATGCTTCAAAAATCCATAACTGGCATCCCGTTCCCCATGATAAAGCCCTCAACATCGAGAGCGTCGTCGGCGAAAAGGTCGTGCTTCGCATTGAAGAAGATGGCCAAGGTGACTCAGAAGCCCAGTTCATGAACAGATCCAGCAAGAGACGTCACCAGCAAGAACGGGACGATGACATTCTCTACCCAGACCAGAGTAACCCCGATGGACCGCAGGGTCGCCAGCATAACTATCACCAGCGCGGCGGTGGCAATAACCGCCATGCGCACGATGATGGACATCGTCGCGGAGGCGGGGGCGGGGGCTATCGCGGTCGTGGCCGTGGTGGCGGCGCAAGAGGTAGAGGCAATTACGCGGGCTCACATCGTGGAGGCGGTCGTGGGAGAGGCCGTGGTCGGGATGCAGGACCCCCGGGGTATAGATCTCTCGACGATCACTCTGCGCATGAAGGTGGTGGCGGCTACGACGAGAAACCGGGACCCAACTCGGGAGGAGGCCCGGTCATGAACTATTAGTTTCGCAAAGTTCTTTATTACCTCTTGTGTGTTTGTCTCTCTAGGTCCTTTCAGCGGCGTTCAATGTGTTTCATCGAACAAAATCCCCTAAGTCATGGTTCTTTGCACTGGCGCTGGGTACTTGAGGACTCTCAATTGATATCGATATGAGCCAATACCTTTCTACATCCAGAAAGTGAAGCGTCATCAAACTGTGTCAATGTCATGTGCATTGTATATCTTCTTTTTGATTTCTATCCTAGTCTACCAGAACCTTCCACATCGTATCTCGCCCTAACGATCTTCGGTTTCTCAAATCCCACCTGATACCACCTCTCGATTACTACGCAAACCTGTTATCACCGAGTCGGAGTTGGGCGGTGGCGGGGATCGCTCCTTCCTTCCTATGTGAATTATGGTCGTTCCTTCCCCATCGCAGCCAGCGTAGGCAGGTACCCCAGCAGACCTAGGAAGGAGCGACCTCGTGGGCAGTGGTCGTACCTTCCTTCCATGTTTGCTAGGGAAACGCTGTGGTCGACTGGGAAGATGGGAAGATGGGGAAGTGCGACCCAGCAAGAAAGAAGCCCTAACTTGAAGGTGCACCGGCTCGGCTCGGCACCCTTGCTCCGTCTCCATGGCACCGTCTACTGCCACAGGTAGGGCTCAGCGTTATTGTCCTAGCAACAACACTCCCTATTAATGACTGCTAGCTTTCGTTCATTTGACAAGGGGGAATAGCTTGCAGTCCCAAGCGTAGGATGTCTGACAGCGACTTCTACGAAGACTCCAGAGACATAGACAGAAGCACTACTATATCGAGCCAGGTACTAATTGGAAAACATCTACTAGAGGCATGATCGTCTGGTATGTTCATTCAATTTTGTATCATTTCATTTATGGCGTCGATCCCATATGAGTATATAAGTAATCCATCCTATGATATCCATCAATCCGTAGTATCCGTACCCAAGTCCTAACAGTCGTAACAAAGATAAAATAGCAATGATAAATCTCAGAGAAACCCTTTATACAACACAGAAAAATGCATGCAAAGCGTAAATCGCGGGGGAATGTACAGGTGCGACAGACGAGCAAAGTGGCAGAAATAGGGTAGAAATCGGGCATGTATGTGTCGTGGTGCATGTGATACATGTGAAGGTCGTAGGTATAATACCTTGTTCAGACCTCAGCATCATCTTTCATGGCAGGTAGATTTTCGTAGTATTATTCGTGGGGCGTTCGTAGTATTCGTGAGTGAGTGTCGTGGTCAGTGGGTATTGTTTGTGCATCGAGTTGAGAGGTGAACAAAAGAAAAGCCAAACTATAAACCGGAGAAAACAAAACATAGATTTCCCAATCAAGTCTCTTCATCCGTCAGTTGCCGTAGGAGACGCAGATTTAGGATCATGACAAGCAATCCTATCGTCACGACCACCATCAAGGCGAATCCAAACCAGCCAAGGACCATTGCAGAAGTGCCGACACCGCTTTTCACACTGCCATTTCCTAGATCTTGGGCTATCGTGCTTGCACCGACTGACGCTGTATGTTGCCAAAGCACAGAGACCAGCACGAACACTGCCGCCACGAAGATCAAGGCCAGGGCGACCTGCGATACAGGGCGAGAAGGGAACGGTTTCACTTCGACTTCTGATCCGCTAGGGTCGACTTCCTCATGCCAGCCGGGGAAAGTTGCGAGGACGATGAAGCAGAAGAAAGCGAGGATAACGGCAATGATTCTAAGAATGATTAGCGAATGGACTGGGCGCTGGGACGAGATTGAGAACTCACATTAGGTACGGGAAGACGACCGCATCCTTGAACGTTGATGCAACCCAGACGAGATTGAGCGGGTCTTGATCGAGAGTAAGGATCTCTGCTAAGGCAGTAGCGTTGTTGTTGCAAATGTAAGATCCACCATCCGGCTGGACACAAATGCCAAAGTATCCCACGCGAACCTCCAGCTGCGCACCTCCGACGATGTTTGCCGTGGCAGTCACAACCCCAGGATCGACCTGGGCGAGATTGAAGACTGGGTCATATCGCTCATAGTACATGGAGATGAGAAAGATACTGGGTATTTGAGGCGATGACGACGAACATCCCGCAAGTAACAATGCTAATAATATATGTTAACGCTCACTCGTTGCGCACATTGATTACGGTATAACTCACAGAGAAGGATAATGACAACAGCAATGATAAGCATGAGCACATGGTGGTACCCGATCATCGGAATGAACCCTGCATTCCATCGTTAGCTAACTCAAGTCGCAATGCCAAACGAGTTGACGATACATACGGGCAAACCCGGACGCAAATCGCGCCATCTTGAATGTGTGATTGCTTGTCGCTGGGTTCCTTCTCCTTCAACCTCCTTCACAGACTCACTTCTCGGGGCCCCGAGAAGGAGTGCCTTTGACCCTAAACACCTTGTCTAGCAGCAGCGCCGGATTCTGCCCAATCGTAGGGAACGACTCCTGCACCCGTTGACCTCGAAGTTCGAGTACCTAAGTGCCGTATCCCAGAGCACACGACAGCAATCCGCCCAGAGGAATGTCACGATGACCGACGAAGAATGCGACGAGGAAATCGAGATGCGGGAAATGCCGATAACCGATCGAAAGAATGTACGGAAGAGAAGATACCTTGAGGACGAGAAAACCTGGACAATGTACAATGTCAGAGAGACTCGAAGTTAAGACACCGTCACCCAAAGTCTCGGTGGGAAAGACAATGGCCTGGACGGCTAGATTGGAAGTGGTTCAAGTGAGTGAAGGGAGAAGATGGAGAGGGAGAGAGATCGTATCTGGACAAGTCCACAATTGCAGCCCAAAGCCAGCAAGTTCTTTTTCCTGCCACCGAGATTTGCGTAAACGAGAGGGCGTCACCAGCGAAGATAGTCTGGTGGCTGGGCCATCTGACGGTATACAACTGGATCCTCCACACTAAATGGAGAGGCTGGGCCAACGCCCTTGTTTACTCGCTCTGCTTCCCTGGTAACCGCCCTCACCGCCTGCTGTTCCTGACCCGCCCCGGCAGATCGAGCCGCAGATCCTGCTAAGCCATATCGGGTTAGCACGTGGGCACCTCCCCGTTTCTATACTTAGCGCAAACCATCGAGTCCTCGACCCCAGTTCTATGAACGACAACAGTAGGAAATGTAGTACCAATGTTGTATTCCAGCCCCAATGTCAAGATAGAGAAGATATGTACCCAATACACTGTCAAAAACAAAGCAGTCGCCCAAACACCAAGCCTGTTTACCAACCAACCCCATCCAAACTCCAATGCACCAACCATACCAAGGTGCTATGATATGCCAATGATGTATGCTCTATTTGGTCGTAAAAGTGAATCGCTTGAGATCCAATGCTGCTACTGGAGGTCGGCTCGCTGTATCGCTTGTATCGTCGCCCGTAGCGCAATCGTCTTCGTCCTCGCTATCCGGTATTATGTGATCCTCACTACCCTGCCCAGAGCCTAGACTAGCCACAGTAGGAGAATTACCAGGACTAGCGATAACTTTGTTCTCGAACCGATTCGGAGATCTCCAAATCGATGGGGATGCTGGTATGTTATTCAGCGATCGTGATCTGGCTAAAGCGTTCTGGCCCAAACGTTGCAGTGGGGTTAAACGTTTGGGCTGAGGGGATACCCGAGTGCCTACCCTCTGCAACGAGCCTTGTCTGGGACCGCTTGCACTCGACAGCGGCGAATGAGGGATGGGTTCATCAGTATTAGCCTTGAAAGAGTATTTTGAGAGAATTGCCGCGTTTTGCCGCTTGATGTGGAAGTCTAGAACCTGATTGAAGACCTGGGGCTCTGAATCTGCGCTCACGGTTTTTGAAGGCGTCACTGAGTTCGAGCTGTGATTGGGATGCGCGTCCCTAGAACGCGTCTGCAATTTCTCAATATCGCTGCCGGTATCGTCCGAGATGTTCTTTTCAGTCACATCATCACTGCCATTACTGCTTCCACCAGCACCGTTCCCCGCAGGAGTATTCTCCTCCGACTTATCCTCAACTTGACTTGGATCTGGAATCCGTGACATGATATCTTCGGCCATGTCATCAGAGAAGACGTCCAACGTGGACTTACGCACTTTCTTGTTTCGATTCATTTTTTGCCCGCCGCTGGGAGTACAATCGTTTGAAGCAGGCGCAAAGAAGCGGCTGCGGCAATTGGGTGTGCTGGCTGAACTAGCTTCATCCGTTTCTGAACAAAGCCTTTGGCGTTTAGTGGGCTGGAGAGTTGACATCTTTGAAGCGCGTGCTAAGAATGACGAGCGTTCTGCACTTCTCACGAGCGGGCTCGAAGTTCGATTGGCTAGTCCATTAGCAGGAGCAGCCCTAACAACAGATGGTTGAGCCGGTGCAGGGGAAGCCTCCCAGGAACTGTTCGCATGGCGCTGAAGCAGTCGTTGCTGACTCGGTGACGGCGTAAGACTGTTCGGATCTAGCTCGGCGAGCGGAACACGTTTTGGAGTAAAGAATGAGTTTATCGGCTTCGATGGTTTGAGTTCGGAGAAAGAGCCTATGGTTTGTCGTCGGTTGAGAGAAGGTACTAGCTTTGTTTGCAGCGCTTTGCTCGCATTCAGTGGCTTAAGCACCAGTGGCTCTTTCGACGTCGGGTCCAAGTCACCATATGCTACACCAACAGCGGTCTCGGGGTCGGTATCGTCACCTATGAACGGAAGGTCGTCCAAGTTCACATCATCGCCCGGTGGTGTCAATGTAACTAGCTTGCCAGCCTTCGGACAGAAGACTCTCTGGTACAAAAAAGTAAGCTCAGCCTGCTTGAAGCTCTGAAGGTAATCGGCTGGAACGTGGTATTGGCCCTCGAAGCGGAGCATCCGGAGCGCCTTTTCCACGTCTTTGTGCTTTCGAATGCTCCGGTAGGCGGTCTTCAGCCCAACGCGCGCAATATTGGGCAGGTAATCGCAGCCACTCAGAATACACATGCGTCTGAACTCGGTATCTGTCCAGCCCACGAAGCTGACTTCTCGACAAGCAGTGAAATCGGCCCGATTGATTTCAATGAGATCTCCGTGCTGGTCAAGCTTCGATAACAGCCGTTTAGCTCCGAACACAAGCAAGTCAGAATCTTCCGAGATGATGCCGTCAATCAAGCCCTGCTGTTCCAAATATACGAGCTGCGCGTCTGCCTCGTACGGGGCAACCACATATTGAACCTCCATCTTCTTCAACTCCTCAATCAACTGGCGCGCCATGAGGGGCGTCACGTCCACTGCCTTTTGAAATTCTTGATATGCCTCTGCAGTTCGTCCTTTGCGGTAAAGCTCCATCCCTAGGGTTTTGCTTTCTTTGCGTCTCTGAAGTCGGTCCTGCTCAGTGCCAGCTTTGCTGGGTAGATTGTCGCCATCGAAGACTAGGTACGGCTTCACCCCGAAAAATAAAAGCATACGAACTCGGCCCAGGACGAAATCGATGTGCCTTGGTTCTGTTAGTAGGCGCGAATAGGTCAAGACAGCATAAGACATGGCTGCTTACTTTGTCGTCGGTTTATCCAAAACTAAATCAACCGAGCAAGCCACGGTACCGCGATGCAACCACCCATAGGCATCCACCCCCAGGGTCAGTCCAGTGAACTTCTTCAGGTGGCATGGTTTCTGTATCGACTTGAGAAGACCATGGAGTCCTTAAGGAACATTAATTAACAACAAATTGACAGTCCAATTAGCAGCGATATTTTACCTTTAATGCCCATCTTGAACCCCCCCCTCCCCGCGGCGCAGGACGCGATACACCTTGTATTGTTTAGAGTGGCAAGGGAGGCATCCGTAGAGTAGTCGGTGAGGGTGAAAGAGGGCGAAGAAGTGGTGGGCTAAAGAGCTTCACGCCTTGCGATCGAGACGAGAAGCGAAGCATCCACCCAGGCGAGCATGAGACAAATGACGACCCCGACAACAAAGAGGATAGTCGACAACGGCCGACCTGCTCTCCCGTCGCTCCCCAAAACGCGCAGGACGCGATGGCAACCTGCAGCTGTGATTGGCTGCCTTGGGCGGCCCTGAGTCCTACCTACACCGCCTGTCCATTCTGCCGGTAAAAAAAAGAAAATTCGCCGATAGGTTGAAGGTGGAGGGAAACTAAAGATTCCAGTTGTATATTGAGAGACGCTGATTCTTCCGTCATACAATCATCATGCCCAAGTCACTAGCCAAGGTCCAAAAACATATCACGAAGAAGCGTGGCGCGGCGATCGAAGCTATCCACGAAAACAGCAGAGACGCAAAGCTACTGCGGAGGGCCGGTACGAGAGATGATCGAGTCGCCCGAATTTCAGCCACCATGGCAAGGGGAAGACAATCTTACGGTAAGCGGTTATGCGAGCTCTCCGATCTTACTGGATTATCCACTAACATTTTGGCTTCAGTGGACCGCATAACCTATCTCCAAGAGTCGATACCCGAGGGAGCAGCATCATTATCTGACAGTGATTTGCCTGATCTGGTCGCGAGGTTCGTTTCCGCAAGACGCATCCATACGCATAGTTATTAGAGGTATACTGATATTGTCTGGTCTAGGTATATCAACCGCAGTGTGCCCGAAATCGAACAATTACAGAGTGAGCGAAGGAAAGGTCGTCCGCCCAGCAAGAAGGAGGAGGCCCTGTTACAACGAACAGAGGCGGAGAACAAAGAATTCAAGACAGGATTCTGGATGCCAGACTTGACCGAGGAGGACGTTGTCAGTGCGCTTAGAAGGTGGAATGGGAATTGGTCTGGATTAAGCCCCCTGAAGTTCATTCGTTTGACAAAAGACGGGGCAAAGCAAGCTTCAACATTTCCGCCAAAGGGCCTGTCATGATGCTAAAACTTCGTCTGTGCTTTTCTTTTGCTGCGATGAATTGGGTATCTTCGAGCTTGTCATGGTGTAACGGTGTTATGAGAATAGATCATGCTTTCAGTCACAGTCGTCTAAGTTCCAGGAAGGGGCCTTCGTAAGAGAGCAAGAGATAGTACGCTCTGAATGTTGAAAGAAGCAACTTCTCCAAGAACTTCATACGTAGGGCGCATACAGTTAGCTTCATAGAGACGACATTCCAGTATAAAGAGTAGAGTTGTGAGCATTAACTACTTGTGAGCACGGCAGTGTGATAGATCGATAGCTCCGCGGGTCTTGGCGCCGCCTAACCTTATTGGGGGATAGTAACATCATCCGTCCCGAATCTTTGCCTCTACGTTTCTTGTCCTCATACTATCAACAATTTCCTCCCATCTCCTCATCCCATTACTCCTTTCACTACATCCATTCAAAATGTTCTCTCTCCGCGCAGCTGCCCGCACAGTGCCTCGCACTTTCTCTCGATCAATTGCCACCCGATCCTCCATCATCCGCCCCGTCTCCAAGCTCCAGACCAACTTCATCCAGCCCTCATTGAAGCAAGCCATCAGACCTTCCTACGCTGCTTTCTCAACATGCAGAGCTTTCAGACAAGCTGAAGGTAAGCGCAATCCAAGTGGAGGGACATCTGTCGACTTAGTTTCAGCTCGGGGAAAATTTTCCTCGGGCTGGCGGGCTTTGTCCTCGATCTATACGGCGTCAGGTTAATTCTTTTTCTATCGCGCAACGCTGACAATTGTTCCTTTTCGGATAGGTGATGCCGAACTTTCTGCCAAGCTTGAGGATGAACTGAAGCACGAGAAGTCTTCCGGTCTTGAAGACCTGGAAGCCTCTGTTTCAAACATCCAGTATGTTCTTCAGAACAACTCTTGGGAGGTATGTGTTGACGAACGCGCATCTTTACATCACGATAAACTAACCATTATTCCAGGTCAAAGATGTCCCCGGCGAGCAGGAAGTTGTCTTGACCAAGAAGTTCAACAATGAGGAGTAAGTACCTTCTCTTTTCCACCATCTTGGTTCCTTGGCTGGCGCAGTCTACTCTTCTGATGCTAATATTTGCGCTCCTTGTAGGATTCGCCTTACCTTCACCGTTGCAGACCTCCAGAACCTCAGCGAACAAGAAGACCTGGATGGCATCCCCGACGAGCTTGACTTCCAGGGCCACCAGCCCGTGAACCAGGGTACCGGCGGCAACATCGCCCAGCACCCCGAGGATAGCATTGCCCCCGCCGACCGTGAGGGCGAGGACCTCGAGCCTAGCTTCCCTGCCCGCGTGAACGTCACCATCGAGAAGCCCGGGGCCGGTGCCCTCCTCATCCAGACCCTCGCTCAGGACGGTCTCTTCCAGGTCGAGGAAGTCTCCTACTTCAACAAGCCCGACCTTGCCCACGCTGCCACCGCCGAGAAGGACTGGACCCGCCAGAGCCTGTACGCCGGTCCTCCTTTCGAGAACCTCGACGAGGACTTGCAGACCTACATTGAGCGCTACCTTGAGGAGCGCGGCATCAACGCCGAGCTTGCCACCATGATCCCCGACTACATCCAGGTTAAGGAGCAGAAGGAATACGTGCGCTGGCTCGAGAGTAAGTGACCACTCATTCCAAGACTGTTCGGCATATCTAACACTGCAATTAGACTTCCACAATTTCGTTGCCGCTTAAGCGCTCGAGCGATTAACAAGCGCTGATCTGCAGTCTATCTCACTCAACTCATCCTTGTTGCGCTGCGAGATGTTTTCACTTGGATCTATAATCTGCTACATTATCGAGGCGCGCTTTTTCATATGCGGAAAGCGACCACCGGAAGATGATGAAGTTGCACATGTATTAATATAGAAATTAATTAAGGATATCATTGTAATCTTGTTGAATATCATTGAATGTGGCCCTCTTTGACCCCCGTCTTTGCATAGATGTCAAGTATAGCACTAAATCGAAAGGTTTTAAGCCTTCGGATATATAAATGCTGAAAATAATAGTGTTCGTTCAAAGTATGTAGAGTATAACTACAGTAAACGCCATTTTCCAACCCAGCAAAAACAACCAAAGTCAAATCCCGCTCAGACCCTGTACCCAAGATACAATCATGAAACTACAAAAAAGCATAGAGACGTAAATCAGAACTCCATAGACTCAGTCTTGACCTCCGTTGGTCCATCCTCAGTGCGCTCTCGCTTCCCACTGCGCTCCTCCTTGTTCAGTCCCGCAATGAACGAGCGAAAGTAGTCAATGTACGGCCTCAAGCTCGTCTTCTCATAATCCTGCAGCTTGCGGGAACCATTCATGTCGGAACGATTAGGTACGCTCCCTTCGCCGTCTGCTGTTTCCGCCGTGCCATTGCTAGGATTCTCCGCGTCCCAGGAGTCAATTTCAGATAGTAATTGTGTAACAGTCGGTACGGAGAGGGGGTCGAACTGCTCGACGTTGCGAATATCGATGGGAACACAGACACGCCCGGTACCGGGGTGAATAACGAAGGGACTCTTAAGCAAGTGGATCATTTTTTTACTGACCTCGGAATCGAGGCGTGGGTATGTGTATTCGAGGACGATGTCCTGTTTGGCTTCGCGCAGGGTAGTGGTGTTGAGGGTTGAGCTCTTCCCTGACTTCGCGAGGGCGTCGATGTCGGCCCACTTGTTTGTGCTTGAGCGCTCTGGGGCTGATTCCCATTTCCGGCGCAGGGAGTCATTCAGGCCCTTATCTGGGAGAAGGGATAGAAGGCGCTGTGCTTGCTCGTTGCTGGCGAAGGTGTCCTGATCAACCAGGGTGGTTTGCGCAAAGTATGGTTTGAGGATTTCGAGACTGCGGGACATGTGTGGGTGGAGTGGTCGCTTGAGGTTGACGCGTTTGCCGCTGTTCGCCCCTCCTCTGATGAGATCTAAGTAGCCTGCGATACCCCTTCGGCGGTCGTCGGGAAGATTTCGTGCGCGGGGATCGCATACCCAGGCGTGGGCACCACGACGTCCGGAGTAAACCCAGAGGATATGTTGGAAGCAAAAGTCTTCCCGCAATGCAGTATCGACAACTTTGATTGACATAGTCACGAAAGCCCAGCACTTCTCACATATATTTGCCTTCGTACAACAGGTACGGATGTCGTCATAATCTGTCAGATCGATATCAAAGACTAGTTCTTTGGCGACGGGTTTCAGTTGGCCGCCACCCAGTGTCTTGCGATCGCGCGGGTTCCTGTTATAGACGGGTCCAATTTCGAAACGTGACGGATTCATCTTGATGATATCTTTACGAAACCTAAAAAGGGGAACACGTCAGGAGCCGCAGGCGCTGCAGTCGCTTGCGCATGAACTCACAGGTCTGCCGTCGGGTATGATTGATATCGAAGGTACGCATCATTTTGCAGCGTCAAAGCGAATTCTCGGTTTCCGAAGTCAGGCGAAGGAATGATCCCATGGTTGAGCCATTGAAACAGATAGCGGAACGGAAATAGGCGCTGGTAGAAGGCGAGCATCGTATCCGTATCAACTTGTGGAGGGGGCGGTCCTTGTGCTCTATGACGGTCAGTTAGAGAATGTCTCATCTAGGTGAAGCGCAGCGCCCATGAGCCTACTCTGTGGTTCCTGGTTTGGCTTCAGCGGGTGCGCTAGAGGCGGGAAATTCGTCGTCATCGCCATCATCATCGCTGAACATGTCTTCGAGCTTCACGTTGGTCTTTGGCGTCTCGGCGGCATCTTTTTCATTGTTTTCAGCGCCGTTCGGAGCATCCGCGGTTTGAGGGACATCTGGAAGAATTTCGTCATCCTTGTGATGATCGGGAGAGCCTTGTGAAGGGACTGAGTGCGGCATTTTAGCGGAGTTGTGGTTGTCAAGCCCAAGGTTGCCTGTCGTAACTATCACCACTTCTCGGGACGCAATTAACGCGGCCCCAGACGCGTCCAGAACGCGTTCCGGCTTTGCCCTAAGCCCTGGATCAATTTTCCGGTGTCAGTCATGTGATATAACGTGACTCTTAACTGAGTCAGCCAATCACGGCCGCAAACGGCAGCCAATTCGACAACCCGACCCTCGACCATCCTATCTCACATCCTACCCAGCCTCTGGTTCCTCTCGGGTGCCCTGCAGGGCCGTCACCGCCGTTTGCGGAAACCAAAACCTTAGCAGAGATTTTCTTCCGTCTGATCAATGACATCTACATATCTATGGGTCCAGGTTCCATGATAGTGTCGCATATGTGCCTCGAGTCGTCTCAGCATGTCGATGCCGCCATGAGATCATCACTGAGTCCCTCCTGGACCGTTAGGAATCTCCAGCGTTCTCAGCTCATTTTCCTCATTGAAGCTAATCAAGTGCTCACAGAGCTAACCCGAACCGGCGCCGTCGCTCCTTGATCGGTAAGTACCTTTCTTCCCAGAGTACCGTGCACTCACTGGCCGGTCGTTGACGTCTTAAAAGGTTCCCTCCTGCTGGTCCCACATTCCTCGGCCGAAGAGAAAGACCTCAATTGGGGCAGCAGTACGATACGGGAGCTCTAGCATTGGTGCGTGACTTGATGAGCCTAGTCGTCGACCAACTTTTGGCTAGAGTATCTTGCCGTCTGGCGATTTGGTAGCGCCGTCCCTGCATACCCAGTGCCGTATTTGACGAGTTTCTAAGTTCCGTTCTATATGCCCATGAGCTTCACGGACTAGCTTTCTTCCATTAGTCTCGCAAGACTTCCCAGGTGTATGAGTGGACCTCTTCTTTCCTTCAGCAATTGGCTCGAGATATGATGTCGCCATCAATGAGCCAATCTGCGAGGTCTCAGATAGTGGCGCATATCCAAGCTCAAGGTGGATCATGTGGAGCTTCTTCCCAGCAATGGAACTATGAGATGTCACTCTTTTCTTGAACGACTGTATAGGAGCTTCTAAGAATTGCTTCTTGCCTCTTGTCCCAACCCAGGCGTTTCTCTGAGATCCATGGTGCAACATCTTGCTAGCCACTCGGGCTTTGCAGTCGTTCAGGAAGACTATACCGCTTTTCCTGAGCCATTGAATACTACAGTGGCATCATGACTCCATCGCCACTAATTGATGGCTCATAGTTGCAAGCGGTAACAGGCCTATCGCAAGAGATATAAACTTCAGTACCTTCTCTGTCCAACGACTTTTGTTTCTTACTCCTTCTTCCACGCTAGGTCCTGTCAGGCACAAAAGTCACTCGCTTCTACCTCGCTCGTTTGCTCAACGTCGTTTTTGCCGACTCATCTTCTTCCACCCCACTGTGTTAAGCATTCGTCGAGATGGTTAACAAGATCGCTACCCTTTTGGCTCTGACTGGGCCAGCGTTGGCCAATGTCGTCCACAACAAGCCTCACCACTCGGTAAGCAACGATGAGGCCTCATTCCGCTCGAATGTCTCGATTAACATCTCCTAGTCCCCGGCCCCGGTTGTCACTACCAGCGTGCCTGTCCATATCACCAAGACAACCACCTACACGACCACCTCTTGCCCGGTTACCTCTTCTGTCGTGACCTCTGGAACAAAGACCCTGACTGTGCCCATCACCTTGACCAACACTCTCACCGTCACCACCACCTACTGTGAGGATACCATCAAGCCGCCTGTCCTCCATCCCACGGTTCCTACCACTGGCAATCCCGCTCCTATCGTGACCGGCCTCCCTCGCCAAACTGGCGACGTCCGTCCTACAGGTCACCCCAACCCGACCAGTTACCCCATCATCCCCACCGGCAACCCCCGTCCCCCCGTCAACAACGGTACTGCCGTTCCTCCCTACCCCTACCACAACAGCACCGCGCCCCCAGTTCTCCCAACTTCCAACGTGCCTGTGCCTCCTCACTCTTCCCCCGCCCCGGTCCCCATCCCTGCTCCTGTCCCGAACCCAGGTCAGCCCGGTCAGCCCGGCACTCCCGGAGCCTCTGGTACCCCTGGTGCCTCTGGCTCCCCTGGCTCTCCCGGCCAGTCTGGTTCCCCCGGTGCCCCTGGTGCTCCTGGCCAGCCCGAGACCCCTGGCTCTCCCGCTCCTCAGCCTGAGTCCCCTACTGGCGTTTCTCCCTCCCAGCCTGAGTCCCCTACTGGCGTTTCTCCCTCCCAGCCTGAGTCCCCTACTGGCGTTTCTCCCTCCCAGCCTGAGTCTCCTGAGGGCCCTCCCACTGGTGTCTCTCCCGAGCGCCCCGAGTACACTGGTGCTGGCGACAACGTCCGTCCCGCCGCTGGCCTCCTTGCTGCTTTCATGGCGGTCATGGCTCTACTCTAGACGACAAGTACACCAACATCAACGTCAAGAGAGCTTTGATGTCCGTCGGAGGGCTACAGAATGTCAATGTCTTTCCTCTAATGTTTTGTCCGGTTAAAAAGAGGTAATCTGGAGTTTTGGATTCTTGGTCTTTGAGGTCTTGCCTTGTGTCTCTTTCACTCTAGTTCGTTCCTGGCTTAGATTCGACGGCTCTCTGAGCGTTTAATTTTCAATGGGGGCGACTGGTTTGGAAGGATGCAGATGAGTCTTGCGTTGTTTCTTTCTACTCTTGGTAATAGTAATGCTTAATAAAATAATTGCATTTTCATTGCATTTACCCTGGTACCATTAAGGGCATCGAGTCTTATCCGGTTAGTGATACTGGGTTGGGGGACCTTGGTAGAAGGCTTGAGTTAGGGCTAACGTGGGACATGGTCATACATCTATGTCTTATGGCTTGGACACTATTTCAGTGCTAGCAGACCGGATAACCACATCGATAATTTATTATTTACAGATCTTAACCTTGAGGGTCACGGTTCTATTCATTGGCGATCAACCAGTCTATGCAGTACAGGAAACACAATGCGTGTCGTGAATATAACTTTTGCTGTCTAATATCATAACGAAATGATATGCGTATAGTCTTTATCTAGCAGAAGGATGATGAGAAGAGTTTACGAAATCTACCGCTTCCCCTCAAGTTCCTGCTCAACTTCAGCCTTAACAATCTCCCTAACACCTTGCCACCCAGCACCAGCCCTAACAGGGGTAACCCTGCTCTCACGCTGCTCAAGCCCAATGAACTCCTGAGGCATGACTTCAGCAAAATTATACCCATCCTCCGCGCGAAGCGCAAGGTCAACCGCACTAGCGAACTTCGCGGGATGGGCGGTCGAAAGCGAGATGTGTTTTGTGCCGGGGTTACGCGCGATAGAGCGCAGAGACGCCGCGACACCGACGGCAGAGTGCGGGTCGAGGATGTACCCGCCTGTCTTGGATGATGTGGCACTACCGGCTGTGAGGCCCGTGGGGAAAGAGGAGTTGTAGGTTGAGCGGATTCGGGTGATAGTCTCGTCATTGCTGACGCGCTCGGACTCGAATTCGGATTTGGCGGCTTCGACGACGCCGGGGGGGACGGTGAAGCCGCCTTCGGATTTGAGTTGCGTGAGCCATTGGCTTACGTCTGCGGAGGCTTGCTTGCGGCGGTCTTCGATGGAGGTGGAGGTGGTGTTTGTGCGGAGGGCGAGGAACCACAGGAGGCGCTCGAAGTTGCTACTGACTAGGATGTCCATGGCTGGACTGTGGGTTTCCTTGACGCCTGTGCCGGAGGCGTCGCTTTTGGTGTATTTGCCGCCGGAGCGGAAGAAGCGGTCGAGGATGTCGTTCTCGTTTGTGGCGATGACAAGCTTCTCTGCGGGGAGACCCATCTGCTTAGCGAACCATCCAGCGAGGATGTCGCCGAAGTTACCGGAGGGGACGACGAAGCGGATCTTCGAGTCGTTGGAGCCGGTCTTCTTGAGAAGGGAGAAGTAGGAGTAGAAGTAGTATGTCGCCTGCGCCATGACACGCGACCAGTTGATACTGTTGACACTGCGGATATTGTTAGCAGACCATAGAGATGCTGCAGAAGAGCTACCTACGCGGCAAGGTTATGTGTGGAGTTGATATCGGGGTCGGCAAAGAGGGCCTTGACGATGTCCTGGCAGTCATCGAAGGAGCCCTCAACAGTGAGGTTGTGAACATTGGCGTCGAGGACGGTCGTCATCTGAGCTTGCTGGATGGGTGACACCTTTCCGGTGGGGAACATCATGAAGACAGAGACATCCTTCTTTCCTCGGACGCCGTAGATGGCTGCACTTCCGGTATCTCCTGAGGTAGCTCCCACGATCTATCAAAGGGTCAGCTTCCGCGAACACGGTGCTATAAATAATGCGACAGGACAAGGACGAATCCGATATCCAGAAAGAAAAACGAGATATTCATACAGTAAGGTGGTGCCTATCCTTGCCCTTCTTCCCCTTGTTCTTGCGAATGAGGAAATACTCGAACAGGTTTCCGAGGAACTGAAGCGCAACATCCTTGAAAGCGAACGTAGGGCCATGGAATAGCTCGAGGAGGTAGAGGTTCTGCTTGCCGTCCAGCTCGACAACGGGCGTGCGTTCGGGGTGGCGGAACGTCGAGTAGGAGCGCTTGATGATATCCTTGAGGTCTTCGGCGGGGATTTCGGACGGTGAGATGTACAGAGACATGATATTGAAGGCGAGCTCCTCGAAGTTTAGATCGCGCCATTCCGTCTCCCATCCGGCGGGGAGGGAGGGGATTTCCTCGGGGATGAAGAGACCACCATCTGAGGCAAGTCCCTTTAGGACGGCTTCCTCGAAGGTAAGCTATATTTTGGAATGTTCAGTTAGTCGAGTTTAGACTATGAAGGTGCGGTTTGAGAGAACTACTTACTCCGTAGGAGCCACCCCGCGTACTGAGATATTTCTGGGAAAGTGTATGCGACATTGTCGATTAAGGAGTAAATGAACGGCTATAGCGTACAGAGTAGATCAATTGCCTCAGAACAAGTGAGCACTTCGTTCTGACCTCACAACTGACTCGAAAAGAGGGACAAAAGCACTTGAAATGGAGAAGTGAGTCAAGTCTTGCCTCTATCCAAAAAGAATGACCGCGGGGTGACCTTATCGGGCCTAGCGCCTCCGACAGCGGCGTTATCTCTCACGTGCTACAGCAATTGGCCGTGACAATCATACGACTGTACCGGGCGATACACATAGATGACACAACTTCATCTTTCCCATCCAAAGACGCTCTGCATAGCTAAAACAAAAAGCCTGCGACTAGTATCTATACTATGATGTTGAAGGAAAGGATTAGTCACATATATTTATTAAGGTCTTCTTGGTTATTGAAATGCCTAGTCAACCTCCTGTAAGTCATGACATCTCAGGACAGGATATCAGAATGCTCGAGTTTGGATCTTTAGAGTCTTACAAATAGCTCTCTTCTGCTCCTTCCTACTTATCCTCAAAAATCCCTTCTGACCAATCTGTCATCTTTTTAGCCCATCTCTCATGCGGCACATCCCCTAGTTCAGCATGTCTTTTGGCACTAGGTCTGGTCGAGAAGTCCTCATAGAACCTCTCCAGCCTCGGATAACTCTCAACCACCTCTCTCCCATAAACATCAATGACCTTCTTCCCTGAAGATTGAGTCATGTCGATACCATAACAATCCTTTGTGAACTCGAAGAACTGGAAAAGAACAATCTCCGCGATTGTGGCCTGTCTTCCATGATGGCAACAGTTGTCGTTATCGTCATTATCATTTCCCTTGTCATTGCCGTCCCATTTCAGGCTCGCAGAGGAGTATCCATGTTCATCAAACCAGTTCTCAATAGCGAGCAGATTGCGATGAGTCCATCCTAACATCTCCTTCGCCGCGGTAGGTATGCGCATTGTCCCGGCTCCAGATCCAAAGGTGCGAATCGAGTTCCAGCTTTCAGTTAAACCACTCGCTAGGCTTAACAGCTCGCTGTGTCTTGCTGAGATCAGGGCGCGTGAAATGGCGTTGGCATCATCACTGTTCGAGGTTCTAGTGATATCAGTGATGTCGTCGGCCCCTGGTACATTGATAGGCAAAGTCAACGGTTGAGGAAGTCTTGGAAATCCATATCGACCTGTGATGCATGCTTCTTCGAGAAACTCCATGATTGCGATTGACTGCTTGATGAATATGAATTCCTCTCGTCCGGAAGATGGGGGCTTTGGAATGGCGAGAACTGGAAGGCTTCCTGGTGGCTTTGGGGGAAACCCTACAGGGGGCTTGTCGCCGAATTGAACATCCGACACGTGTACCAGTGTGACGGTCGATGATGGGATATTTCTTTCCCTAAGATAGATAACTAGTCGTCGTGGGAAGGGCTGCCAAGGGTAGGCGTAGAGAAGCCAAGGCTTAGACATTATTTGAGGAGTAGGGAATGATTTTCTAAGATGGTATGTATATCTTTGGTAGTAAGACGTCAAAGTGGACTCTGTAAGAGAATGGAACCTGATATTTGAAAAGTGAATGCTCAGCTCTATACTTATAACTGGTCGGAGACTTCTCTTTTCTAGACCCGGAGACATTCGAACATGCGAGATACTATGTCATCAGTATACAGCCATGTGACAATATGCCACAATCGATACGGCGCTTGCTTTTCTGCTAGATTGCTCGAAGCCACGCAAGTTGTCTACGCTTACACACAGAAGTTAGGACATAATTTGGTGTTGGCCGTACACCTCTATACAACTCTCTCAAGACATCACTGCAGCACTACTACAACCAAAAGTTTATAATGAAATACCTGCACTAAAACCACTTATACCTTGCATACCACCAGACCCTTCTTATCCAGCATCAAGGCATCAATCACAGGTCGTATGCCACCAAAGAGAGCGAACATCTGGCATTTCTTACTGATAGGTAAGTAGTAGATTCAATGTCGATACTACTAGTATGCCTTAACGTGATTGATATATATTGTTATTTACGTGTCTGCCATACACTTAATCCTGATCTGGCTTAGAACGAGCGTGATTAGGCGGGGGGTTGAGAGACAATTCCGTCTGTCTTTGCGTGGGAAGCAGAAGGCGCATGCCACTTCGATTACACAGCTTCATCTTTATCTTTTCGTCATTCATCTCTATCATTCTCTAGTCTATACTTCGTCATTCATATACAGAACATCACCCGTCTAGCCGTCTATAGGTTTCTTGTTAACCAAAACATATCGGTATCGCGCCTTGCCCTCGTGCATGTCGACGATGGCTTTGTTCGCATCCTTCATAGAAACCTCTTCGATCCATGGCTTCACTCCCTTTTCAGCGGCCAAAGCAAGCATGTCTCTGATCTCACTAGGGCTTCCAACGAGAGAGCTCTCCATCTTTAGACGACGCTTGAGGTTCGCGACAGGTGCGTTGAGCGTGCCGTCCTCTGGTAGACCGACCTGAACGAAGCTCCCGTTCGTTGCGAGGAGGCCAACGTAATCGGTCACGGGCATCTTGTTTCGTAGTCAGTCTCTGCGGGAAGGGAAATCACCAAATCGTAAGGGGAAACAGCATACCTTAGTCGAGGAAACTGTGCAAACGATAAGACCCAGCGAGCGAGCATACTTCGTAGCCCAATCCGGCTCATCATCAGTAGCAAGGTAAAGGTCCGCGCCCATCTTCAACGCGTCCTCGCTCTTCGCCTTCTTGCGCGAGATAGCAACAACCTTATCAGCTCCTAAAGCCTTAGCAAAGAGCACGCCAAAGTGCCCTAGCCCCCCTACCCCAATAATCCCCACCCGCTTGCCAGGCCCACAGCCATTATGCTTCAAGGGCGCATAAAGCGTGACACCGCCGCACATCATGGGCGCGGCATCAGCAGAGGCGATAGCATCGGGGATCTTGACCACGAAGTGGGAGGGGCAACGGTGGTAAAGCCCGTATCCGCCGTAGGTTTTGTCGCCGTTGAAGTGGGTGCTGTTGTACGTTGAGACGAACTTGTGCGAGCAGTAGTTTTCTCACCCCATTGCGCACTCGGGACAGTCGCCAAATCGGCCCACGCAGGCATCGCTCTGCGCGCCGACACCGACGCGGCCTCTGACTTTGATGCCTCCGACGGCTTTGGCACCTACGCGGACGGCGGTGCCGACGATTTCGTGGCCAACGCAGCAGGGGTACAGGGCGGGTCTCTATGAATTGATTAAGTCCCTCCAGCCGTAATCCTCTTCCCCTAGCCCTTCTCTCCTTTAAAAGTTCCTGCACGCAGACGAAGACTTACCCAGCCACTCCGGAGAGTGTGCAAGTCAGAACCGCAGATACCGCAGTGGGTGATTTTGATATCGACATCGTTCTCCTCCCATGCCTTGGGCTCGAACTCCTGCCACACCATGTTGCCGTCTGCCGAGCTCTTGTCTAGGCCCATCCATCCTTCGAATTTGTAGTCTTGCTGTGCCATGTTGAATTCAGAGACTTGGTAGTGGTAGTCGAAGCGAATGAGAGAAAGAATAAAAGACGTAGAGAGTAGCAGGACAATCAGGGTCTATTTATGCGTCGGAGCCTTGTCAAGTCGGCCGTCGGTTGGCCTGTACTGGGTCCACTGCTGATTGGGAAAGTCGGGAGGCATCCGCTGGAAACGAAAGGGGATCCCGGATTAATAATGGCAATCGGGGGTTAGGTTGGAATAGGACGATAGTTAGGAAAAGTATATAATTGTCTGAAGGATTACCAGTCTCGAATGTGTTATTTGCGCGCGGACAGGATGTGAGAGTCAGGAGGGTTGCTCGTGTGTTTACTCGAAATCTATATAACCTTCGCCGAGCCCCGCATAGTGTGGAAGAGGAAGTCTATATTCCGTGGAACACACCCACCATGGGAACTATGCTCAAAAGAAAACGCGATATACATGAAGACACATGAAATAGAAAAAGGTAATGATAGCGCCACCGATGGGATCATACAACCGGATGGTACATATTAGAGGAAAGTATCCTGGTTAGGCTCAAATACTATGCTCATTGTTTTCACCTTCACTGGTTGACGCAGTCCCCAGTTACTATAGAGCTTCTATCACCGCAAAACAAGAACACTCAATTCTCGCCTTTTCAGAACAATGACATAATGTCCTCATTCGTTTTCTTCGGCTGACTTGGGCCTGAAGCAGGCGGCGGTGAAGAGAGATCAAGGCCAGAGAAGCCATTGAGAAGATCCGCCCCAGCGCCGCTGTTAGGAGGAGCACTTGCACCTGCTGACGAAGAAGCGCCGCTATCTCCGAAAACACCGAGGAGGTCATCAAGATTGTTGCTCCCCGAGGGTGCGCCAGCTGCGGGGGAATCAACCCGGACGGGAGTGCCAGCTAGACCCTCCAGGCCTGACACACCACCATCTGGCTCCTTGTGAGCAGATGCGGGTGCAGTGCCATCAAAATCGATATCCAAGAGGTTTTCGACGTTGTTCTGTTGCTGGGGAGCGGGTGTACCAGAAACTGCCGCGGCGGCGGCAGCAGCCAATGGATTTTCGCGCGCGTTCTGAAGTTGTTCCCTGGATGTACGTATTAGCTCATGTCAAATGGAAAAAGAGTATTGGGAGACATACTCGATAGCCGCCTTTTGTACGGCGTCTGCACCAAACCGACCTTGACCTACAAATTGCACTGGAGGCATGTGATAAACAGAGGCAAGCGTCGACAGTTCGGTCAAGAGTTGCTCGAGAAGGGCAGAAGGTAGAGAGTGGATAGTGGTGACAATGGGGGGCTTCTTGGACAGGACGATGTTCCTGGCAGCATTGGAATCGCTGGTGTTGGACAGCAACCGCCAGTATACATAGGCTCGGTCACGGACGTCGGGGTTGTCATTCTCTGCCGTTGCCGCCTGTAAAACCTTCTGCACCAGCCCTTGAGCCTTGTCAGGCCGTTTCAGGAACAATTTCACGACAGCAGTCAGGATTTGCAGTTGAGTCTGTGGTTATTAGTTAGCGTGGATATCGCGATAGATACTGCATTGGTCGACAAACCTGAGAGAATTCCTCGTTGAACCCTTCAACAAACCCAGCCAAAATGTCGCCAGCGTTGCTGATTTTCTCGGCGTACTCTCCAACGATCCAGATAAGGGCGGCGCGGGCATTTGGCTCATCCAGCTCATCGATACACTTGCAGAGCGTGGGAATGATGCCCTCATAACCGGGGTATTTCCGGAAGATGTCCTTGATCACCACGATAGCTTCCTGCACCACGTAGTTGACCTTGGTATTAATAAGATCCAGCAGTGTATTGACGCACTTCTCAGCAGCGCTCTCAATCTTAATGGCGACCTGGCCAATAGCCTTGACTGCGCGCCGTACGAAGTCCATATCCACCTCCAGGGCGTATTCCTTTAGTTCTGCAAGTAGTTGGTCAAAGTTTCGGTCGTTTGCTATCCGTACCATGATTTCCAATTTCTGGAACTTGACGTAGGGCGGATCGTTGTACTTGCAGAAGAAAACGCGAAGTTCCTTGTTAAGTATATCTGGCTGTTTTTGCAGCAGTAGATCAATGTTTCGTAAGGCGACATACTGCACTTCCGGGGCGGACGACACCAAGGTAACTGAAGTTATTAGTTAGCGAATTCACGCAAGTCCTAGCAAGGATTGCAATACCTAGTGGGGGGGCCATCTTCTTGAGGTAGTTCTTGTTGAGCTCCGCATTGACCAGTTTCATGTGGAGGAAGACTGTCTTTACGGCGGCTAGCACTACACTAGGATTCGCGTGTTGGAACTGAGGCGCAACTCGCTCGCAAATCTGCTCTGCTTCGTTCACAGCGCTCGTTCTATACTCGGACAGCGTTGTCAAAATGGTGACTCGACCCCACTCAGTACACTCGTTCAGCGCCATGAGAAGTTTCCGGAGGGTGTTCGGGGTCACTTGAAGTGCTTGGGTTTCCGGGGCAGCATGGTGAATTTCGGATAGAGCCGTTACCGAGTTAGCCACGACCATTGGGTTCGGATCGCCAATCATCTCTTGGAGCATCTCAAGGAAACCATTCTCCAAGCACATAGCGGGACCTAAGTCGAAGAGTTTGGCAACACAGATGGCAGCAGTTTTGCGCACGTACGGCGATTCGTCCCGCAGCGTCTTCCGTAACGGCTCTTCCATGTAGTCGATCATCTTATCCACTCGGATACAGCCCATTGTCCGGATTGCAAGCGCCCTAATGAGGGGGTTCGGGTCTTCGGAGTCCTGCACAAAGGTGTTGACGGCGAGAATACAGAGGTCAGGATGTGATTTGGCATAATTCCTGTCGCGTGAAATCCGTCATTAGCGGCCGGGGTCTGGACAGGCGGAGTCTTGGGCCTCACATCAGATATAGATATACAAGTTTCTTCTGCTCCAGATCGGTGGTTGCAATGTTCTTGAGTACGTCGGGGAAGAGAGCAGACACGTCTTTGCCCAAAGTCATGGCCATGATCGTCTTCTGGATCGACTCCTTTCTGCAACCATTATCAGACGCTATTCGCAGAATCGGAGGGTCATTTGGATTTCATCGCATGTAGGCGTAACATACCTTTCGTAAGCATACTGGGATCTATCAATTCGTCAGCATTGAAGTTGTTGTCAAACTATAGGGAAGAACACCATACACAAGACCAGCTCGCAGCTCAAATGTCTCTCCTTTCCTGGGCACCGCAAAGGCGCCGCGGATCCTGTTCATCGCCATGATGGAGAAGGACGGGCTTCAGCGACGACAAAGTCGCGCCTCCGCAAGTGCAATGTAGTCAGAGAGAAGAAGTAAAAGTCGTGGCGTTGCCGACCACTCGCTGCGGGGGAGTTGGACAACGGGTAAGTTCGCTTCAGGGATATGTGGACCGCCTGGAGCGAGCGGCGAGGTATCGGAGTTGAATTGTGAAGGAGTTCAGGTGATTATTTGGTCATTATTCCCCGAACGCAGGGTCTAGAAGAGGAACGAGGCAAGAAGGAACGAGCAGGGTCGGCGGCAGATGGAGCTCGGGGGATGTGAGGTCGGTCTGGACCGAAAAGAGTTGTTGTTGTCCACAAAAAGGCTGATCTCAACCACGCTGGAGTCGCTTCCTCACTTCCGTCCTTTCACCTCCTCTGGTCCCGCGAGCCGGCAATGGTGGGTTCCTCGAGCTCCTGAATGATGCTCATCGTCAGGCAAAGAAGAATAATTACTCACACTACTCCTAGGCAAACCTTCCTAATCTACGACGCCTCTTTGTAGAGGCTCGCTCCGAAGCGGAGGAGAATGAGTACTCTCGGACTGCCGTCGCTTACCACTTCTCACTGCGATTCAAGAACACTAACTGATCTGGATTTAGTTTTACAACCTTGTGCTCTTCATATCTTCCGTCGCCGTCTTCAGTTTGGCCGCCCAACGCATGAGCGGGTCGAAATCGGGAAAATAATGCTACAGATACCACCACCGGTTGCAGGTCTATTCGGACGCGCTTGTCGACTCTTCATTTCATGCAGACATTACGTTATACATATGATGGAGATCTCCCGAGTCTCCTATTTCACAGTCATATACTCCACCAATAAAGGTGTGTGCTTGCGCGACATCATCAGTCGGTTTCTTCTTCGTCACTCTCGAGGAAAGCAAGCGCCTTTCGGCCCCGATTCAAACGCTTGCGAGGTCCACCACTATCACTGCCATCGTCTGCAGTCTCTTTACCCCATCGCTTCGCCCCCTCTTGCACCATTTCGAGATCCTCTCGCAGCTCGCGTTCCTCCTTGATCTGTCGGGCCTTCTCCAAGGAGTAGCGCCCTTCCATTCCTGCATCTTTCAGCATATGTTTAAGATGCTTGATCTTCGCCTTAGGCGTGTCGTACGGAGCCAGCTCTCGCGCCCACATCTTGCGAATACCACACTTGATGAGCCACCCTTGTAACCGTTTAATCTCCGCCTGATTAGGGTCTGCGTCCACATCCTTTGATTTCGCGGGCGCCTTCTTCTTCGGCTTTCCGAAAGCTTTTTCTGTGCCCTTCTTTTGTCGCTGACGTTTGGGTTGGGCCTCTTCGTCGAGAACAACTGACATCTCACTTTCTGAATCGCCACCCGCTTCCCCTTCCTTACCGGGTTTGGTGTCCTCCTCACCTGCATCGGCATCATCTGAAGGTTCCTCTTCTGACGGCTCGGGCTTGGCTTTCGCTGCTGCTTTGGGTTGTTTTGTCCCTTTCTTTGTCTCACCCTCGGTGTCCTCGTCATCCACTACTCTATTCACGTCACTCTCAGGACTTGTCTTGCGGCGTTTGCCTGATGTTGAAGGGGCCTTTGGCTTGGCTCGTTTAGTGGACTTCGCAGTATCTGAGGGTGGTGTTCTCGTGCTTTCTTCCTCATCTTGATTAGCATCGGGATTCTGCGGCGCGGCGTCTTGTATTTCCTGTTCGCATACCAATAATTAGCCATTGAGCCGGAGAATCGCGTCCCAAGGGCTGCATACCACTTCATCCTTAATAATCTGGTCACTCCTCGCTTTCCAGTCGCCATTGGACTTGAAGAAGCCGTCCTCAAGTTGTAGCGCTTTCTCTGCTGCCAATCGTACTCGTTTGACTGTTAATTCTTCCGTCTTTCCAGTCTTGAAGATACCAGCAACTACATCGCGTAGAGCTCTCTCTAATTTCTTATCGGAGGGCTGTGGAGACGTGACGGATTGCGCGACTTCAGAGTCGGAGCCGGAGTCGACGGCGTATTTCGGAGCCATTGTCTAAACGACTTGGTCCGGTTCGATTCGTAGTCGTCTATTCACAGCTGCCTGCGGTGGTTGTAGCGGAGATTGTGATATCACAGAGCGGAGGTTTCAGAACGCGTGCAGGACGCGACAAAAGGTTTCTCGGACCGCGAGGAAGAGCTCAAGTCGAGTGGGCCTTGTTGTGTAAAGATCGAGATAATAGCGTCAATACCTCAACACAGAGTCATACAGCTTGTAATCCGTACTTGGCTGTCAACTTTCAAAGCTTGGAACTAGCACTCGGAGACTCCGCCTTTCCAGCTCCGAGTCCCATCCTCTCCAGCTCGATCCGAGTCGGCCCCAATCGGCAACGCTGACAAAGCAATCAATAAATTTCCCGGAGCTGAGGGTCCCCGATCTATAAATGTCCCTCCGCAGCCTGATCCTGGGGCAGTGATTTGATATAAGCTATAGACATTCTGGTTTTCATAGACATATTTTACCATAAACACCACGCCTTGAATTTCGACCCCCAGACGCAGAATAATCATACGGACCGATCTACACAGAGATCATGGCAGACGAGCCGCAATCGCAAGCGCAAGCGCAGTCGCCGCTCAAGTCACTCTTCCCTCATACAACAAATGCCCCAGCGAGCTCCTCCGCCTCGTCACCTAACACGAAGAATGATGACTCGACATTCTCAAAGCTTCCCGGTGGGTCTATGATCGGTGAAGACGGGAAACCATACGTTCTAGATAAGAATGGAAAGCCGTACGTTCTGTCCATTCCACCGATTCTATAACCCAACTCCAGATCAAACCAGAAAGAAGAACAGAAGATCAAAATACTAACATGGGACATGTTATACAGATGCCGTCTCTGCACCTCCGCCGCCGCCTGGCGCAACCTCACAAAACAATCTAAAGCGCAATCCGCTCCCGCCGCCGCAACTACCACCACCGCCGCAAGCACAAGCACAACCCAATCGCAGCGTACACAAGCTACACCCCCCGAACACCAACGCGAGTGTCCACCAGACGTCGAAGACCTAGGCCGCTCAACATGGACATTACTGCACAGCCTAACAGCCACATACCCAGAGACGGCCTCAAGCAGCGAGCAATCCGAGATGAAGTCCTTCCTGACGCTCTTCTCAAAGCTATACCCGTGCTGGGTATGCGCGGACGACTTCCGGAACTGGATGAGTGAGCCCAGTGGGAAGAATCAGCCGCGGTTGAAGGGGAGGAAGGAATTCGGGAATTGGATGTGTGAGGCGCATAATGAGGTGAATCGGAAACTGGGGAAAAAGGAATTTGATTGTCGGTTTTGGGAGGAGAGGTGGAGGAATGGGTGGAAGGATGGGAGGTGTGATTGATTTTGGTGAGGGGGTTGTGATTGTATGAGTATATGACGTCTGTATCAATAGAGGGGTGGTGGATCTCTGCTCTGAATATATATTATCTACGATAGACCACTCCAAATAACGGTTTGAAGTTTGAACATGTATTGCATTCACACAAAGTAGAAAAGATATTATACTAACATCGCTCAGTAATTATTGAAGACAGGCAACAGATCCATATATCTATGTAACAGGACCTCAGGACCAAAGAAAGGCCTTAAGAAGATAGGAGAGTCCACTTTTCTATCTTGAAACATAACCCATCACACGTCATCTTGGAATTAAAGCTGGCTAGGGACATATAACCGGAGTCCGCTCGCCGGAGCACCGATCTCAGTAACCTCTGATATCCGGTCGACGCTGCCCTTGTATTGCTCGTGGTACTTGGCGCCGGTGAACGGATCTGAGACGCTGGGGGATCCGCTGTAAATGGGTGTGTGAGAGGCAGCGCAGATGTCAAATTCAGCGAACTGGTCAAATTCAATCTCGACCTTGTCCTGAGGGTTACGCTCGCATTGAGCCTTGATCTTTTTTGCCTGTTGAGAAGTTAGCGTATCGTCAGCGAGACGGAATGGAACATACTAACCTGATCCAGGAGCTTAGCAGAGCCACCATTGGCCAGCATGCGGTTAGCGAAGCTTAGAGCGGATGAGTAGTTCTTGTTAGCGAACGCAAGCTTCATGGCTGCCATGAGAGCTAATTGCCTGTGAGCAACCTCCAACTTGGGAATCGTGAAGTAGGCGGAAAGCTCGAGGCTTCTTTTCAAGCCCTCTGGAGTCTCCGTTGACAGAGAGCGGCGCTCTAGTTCGATCGCCATGGCAAGAATGTATTCCCGAGCGGTCTCGATGATCTTCTTAGCCTGTTCAACTTCCGCCTCGGACGAAACAACGTTCACAAGAATCGAGTGCAAGATGCCCTTGAAGATCTGAACACCATCCTCCAGCTTGTTGGCCCTCATAGCTGCGTAACCCTCTTGTAGGTCAACGCTGGCAATAGTCTCGAGGTCCTTGGGAATGGCGGGCAGCACTTTACGGCTATCGGTCTCTTCGACTGTTCGTCGTACGTAGTTGACAAGGGGAGGAAGGCCGGGGGTTGCGGAGAGGTAAGTCTTGGAGGCCTTGAAGATGTCAAGGAACCGAGGCTTGAGAGGGGCAAAGTGAACAGCTCCGACTTGACGGTTAAGGAGCTGCATGGCGGTGTCGAACGATCCAGCAGCGACATGGTCCGCCGCCAGAGGAGAGTTACGAGCCCAGAGGTCAGCTTCAGTGCTGACAGCACCTGCCTCGGCGCTGTCAACATTGACGAAGTCAACGTCTTCCTCGACGTTGATCTCATCGCCCATATCCCACCCAGCAGCATCTTCGTCCTCATCATCGAGAGCTTCACCGGCAGTGACAGCACCTTCCTCTTCAGGCTCGAAGCCAATCTCAGCAGCCTCCTCATCGCCTGCACCAACTTCTCCAAGCAGGGCCTTCTCAAATGAAGAGTGGCCAGCGGCCTTGACAGGCCAGCTTGCTTTGTGGGTGGGGACGATAGGCTGCGGTACCTGGGGAGGTGCACCAGTCGTTGGGAGGGAGATCTGGTCTTCCGTAAGGCCAACCGCTTCCAGGATGGATTCGGCTTCCTCCATCAAACCATGAGACTTGGCAGTAAGGTACGCAAGGGGGTCTGAAAGATGTTAGAAGGAAGTATAGAATGAGAATAAGCCTCAACGTACAGAGATCCACCTCCTTAAACATCTCGATCCTATCCTGGACATCGCCTCGGTAGATGGCGTTCTGGAAACGGGAGGTGAAGTCCCCACGGTGCTCTGCGATCTTTGCCATCCTTGAAAGCTTCTCTTGGTCACCGGTAGACAGGTACAAGAATGACAGCTTATCAAAGTTACGCTGTTTCTGGTAAGCCATCTCCACGATCTGATGATTGCCATGAGCCAAAGCGTCTGTGCCGAGACGGTTCCACAGAGTTGGGCGGTCCAGCTCTCTAGCCATCTCAATGGCGACATCGAGGTTACCGCACTCAAGGGCAAGTTCAAAACGCGTCTGAGGGTCCTGCACGAATTGGAGGGCAATCTCCGGGTAGCCCTTCTTCTGCAGGTATGAGATGATACTTTGACCGACCAGACTGGACGTCTTGATGATTTGCAGCATCTCATCATAGTTCCTCTTGACAAGGGCAAGCTTGAAGCGATACTCCGTTGGATCGATTTCCAGGGTTCTTGGCTTGGCGTTTCGATCCAGGCAGTAGACGCTTCGGCCCTTGACCTTCACCAGGTAGACCGTCTGGTCGAGAGTTCGAATGATGCCACTGTCACTGTTATGGAGTTAGTAATTATAAGTCTATCAAATTTTGTGAGCATGCTTACCCGTTCAGTAGAGAGTACTTCACGTGATTCAAGGTAGAGTAGAGAAGGACGCCAGCGTCATCCCAAGCTGCGCTCTTGATACGGATTGTCTCATGTAGGCTGCTCACTTGCTCCAACGATTTTGTGACAATGGTAACGTTGTGCTTGCTGAGCAATGCCGCGTAGAGCCCATCGTTAGACCACACAACGTACTTGACACCACTCACGGCCAACTCTGCCAGCTGCTTCTTCTGCTGGATGTCGAACAGGACGACAGTAGTGGGCGTGATGAAGAGAAGGCTGCCGGTTCCGCCGAAGTAGATATCAGTCGTTCCAGCCGGAGGCTTGATAGACTTTGTTGTGGAATTACTAAGGTCTTTAATGTCCACCTGTTGGTTTGCCTGGCTGAAGACAGCGAATCGGTTGCGGGCAACAAAGACGGCGGATGAAGCCTGACCGCGCTTGACGTCTGTGGGCTCAATGGCGCCGGTAGCATCTCGAGGAAGGTTGATCAGTTCGTACACGCCGCCATCGGTGGGAGACGTTACGAGGACAGCACGCTCAGCTGGGTTATATGAGAGAGTGCGAGGAGGCACCCAGGCAGATCCCAGCTTGCGCAATGACAGCATGGATGGCGACTCGACGTTCTTCGCAAAGTCGAACGATTTGACATGCTTCTCCTTGGTGATATAGAACAGCTGGTTCTGGTAAACGGCGGATGCGGGTCGCTCTCTCTCCAGTTTGAAGACCATAACTCCGGTGTCGTGACCGGCGGCGAAGAGGTTGATCTCCGGGTGAGCGGCAATGACCCAAAACCTATCCATATCCCGCTTAAATGATTGTACGGAAGTTCTCTTGTTCAAATCCCAGGCACGAATTGTCTTGTCTTCGCCGACGGAAAGGATGAGATCTTGGTGAGGGTGGAAGAGACAGGCGGATGCGTTCTGGAAATGGCCTCGGCAGGTGTCGACTTCCCATGCTTTGGTTTCTGCAGACAAATTAGTATTCATATACAGGACTCAGCCACCGATTGGTGCATACCACTCATTCTCCAGAGCTTGATGAGCCGATCATCACCCGCCGAGACGATAAGGGGCAGTGAGGGGTGGAAGGCAACCCAGTTGACACCCCGGTCGTGACCCTCCAAAACGAACTTTACGACCGCGTCGGTGTTTCCGAACATATCTGCCTGTGACGGGTTGGCCCGGGCCATCTGATCTTCGAACGATATCGTGGTAGGTGCCGAGTGTTTCTTGCGCAGCCCCGAGATATCCCAGATACGAACGGACTGGTCGAGCGAGGCGGAAGCGATGAGGTCTTCGGTGGGGTGGAATTGCGCGCACATCACGTAGTGGTTATGGCCCGTCATAGTGCAAACTAGGCAACGGCGTCAGTTACGGCCAGGACAAGTGGTCAAAGACCAACTTACTCAAGGACCTGTTTTGCCAGTTCCAGATCCTGATCGTCTGGTCGTCCGAGGCGGACAGAATCCAGGGAAGCTCAGGATGGAAAAACACTGTTCGTACATAGTCCAAGTGGCCGTTCAATGTGAAAAGACATCTCCGTGTCTGGTAGTTCCAGACTTTGATCTTGTAGTCGTCACCTCCGGACACGAAGAGGGGCTGAGTTGGGTGAAAGTCAATGCCTCGAACAGGGCCGTCGTGCTCCTCAAACCGGTCAATGAGCGTTCCCATGCGATAATCCCACAATTGGATTGTTGATGAATGTAGAGACACGAGAATCCATGGTCTATGCCGGGGTTAGTCCGCCGAATGCGACCAGTAGGGGGGAGGCGACTTGACTGACCGCTTGGGATGGAAAGCAATTCCCTTCGCACGGGAGGACTTCGACTCGAACTATTGAAAGAGCAGCGATTAGCATCATCCACTAAAGGGAACAAATGAAGCCGAGGAGAGCTGTACCTTAGTGAGCATGTTTGGGGATGACTGCATCTTGAAGGAGGGTTGGCCGAAGCCGCACCATAAAGAAGTAGAAACGAGCTCCGCACACTAATACAGAGGGATCACAAAGGCGACCACCTCATACACTGCACCACGGGAGAAATCGGCAGGAGATTGGAAAGACGTAGCTTGGGGAGCCTCTATTGATAGTCTGGAGTCTGGACAGGACACCTGGATGGCCGATGGCGGTAACGTGGACTTATTGAATAAGCGAGTAGCGCCGGCCAATGATGCCCAGGGCGGTGAGGAGCTGCTTCCCTTTCCACGTTGTTGATCTGAGCCGCTAGTTATCTATCCCAGTGCAACCTGTTTTTGAGAGAATGAGTTATGCTTGAAAATCCTGATCCGCAGCTGGGTCTTTGCTTTTTTTTATAATGGAGTGGTTACTGGTGCCTACCTTGAAATGTGAGCACAGTTGGGAGCTAAGCTATCCGCTTCCATTCACCCCTACAGTTAACAACACATCGAACCGATTCGGGTCCCGGACGCCTTCTGAATATGGGAAATCATAGCCATCTCCCTCACCCAGACCGTTCTCAACCGAGTGAAACTGGTCCGGGGTCGGCCTGTCACAACGACCAGGATCAACCCAGCGAATGCCATCCTGCAATTCATGAACCGGAGATCTATGATATTGAGGACTTGCCCCGGAATGCCCCCGAGCGTGATTCGGGCGCTCGACTAGTGAAACCATATGCCATTGAGGAGCCTAATGAAGAAACTGCATCCGAGCCAGAATCCGATCCAAAACTACCGCAGCGGAGACAACCTAGGTCCTGGGAAGACTTGGTAAACTTGATGGAAGACCTTTACTGCGACTCCGATCATAGCAATCCAGGACTGATGCCCACGAAACGTGGAAGGAAAAGGAAGCCTACAAATACATCTGATATGACCGACGGTTCTCTATCTGGCCAATCTTTCAGCACGGCGTCTTTACCAGATGCACAGTACGAAAGACCTAGTTTGAGCCCAAAGCGATCACGGAAGAAAGAGGTACGTCCCAAGGATGTACCAGCGAGCGTCAGAGCTGCTCAGAGGCATCGCATTCGAAGGCATCGGGCACTGAGTGGATCATCCACCACTTCGATTTCTACGGACATGAGCAGCGCCAATCCTGCAAATGGATCTCCTGTCCCAGATGCTATGGACCTAGATTAATTGGGAGCGTGTTACTCCAGATCAAGCGAGCTGTTACTCAAGCACGGTAGATTCCAAATTCACCTCTCACCATGCCAATTCACGTGACAGGATGTAGCAGCTACAGTGATGACGTCACCCCCACACTCACCTTCGGTCGAGCTTAGAGCTCGACCTCACCAGAGTTCCTTATTTCCAATACAAATTTTTTTCAAACAGCCTCTTCTTCAGATCTAGTCGAACAAAACTTACCCAATTGACACCGTTTAGCTATGGCAACGCGCACCTCAAGCCGTCAGGCGGCGCAAAAAGCGAAGGAAGCCATGGCCGCCACCCCGGATACTAAGAGAAGGGGATCGGTGGGCACAAAGCGTAAAGGGTCTGGTGAAAAGGCCCCAGAACCAAAGAGAGAAAAGAAGAATGTTGAGGAAAAACCTGAACAAGCCGAGAAGGACAAATCTCAGCAATCACCCGAGAGTCTAGAAAATGGTGACAGTGAGTGTTATTGAGCGAATTGATTTGCCTATCTATACTTACTCTTCGCAGAGCAAACAGGGCAGCCGAATGACAAGCCGATAGAGACGCCCGAGGCGAAGGCTGGGGAACAAGCTCAGGCTAAGCCGGAGAAGGAATCCGACGAGGCTCCAGACAGACCCCAGGAGCAACCCAAGAAGGCAGCAGAGCCGGAACCAAAGCCAGCGGGAGAGCTCAAAACGTCAGACGAAAAGTCCGAAGCTACTTCAACTGATGGGACAGAGGCCGGCCTGAAGAAGACCGAAGAGCGGGAGGAGATCGTCCCGTCGAATATCCTCGAAAAAGGCCTGATCTATTTCTTCTACCGCGGTCGAGTGAATGTCCAAGAGCCACACAGCTTGCAGGACATAGCGCGGAGCTTTTTTGTCCTTCGCCCGACGCCATTGGGAGCGGCCATAGACCGTGAACAGGGTGCAGTTGACACTGGCGCAAAGTGTCGACTGATGATGTTGCCTAAGAAGAAGTATCCACGATCAGGGAAGGATAGAGAGATGGCGTTTGTCGAAAAGGCCGGCGCGTCCGTGAAACAGCTGCAGGATAGCTTCATTGCTGGCGATACATATGAGACTTCTACTCGTGGCACACGAGAAATTCCCGAGGCCAAGCCCTACGCTGAGGGTGTTTATGCTATCACCTCCACCAAAAAAGCTACTCACATTGTCTACCACATCACGCTACCGGATAAGGCCAGCGAGATTCAGGATGACTTCGGACTTAGCGAGCGCGGCAGCTGGCTCGTGCAGTCTAAGAACCCCAAGTACCCTAGTCCTCCTTTTGCCCAACTGCCGAAGGAGCCTGAATACCCACAAAGGTCAGTGGTTGTTGCCTTGTCCTGCCGTCAATGCATGCTGATCGAGTAATGAAAACAGCATCATAGAGAAGTTCAAAGACTATCGCTGGATTCCAGCGGAGCCTGAGCTCCTTGACTACGCAAATGCGCAGTTCCTTATGGTCGGTTCAGCGGCAGGAGACCTTGGGAAAGCAGCGACAGCCGAGCAAGGCGACAAGCGACCGGAGGAGGAGCAACCCGAAGAAGAGCTAATCAAGATGGAGGACGAGAATGAGGACAGGATCGAGGCACTGGGTGGTGAGTCAATCGCCCTGTCTTCTCGAGCTTACCCTGTACTAACCCCCACAAGGCGATCACGCGATCTACAAAGACCTGGGATACCACGCCCAAGAGAAATACTCCAAGCTCGAGACAACCTGGGAGTAAGACCGTAAGGCATGGGGACCCTGAATGAGTCTGGCTCGTAGCGCACTGGATTCCATGGCAGACAAGTAATATTACAGTAGCATCCAACGTGCAAACACACCAATGTCATCTTATCTCCATTCCATTAGATTAGCCTTGTGTCTGCCAAGCTGTTTAGCATCTCCTGAATCTGCCACTAAAATCCATGGCTTCATCGTCGGTTGCATCGCAGTAAACCATTGGATCTGCTGCAGGAACCACTTCTATAGTTCCACTAATCAGAGACTCTGCTGCTACCACGTTGAATACCTTCATTTCAGCCGGGCACAGCGATCCCTTCCAGAACATGACATCGAATCTCTCGTGCATCCCCCTCTTCCTGTACCCCCACACAGCTAAGCTATTTATTTCCGAAGCTGCGCCATGCCACTGGCAATGCCCCCTCACGGCAACAGGGTCTTTGCCATTCGGACGTTTCCCATTTCACTAGTTTGCCAAACACCATGAGGTGGTCTTCACTCCTCAAAACTCTGCCTTTGACGGCAGCAGCAGCAGCGACTGCTGCTCCCTCATTCGCCCCGTATTATACTCCCAGCATTGTCAACAAGACCACATGCGGGGACGCCACCTACGCCTACACCGGCCTCGAGGGCTACGGCTTCGTCGAGTCCAACGCCCGCGACAAGTACGGCGATACCCTAGCTGGTCTCGGTAGCTCCGCTGCCCTTGAGAAGGGATCATGGCGCAAGACCGATAACTCCTTGTATTCGGGTATCTTCTATCTTCTCCCAGACCGTGGCTGGTAAGCATGCACAAAACTATTCTATATGTATAAAATCTGTATTGTTAACATGATGATATATCAGGAACACAAACGGAACCCTCAACTTCAACCCGCGCATCCACAAGTTCAAGATCTCTCTTAGTCTCGCACCCCACGCCTCAGCGAGGAACCCCTCAAAGCCTAACCTGGACTTCGAGTACCTTGACACCATCCTCCTCAGCGACCCCATGGGGACGCCGGTAACAGGCTTAGACCCAGATGTCACGGGCAACATCACATATAAGGGCTTCCCGGCCCTCCCCGCAGCGACTTTCGAGGGTAATGGTTTTGGCGGCTCTGGAGCTGGCGGGAAGCGCGTCTCCATCGACGCCGAAGGGCTCGTCATCGACAACGAAGGCTACTTCTGGATCTCAGACGAGTACGGCCCCTACATCTACCGCTTCAACCAGGAAGGCAAGATGGTTCTCGCGCTTCAACCGCCCGCAGCATATCTCCCGCGCCGCAACGGCACCCTCTCATTCAACGCCGCCTCTCCACCCCTCTACGACCCGGACTACGTGACGAACCCTGAAGATCCTGAATCAGGGCGCAACAATAATCAGGGCTTTGAGGCGCTCACGATATCTCCGGATGGGAAGATATTAACCGTTATGATCCAGTCCGCGCTTAACCAGGAGGGCGGGCCGAAGAAGAAGAATCGGCAGCCGGCGCGCGTGCTGCAGTATGATATTTCGAGCCCTGAGGAGCCCGTCTATATGCATGAGTACGCGGTTCTCCTGCCGAAGTACGTGGATTATACGGATGAGGACCTCGACGAGAAGGTCGCGTCGCAGTCGGAGATCCTTGATATCCCCGGCCGCCCGGGGTCGTACTTCGTTCTGTCCCGAGATGGCTTCGGCGGCGGGTCAGACGACACACTTTCTGTTTACCGACAAGTGGACGTCTTCTCAATCTTGAATTCGACTACAGACTTAAAGGGCGACGAATATGACTCTCGTACTGGCTCCATCGCTAGCTCGAAGGGGAAGCTGAACGATGACATTACACCGGCCGAGTACTGCTCGTTTCTGGATTACAATGTGCCCTCTGAACTGGCGAAGTTCGCTCTGCGTAATGGCGGCGAGAACGGTGAGGGGTTGCTTAACGAGAAGTGGGAGAGTCTGGTTCTTGTTCCTGTTGAGCCTGAGCAGGCTGCTGGGCACGGACACGGGGGCAAGAGTAAGGGGAAGAAGACCGAGTACTTCCTCTTCACGTTTAGTGATAATGATTTTATTACTCAGGATGGTGAGTTCCTTTCCATTTCATTCGTACTTTGTGGAGATAGCATGCTAATGCGGGTGTTGATATAGGAGCCATGAACTTCGGTCGTCTGCCCTACGCCGATGAGTCCGGCTACAACCTGAAGAGCCAAGCCCTTGTGTTTAGAGTGGCTTTCTAGGCGCCAGGATTAGGTATGACTTGAACATGATTTTCCAACTGGGTTCGCTTTCGCTTTGAACCGTTGGAGAGCACCATTCACGTGTATATGTATATCAATTTATAGTTCCTTCAATTAAACTGTACATAGTTATACAGAGTACCCAAGTGCCGATATATAGATAAACACCAGCCCCAAACGCCGGGGAAGCTTTCAGCAGTCCAGCATCAAAGTAGATAAAAGACAGATTGAAGCGACAATTGAGCATCGTAGCTAAGTCTTGAGAATATTGACCGCACGCAGAATCTCATCTGATGACCAGCAGGGTCCACCAGGGACAATCTCAGTCCAGACTTCCTCTGGAACACTGGCGTCTTGGCCAAGTAAGCTCCAGTTGGGACTCGGCTCAGGCTTGATCCATTTGAAGTCCTCGACGAGGTTCCAGCGGTCTTCTGAGTCTAGGCGGTCGTGGTCGAGCGTTTGCTGAAGGTTGTGGTCAGTGATATCGTTTGAATGGGGAAGAAAGGTGAGGTGTAACGTACGTAAGCCCTTGGGATACGGCCGAACCGGATATCAACGCAATCTTCGATGATTGGGTTGCTGGATGAGCTCAGGTACACGTCGACATTAGTGCAGTTGTGCATGCGGAACTGGCGACAGTTGACGACGATGATGCTATTTCGTACATTCGTGACGTGTGCAGGTCCACCAATCTGGCCGCAAAGGAGGAGACTATCGATTGCGTTGTTGACCATTAAGCTGGCGTAGGGTTTCCCGCCTGCTGTTGGGACGGTCATGTCAACGACGCAGCGGTCTATTAATGTGATTGATGCCGGTGCTGATGAGGATGAGCCTGAAGCGGGGAGCATGACGTGGAGTCCTTCTTGGTTGTTGACGGTAACTGACGAGACCGATGTTGCTTCGAAGGGGGCTTTTCTCTGTTCTTTGCTCAGGCTTTCGGATACGTTGTCCATGCTTACTTCGGGGATGGAGGTCGGGACTGTTGACCTGAATAAAGGCATCTCCTTATCAGGTTCGTTGAGGGGTGTGTTTGGGTAGTTTGGCGTTCCTGCAGCCGAAGAGCCAACGGAGGATAGACCAGGAGACCTAAATCCCGGCACTCCATGCGGGCCCTGAGCCATTGCCTCTGCTGCATCGGGAAGCGAGATTATGGGAATCTGAGGAGCCATTTTATTTTTGAAGCTGAATTTCGGCCGCGGTTCGATCGTAGCCCGAGTCTCCGCCAGTTTGTCTTGGAGAGTTTTTATAGCCTGCGAAACCGTCAGATAAATGCAACGCCAGGCGTTATGACAGACAACGGAGCATACTTCAGCATATATCCGCTGATCGTAGGTAGGAGTGTAACTAGCAGCATCCTTGACCTCATTCGACAGCCGTGCAATTCCCGCCAGACAGTGATCGGTTGCGTCTGACCGTTCTCCGCCAACCAGGGATCTATCCGCGAGTGTATCCATCTGTTCCTGCAAAGCTACAGGAAAGTCAACAAGTGTCAGACTGGCTCTGACAGTGAGCACATAGCAAAAGGTCGATTAGATCATACCAGTAATTTCATGCTGGAAGTAGCGGAAGAAGCGTTCCTTCTGTGGTATTTCTGAGTTCTGAACCATTTGATTCTCGGAGACAGAGCCTCGCCGGGCCCACTCAAATTCGGCTTTTGACATGATGAAGCAGCTTGCAATTGGCAAAGTTGTTGCTACGGCTGCTGAGCGTTGAAGGGAGTCTGCTCGATGTGCAGTTTCAGATTGTAGGATGGTAGGTAGCAATCAATGACGTCGATATTAAGTGCGCGTTGCCCCGGTGAAGCTCGAATATGCGACACAGTGCAATGTTATCAGAGTAAGCTGCCAGAAAGCAAGGCTTCCAAGGTCAAGAGGCGACTAAAACGAGAGATATCACGCGTTAGCCAAGCACAAAAAAAGACCAGAAAGACGACGGTTAACCTTCGGCGGGGGAGCTCATGGGCGGAGCTTGATAAAGCCGTCGGACAAGTTATCGATAAGGAGATGGGGAAAGCGCAGCAGACCGGTTCTCTTGCAGGCTTTGAGCAATGCTTACCTCAAGCGATGTTTCCACTTTTCTCGTGGAGAATCCTTGGAATTGAGTCTGCTGAGAGCTCGGATAGCTTGCAGTGGAACAAGATGGATGACGTCGTTGCTCATCACACGACCAGTCTGGGCCAGACAGCTCTCGCTGATCGGGCTATCTATTCGCCGCTATTGTGCGCTAGCCTCTTTGAGAGACGTCTTCTCTCCTGGAGCCTGAGGAGAGGTCGCGGAGAGATGAAAGATCGATGAACAGATTACCATCACGTATAATGCTCATACTGACTGACATAGCGCCTGGGTATGGGGTGTTATATACAAAGAACAGACAAAAGACTGAACAAGTCCACTTTTATGTGGCCGGTAGCTCCACCAGATCCGGCCCAGGGATGCTCCGAAATTCTTCCACTTCCGAGTCGATCTGCCGTGATAGTGACGATGGCTGGTGACGCGGTCTATGAAAGTCGCCTGCCATTGGACGTTCGACGAGCAACCGATCAAATTCCGATCGCAGGTCGCAATCACTGACGGTCTCGCCGCCGGCGTGTAAGCTGATCGTTCTGAGCATCAGCTTGCCCTCTTTCGCCCAGAACGCGAACACCTCGTTTTCTCCAGGGAAAGATAATGCCAGCTGGGTCGGTCGAAACGCTGCAGCATTTATCTTGGATATGGCCTTCTTCATTTTCGTCGGAATGAGCGATCCGCTAGCGGTAGAATCGCACAGGAACATTTGCTTCAAACCGTTTGCCATCACGAACCGCGAGCCAGAGGGTGACTGAGCTGCGTGTACGATCCGGGGACTAACTGGGTCGCTGATGAATGCTTCGCAGGAAAGGGTGAATGATATTGGGTATTCCTTTCCTAGGAACGCGGTCAGGACAACCGTTTCGTTGAAGCTGTCGTAGAAAACGCAGGTCAGGTCTTCGTCGTCATCAGTCCACTGGGCAGTCAGCACCTTCTGTCTAAGTTTTTGGATTTACATTATCACGTACAGGCGGAAGTTTGAACGACTTTGAACCACCTGGCTCCAGCTTCCATTGATGTTCGATGCAATTCCAGACGTCAACATACGCATATCCATCTGCGAGATGTGTCGCAACAATGAAACGCCTCCCATCAACAGAGAATTGAAGCCGTCTTCCAATGACTGTTCCAGCACCTTTGCCATCTCGACTTGTTTCCGCTTCTGAATTGTTACCAACGGGTGGTTTGACGGAGTATTGCCCGGCGACGTAGTAGTCTGTTTTGCCATCTAGCTGGACTTGACGAATGCCGCTAGCACCAATCTCATAAACTCGAATCTGATCGTTGAAGGTGAATGCGACATATTTGTCATCTCGGGACATGACCATACAACTAATGGATGAATTTTGATGCGGCGCCTCAATGGTCAGGTATGATTCAGGAATGAGGCCTTTGTCGCGGAATATCAGCAGTTCGTAGTGCTATTTCGACATTAGCCTGTGGCCGAGACTCTCGGCTAATTAAGGGGATCAAAGGTACCTCTGCTGCAGAAGCAATGACAGCACACCGGTTGTTCCCGGCTGTGGCATATTGCACCCCGGTTACATCGTATCGATGGCTTCCGGCCTTCTTTCCATCTATGGAGCTAACTTCAAACCGCATCATCCAATTACTTGCTGTTTCCCAAAGAAGGAGACAGCGCCCTGACGTTGAGAAGCCAAACCTAGGCAGTCGAGGTAAGTGCTGTCCCTTCGAGGAGTTCCTCCTGAAGAGAGAGGTGGTTCCTGCTAAAGAAAGCGTCACGCTTTTTAGATCTTTCGACAACGATCTAATCAGCGGCTTGTCTTGTGGTTGGCCTGTTCTAGGGCGAGTTAGGAATGAGTTTGGCGCTTCTGATATTGTAGGCGAATGGCTTCTGCTGGACAATTTGATGAACGAATGGCTTTGCGAGGTCGGCGATACGGGGCTTCTTAGGGCTTCGACAGAGTCCATGCGAGAAGACTGGTCTGTGGAGTTGGTTGTAGAGCTTGAGCGGGACATTGTATGCCTTGATGTCGAATCTGGAAAGGAAGAGCGCCCGCTGCTCTCCGAGTCGGCAAGATGTAGATTATCGAGTGCCTGCTCAAATGGCTCAATCATGCGGGCGTGCTGTATCTTGACACTCCCAGGGCAGAGGGGACACGTTGTGTTCATTGTGAGGAATCGGGACTTTTCCTGGAATTGCTTCAGGACAAATTAGCCAAGTTCACGACTGAGGCAATACTCATGTTAGAAGATAGCTTGAAGAGGGAGTTGTTCCTACTTCGTACGCTTTCCTGTCAGAGTTTCTCAGCTGCTCTTCGAGCAGCGCTTCGGGAACAGGATGGACTGCAGGGCAGTTGACAACGTACACGACTCCGGTATTACTCTTCCCAGCTTGGAATGGTTGGCTAGAGGTTGAAGGGGTCGAGTTTTGCAACCATTGAGTTAGGTGTTGTTGGTAATCATGAGAAAAGGCCTCCAGCTCTCCGTTGCAATCCCACAGCTGCACCCTACGATTTATAAGCCATCTCACCATCATACCGAGAGCTGCATCCATCGACTCTCGTGAGGATGCAAGTAGACTCCATAAGTCTCTGATTCGTCTGGTCTGTAAAGGAGCGTGTTCGCCGGCAGTTTGGCCCAAGATCACTGTGGCCAGTACCTGCAAAGATGGCGTGTTGAACTCGTCGTCGTATGCCGCCAATATTGTCCTCGCTAACTTTTTTCGATTGTCTTGTGTCTGGTTGAAAGCATCGTCTACTTTCAGTGCACCGGAGCTGGTGTAGCCTTGCTCTTGAGATACCCGACGACGGTCAATATGACACTGAATCAGGGCGGACTCGGCGGCCCACAGGAGATCGGACAGAAGGTAGAACGACGTCAGCTGGTCGTTATTCTTTCTCATAAGCGCGGTCATGAGATCTGTAACGAGAGTCTCTGGAGCACCAGGAAACGGATACTACGGACATGTTAGCCAAGGATATGCGGTGGCAACAAATGACTCTTTGGCCTTAGAAAATATGACTTACAACCCCAGACGAGAAAACAGGGATGAAGGTTTTGCTGGCTTTCAGGAGTTTTTGCTGGGCTTGGAACACATCTGGCGAGCCAATACTGGTAATTGCTTTCGGTAGAAGGTCGTTGATCAGGAAGCTTTCCGCCATGGAAAGGTCAGGATGCTCCCACGCCGACCTCATCGCCCGTTCCAATCTGAATTTTGCCTCGGAATTCATCGCTTCACCGCGCAGTAAAAGAAGCCGAATTCCCACAAGCAGTGTATGCCCCATGAGTTGTCGGTACCTCAGAAATTCGATAGCGGTTGGCTTCGAGCAGGGAAAAAGATCCGTTTTGACCTTTGTCAGGTACATCAAAGTCGAGTAAATGGTGTCCGATGATATCAGATACGGGGCAAAGTAGGGATGGCAGTCCCTCGAATTGGCTAGACCCTGGAGATACGTTCGTTGCACATTGAAAAGGGTCTGTATCCATAGCACCGACTGTGTCAGGGATTCCATGTCTGGGGCGCGGCCACCATGACCGGCAAACACAGCAAGGCTTGCTGCATGCTCTCCGATGATTTCGTGAAGAATGTTCTTGAGATCCCGGCGATACAGTTGTTCCCACACTGCTGCGACCAGTGGATGTGACATGGGGGAAAACCACGGCTCAAGGCTGAGAACAAAGAACAGTACGCGTGCGGATTGTGCCTCTTAATACCAGAGGTTGTTGAACTAGAATAAAAAGAAAACTGTTTTCATGGGGTCCTTCGGAAGAGTAGAGGATGGAAAAAGGCGCGGCGGCCTCGATGACGAGGGGAAGCCATCGGTAAGCGCCCGATTAATTGACTGTGCTGCAGAGAGTTGGATAGTCTTTCAGCTGATGCAGCCTGCGCGTCTTGTCTTACCCGAGTCTGTCGCATCGGGCCTGTCATTGGCACAAAAGACCAGCCCAACGGATTACCACTGTGGAGGGAGCAGAAAGCCTCGGTGATCGCCACTGCACGCCAGAACCCTCAGCGGCCTCTGTTTGCGAAGCTCCGCATCGCTAAACGTTGTATGGTCAAGGTTAGAAGTCAGGTGTTGGGAAGCTCCCGTGCCTGTGTGCCTGAGGGACATGGAATAGACTCCGCGATCGACATGGCGCCCTGAAGAGAGTCTGAGTGGCACATGCACGCACTGCATAAGAGAGACCGCTCAAAGGAATCAATCGTTCTCGCAAGAGTAGTGAGAGTCAACTTTGAAATCCAATACTTTCCTCAGTGATGGATGATCTACATCTTCTGTACATACTAGTAGTCTAATACGTACCGGCCGACGGCATTTTGTCAGGTAGAAGGCAGATTCCCGGCTTTGAAAGTATCAACCATGACATCGCTGGCGCCCGGCTGATTAAACAGTGAACAAAGGATGGCGGAACGTGGAGGTGACTGTTGTCCTGGACTCCAGGGCCGCAGACAGTGAAAGACAGTTGAAGACCGCCAGGACGACATCTCAAAGGAGAAGGCACGAGTGGGCCGCCCCCCATAGCGCCTTCCGTACATGGCTAGTTTCCATACTTTGATCCAGTTAAGATTGGTGGGCTTCCCTCGATAAAATCTCATTGGTCGATCAATTGCTCTTCAGTAAAGGGTCTCAACAAGTTCAATTTGAAATGCCTAACAAAATGCGTGAAGAATGCAATGGCCTCAGTGGGCTCATCTCAAGCATACTCAGACAGGTTCCAAATAAGTGTTCTTTTCCAACTGAAAGATATACAGACTGGCTTGCAATTGCTGATCACTCGTCATGAATCCCATGGACCGCTCCAGCTGCCTAGTTGGACTGTTTAATCTGCGCAATGGCAGGTTCATTTGGAATATGTTGAGCACCGCCGTTTAACTTGTCGGTATTCGTGTCACATTCTTTCCCGCATTAGCATTGTGTGAATAATATGTCGGATGATTTTGACGCGTTCCCTCGGCGCGACCTGATTGTCTGTCACATTAGGGAAGCTGGACAAGAGCCTCACTGTGGTCAGTGACTCCCAGGCGTGGTTCTTCAGCCAAAACTCGAGATAATGGTACAGCTGCCTTCCGTCAAAAGCAGAGTCCATACCCACTGGTACTTCTCCCCTTTCTCAAATTAACTATCGCGCTGGAAGTGGAAACCCCAGCAGGGTGTGTCATCCCTAGGACACAAATTCCCAGATCATCCTTCATTTACCACTTGCCGTCTGATTTTCCCTTGCTTGATGTCTAGCAGTTGCCTCAATGGGCTCTCACTCTTCTTTCGTTGGGGTGATACTCCTAATTGCCTCATGTTTCGCGACCCTCGTGACTTCTGATTCCAGTTATGTCGCCGTCGAACAGCTTCAGAAGGCTCCAGACGGCTGGGTCCAAGGCCCAGAGGCGTCACCATCCAAATTGATGAAGTTCCACATAGCACTTCACCAAGAGAGAGCGGCCGATCTCGAACAGATGGTTCTTGATATGTCAACGCCAGGCCACCAAGATCATGGTCAGCATATGAAACGCGATGATGTTCAGGACTTCGTCCGCCCTTCCGACCAAACCATGAACCAGGTCCTGTCTTGGCTTGAGTTAGCAGACGTCCCAGCAGAGTCTATCCAAGGTCATGGAAACTGGATCGAAGCTACGATGCCTGTGTCACAAGCAGAGTCGTTGATGAAGACCAAATTCCATAAGTACACCCACCGCAAATCACAGAAGCATGCCGTGAGAACCCTCAGTTACTCGGTTCCGCGAGAAATCAGTCCATATATACAGATGATCCAGCCAACGACTCATTTTGGGCAAGCCGCGGTCCAGGTCATGCGTCCGAACTTCAGCCCAGTTGCTGCGACATTTGACGAGTTAACGGCTAACTGTTCGGCAACTATAACTCCCGACTGCATCCGCGAATTATACGGGCTCTATGATACGACCGCAAAGCCTGACCCACGCAACCGACTTGGAATATCTGGATACTTAGATCAGTACGCACGCTACAGTGATTTCGATCAGTTCATGCGCACATTTGCGCCGAACAGAACTGATACTAACTTCACCGTGATATCAATCAACGGAGGGCTGAACCTGCAGGACTCGCCACTGGCTAGTTCTGAGGCAAGTCTAGATGTCCAGTATGCGATCTCCCTAGCGTACGATACGTTGGCAACATATTATACCACTGCAGGTCTGGCACCATTCGTACCCGAAGACGGCGGAACGGAGAACGACGAATCCACCAATGAGCCGTATCTCGAACAGCTTCATTATCTTTTGGACCTTCCAGACGAGGAGTTACCCGCGGTCCTTACAACCTCGTACGGTGAGAACGAGCAGTGCGTGCCCAAATCCTACTCCAATGCGACTTGCAACCTATTCGCCCAGCTCGGGGCGCGCGGTGTTTCCGTCATCTTTAGTAGCGGTGATGAAGGCCCTGGTGGCTCATGCCTGACGAACGATGGCACCGGAACGACAAGATTCCAGCCCATTTTCCCGGCGTCCTGCCCTTTTGTCACGTCAGTGGGCGGTACCTATGATATCAGCCCGGAGCGAGCCGTTGATTTCTCAGGAGGCGGGTTTTCAGATCGATTTCCACGCCCGTCATATCAGGATATCAGCGTGGGTGAATACCTCGATGAGCTTGGTGACAAATTTAACGGCCTTTATAATCCTCAGGGAAGAGGTATCCCAGACGTTGCCGCACAGGCCGCCAACTACCTCATCGTCGACCAGGGCCAGACATATAACATCGGTGGTACAAGGTACGTCGCTCAAGTCTGCTTCTTCTTGGATCGGTCAGTACTGACGTCCATTCCCAGCGCCTCCGCACCCGTCTTTGCAGCCATTGTATCCCGGCTGAACGCTGCAAGGCTGAAGGATGGCAAGCCCAGATTGGGTTTCCTCAACCCATGGCTCTATTCTCTGAACCAAACTGGGTTCACCGATATTGTAGATGAAGGGTCGGTTGGTTGTTTGGGCGAGTCTGGGGTGCCATATGCTGGATGGAACGCAACGACAGGGTGGGATCCTGCCACGGGTTTGGGGACTCCTTTCTTCAACACTCTGGTGAAAGCAGCAAGGGAACTTTGATTCGTTAGTCTGCCATCTTTTGTGCGCCCGCAACAATCGGGAAAATGTAAAATAGAGCGTCTCGTTGAACCCCAAGCTGCGTCGGATTTTGATTGCAGTTATCGTATGAAGACTCCAGCAATTGAAAATGTCGTTGACACTCTTTGTTCTTCGAGTAGAAGCCTTTGTCCAATGTCCTGCACGTGCTGCACGTGCTGTCATACCTTCACAAGGAGTCAGCAGCAACTTCTCAACTTCAACTTCAAACACAACTCGGAACAACTCCAACAACATCCGACGGACTCACACATCCTCTTAAATCGAGGACCCGACGCATCCGGCCGATACCCGACTCGACAAGATTCAGATTTAGGCGCCAGAACGAGATCCACTCTCAGCCCAGCGAAACACCGCAGATCGGTCTAGGCAGGAGTCGCGACTCGCGGGCAAGCCGAAGGATTTCAAACAGGTCTAGGGTGCTGAGCACTTGTGCTGTCCGTGATACAGAATTGAGACCGTTGACGCTGGGTTGTTGTCTTTGCGACGCACGTTGAGCGACCGCAAATTCTTTCTGAGCGACAAACAAGCAGAAGCATGTCAATTGTCAAGTTGTCAACATGGGCCCTTGGCGGCTTAACCAATCCTCAACTTGATCGCCAAGCTGCCCGTTTTCGCCCCCATGACCACACAGCCTCCTCTAGCCAATCGAGGCAAGTTCCACTCTGACCTGATAGGGCTTGACAAACGGAAGTTTCGTCCCCGGCGGCTCGAACCGTCAATCATCTCTGGATGCGTGTCATTTCGTACCTCTGAAGCAGGTTTCCCGACGCGCCCCAAGAGAGGCTTCCGACTTGCATGACGGAGAAATTCGACTGCCAGCTGCAGGGTCCAAGTACGTGCCTTTGTTCGCAACAATCCTCTGATTGCGAATGGCCAAAACGTCGTCGTCAACAATGCTCAGCCCCGTAGCAGTAAAAAGTGAGGCTCTACGGACCCTTCTTGAAACCGACTTATCCTTGTTTGTCGTCATGTTCTGGGGAGCCCGCCGATCGATCCAATCCAGGCGGGGCGTGTTTAACAGGCGCACCTATGAGCCATTCTGTTTGCCGACCCTTTCCTGATCCCTTCGTTTCCAGGGATCTGAGCGGCTTGTCAATCAGCCCATCACGTTACGATAGGCTAGGGAAGCGAGACCTCAGCCCCCCATTGCCCCAAATTTAACGACTTTCCGGACCCATGAAGGCTGTCAAGTTCTAACGTCACTAATTTCTGTCCTCTATCCTAGGTTGTCAACCTCATTGATGACTACCCTTCTTATCCTGAAGCATTCTTAACCCTTGCTATGGCCCCTGGGAGGGCAGCCTTTCCGCGGCCGTTGCGTTTAGTCTGCCAGGCCTTGATCATTGGTGCGCTCATCGTGATCATATGTCAAACAGCCTACATCCTTCACACGCGGTCGCAGTTCAGTTGGGAACAGCCCACTCACTCCGCGCCAAACGGCCGACCGCCAAAATTATCTCATTCAGGTCCATCCACCAAATGGGATGAGTCTCAATCTCCTTCAGATTGCCAGTCGTTTCCGGCCGCCGCCTTTGCAGAAGACGGAATCCAGGTCACCTTGAAGATTGGGGGAGCCGAGTCGCGAGAGCTCCTTCGCTCGCATACCGACGGCGTCACGCCATGTATTCCAAATCTTTTGGTTATATCTGATATGGGGCAAAAGCTCGGACCCTTTCAATCCCACGACGTCTTAGCTGACGTGATTCATGTCCTCTCGGAGGAAGATAAACTGGCATATCAGCGCCAACGGGAATATCATTACTACTGGGACAAGGAGCTACAACCAACCAAGGCAGGATGGCAGTTAGACCGATACAAGTTCCTAGCCATGATCGAATACGCTTACGCGCAGAATCCGAACGCGAAGTGGTATGTGTTTTTTGAGACCGACACTCTGGTACTTTGGGACAACCTGGTGCAGCTCCTAGGTCGCTACAAATGGGTCGACCCTGTGTATATAGGATCTCCCACTCCAGGCAGGCCGATTGGGACGTGGTGGGAACCTCAACCAACTTTTTTTGTCTACGGTGGATCCGGTATCGTCCTCTCTGTCACTGCAATGGAGCACATATTGCGGGAGGACCAAGAAGGAAGCGCCAAAGTCGAGTCAGATCAGAAATCGCAGCTCTTGATCACCAAGTACCAGGATATGGTCAGGGAAGACTGCTGTGGAGACTCGGTCCTCGGTTGGGTTGCTGCCCAGCGAGAAGTTGAGATCCAAGGACAGTGGCCTATGTTCAATCCTACGCCTCTACATCATACACCCCTCGGCAAAACGTACTGGTGTCAGCCCGCCATCAGCTTCCACAAAAGCGACCCAGTCGACGTGGTCGAAATATGGAACTGGCAGCAAAAGAGACTCGGCAAGAGCAGTGACTCACAACGTCCGATCTTATACTCCGACATTGTCGACTTCTTCGACTTTGCATCCGTCCCCATGCGCAAGGATTGGAACAACATCGACATGGACGCCTTCGACGCACCCTCACAAGAAGCCCACAAATCGTTCGAGGCCTGCAAAGAAGCGTGCTACGATCACGAAGATTGCTTCCAATTTACCCACTACAAGGACAAGTGCCGTATGTCACGGATCATCAGACTCGGAACCCCTGTACCACCAGAGCGCGAGTCTGACGACTCGGAAGGCGAGCACTCAATGGCTGGCTGGAACGTCGAAAAAATCAAAGAGTTCAAAAAGGCTCATGACTGTGAAGTGGTGGACTGGCCGGCGCCGAGTACGGAGCGGATATTCTAGCCCATCCTTACTACGTACTTTGTATTCGATGTAACGATACTTCATGACACTTGGATACCAATTATTAATAAGAATGAACATTAGAGCATCGATGATGCCCTAAGCCGAGAAATCGGTGTCTTCCTCACTCTGCGGTTTTTTGGCTGTTACAACGCGGTTTGTGGCACCATCATTCGTAGTCTGTAGGATAAGTAAGCTCCAGAAGACAGCCCTGGGGATATACTGGTATCCCAAATAGAATGCCTTGGACAGTTGCATAGAACAAATTTTAGGTGCTTGGGCCTACAGGCTCTATGCTCTGGCCTTCTATGTTTCTAGCCCTCGTCTTACGTTCTTTCATGTCACACTCGCTCTTTGAAAAGATCTGCACATTGAACATCATAAATTCTCTGTCGATAATTAGTATATGAGCCTCGCAACCTTGTCCTAGGAAATTGGAGACAGGGACCGGACAAGACTGCCCAGCTGCTGTCGCTGATTCCACGTGACCAGCTGCCAAGACATGCGGCGAAGCTGTGGGAAGGCCGCAGTGTCGGGAAGCTCCTACGAACGAACGTCAACCCCCCAAACTCACAAGCCATCAACACCTAGCTCTTCCATTCCTCCCCAATCCTTTTAGCTTCCGAGTCTGCTCCCATAATTACTCCTCCAAACTTCTTGTACCCTCTAACTACCACCACCATGGCGAGCGAACTCAAGTCACTCGTCTCGGACCTTACCAACGCCGTAAACCGCAAGCAATTCGACAACGCAAACAACCTCCTCAGCCGCGCAAAGCGCACCCTCCTCCTCCAAAACGCCCTCATCCCTACACCCTCCACATCCCCCGAACTTGTCGTCCTCTCCCGTGAGATCCTCGAACTCGGTGCCCTGTCCGCCATCCGCCAGACCGACGCCCACACCTTCACCCGATACTACCAGCAGCTACAGCCGTTCTACGACCTCGAGCGGGACGCTATCAGTGCGGAGAAGGTCGATTCAAAGTCTAGCCAGCGTAGCAAAATCACGGGGCTGTACCTCTTGCTTCTGCTAAGCTCCGGCGATGGCACGAGCTTCCATACCGTGTTAGAGGGCTTGGTTGAGGAGGCGAGTCTGAAGGAGAAGTCTGTTGAGGATGACCCATTCATCAAGTATCCGGTTGATCTGGAGCGGAATTTGATGGAGGGCAGCTATGATAAGGTGTGGCGGGAGACAAACTCTGAGCGGGTGCCGTCGGAGGATTTCGCGCTGTTTTCGAATGTAGGTTTCGTCTTCTGCTTCTCGACGATGGTAAGTTAACAAGTTGTGCTCTAGGTCCTCGTCGGAACCATTCGCAGCGAAATCGCAGACTGCTCCGAGAAAGCGTACCCGTCGCTCCCGATTTCCAACGCCAAGAACCTCCTCTTCCTTGAGTCCGAAGGCGCCGTAATGGAGTTTGCCCAGCACCGCGGATGGACCCTTCGTGACGGACGGATATACTTCCCTATTGAGCCGGAGGCAGCGACGCGCTCGGAGAAGGATATCCTTGTCGCGAGCGGCACGATCATCGAGAATGCAATTGGGTATGCGCGGGAATTGGAGACGATTGTTTAGATCTTATGATGATTCCAAGTGCTTTCGCCCGGCGGACTGGAAAGTCCGTCGGGCGGTTGTATACTCTGCATTATGAATTTAGAGCGTTGATTATTCACGTATCTCCCTTGTTTCCAATTGCCACACCATTCCATTGTGCCCTGTTATACAGTCACGCGCCACACACAAACCCTCCGGTCGTAGAAACTACTCGATACAACACGCCGTTCTGAGCCCGAGCCTCCTGCATCCACACCCGTACCCCTCCAAACATCCGACGCATAATTCATACTCTCATGTTCCGTAAACTCCGCCAACACTTCAATACCCACCTCTTCTTCCCGCTCACCGATCCTAACCTTCACAACCCTCGTCCCACCATGCATACAACTAGCAAGAACCAGAAGTGTCCATATTCCCTTAACAGTACAAGTATAAAGAATCTGCAACCTCCACACACCCCCGCCAAGCCCCATCTCACCTAGAACCCTCCCGCGTCCAGAGGCATGGTAAACACGCAGACTCTCGTCATAACTACCCGTGAGTAACAGCGGCGCACCATTACAGACCGGGTGCGAGAGCGGAATCGGGAGTGGGATTATGGAGGTAACGCCTGCTGTGTGGTGGAGGGCTCTGTCGTCTGTGCTGAGGATGGGCGTGAGGGGGCTGGTGTCGTCAGTGTCGGCATCATCCTCTTCCTTGTCATCTTGAACATGGCTCTGGATATCGGTAAATCGGCGTGTGTGTAACGAGCCGAAGTCGTTCCCAGTGAAGAGGTAGGGCGTATATGCTTCAACCTCATCCTCATCCTCGGTCGAAGTGTTTGCGTATGAAGCAACAGCCACAAACCAAATCTCAATCGGCTGCTTCGCCTCAAACGCCCCTATCTCTGTAGCTTTCTCCTCAGCATTACTATAAAAGGCATTAATGGGTCCGTCGATCCCAAAGACCCCCGTCTTCCCATCACTAAACGTCACCGCAAACCCCTCCTTCCGCGGCCACTCTCCCCTCGATGCAGATCCCGAAAAGGGAAGCCAGTTCTCCGGCAGCCAGGCCAGATACAGGGCTGGGGTGGAGAGGTCCTCATGGACGGTTCTCGTCCAGAGACGGGTGAATCCTGTTGAAGAGACGGTGAAAAACGAGACTGAGGCGTCGCTTGTTGCGATGGCGAAGATGTTGGATGGGGATGAGGACTTTGATGAGTTTCTGTCTTTGAATTGCAGGTCAAAGACGGCTGCGTTTAGGGGATATCGTGAGATTTGGGTCCTGCATTCTTGTCAGTATCGTACCGAACATCAAATTGATCGACCATCTCAATGCAAAATTGCAGCTGGGTTCAGGACCGGGGGCTCGATACATACAACTCATCCCTGTCCTCGTCCAAATGCCAGAGCTGCAAAGAGCCTGTCTTCTTCTGACTGATTGATTCCGTCCCATCTTCTTCCGTGACCTTCGTCTCGGAGAGCAGGTATGTGCCAATCACGAAGTAGTTGGGTGATGCAGGGCAGAATTGGAGACAGCTGGGGGGTTGGTCGAGGTAGATTGTTGTTGATGAGGTAGGGTGTTGAGGGGGCATTTTAGGTTTCTTGGAGTTTGGCTTGAGCGGGTGCTCGCGGTGAAGTTGGGTTTGAGACTGTTGTCAGGATTCTTTTAAGGGGTTCATGCGAAAGATTGAATATGTATAGTGGGCTACAGAAATATAAATTTGGTGGATCTGAGATTTACAATGCGGGGTCTTGGCGACGCAGATCTATAACTACAACCTGGAACAACAACAGAAGGCCTAGGAAATCTGGGATACTCCCAAAAAGAAGAACACATTTCCTAGTATTAGTATGTCCTACACTACTTGTACTTGCCTACTTTGCAAACCCAGGCCACGCCTTGTCCAGAAACTCCTTCAAGTCGTCCTTCACATCCTTGGGCCGTTCCAACGCCGCGAAATGCCCGCCCTATTACATGAGCTTTTAGATTCCACTCAAAACAGTAATGATATGATACGCTTACCTCCGTGTGCTGCTTGAAGTAGACCAGGTTCCCTGTCTTGGCTACCCAAGACTGAGGAACCGGCATTAATTCCTGGGGGAACCACGAGAATCCAAAAGGCTTGTGTAGATAAAGCTCTTTTGTCGCCGATTGTATTTCCTTCGGGTTGCGTGGGAGGGGATTGGACTGCGGCTCAATATGTTAGCTCAACTGTTTCCATATACAAGGATAGTAGGCTCTCACCTCGCGATAAGGGTATATAGCCCTCGGGAAGGACTCAGTAAACCAGTAGAGCGTAATGAGATCGAGAATCGTCTTGTTTGGTAAAGGCGCGTCGGGCCACTCGAGGAGTTTTTCTCCAATCCTAGAACAGTCTCCTGATTAGAAGATGGATATGAATTCTGGGGAGAGAGGCAAACCTACCATGCCAGCAAGGCCAGAGGGCTGGACGATAAGACATGTCCGATTGTAGCTGGCCTGGTACCGTGCTCTTCGGCGTATGCCTTGCCCCTATAGAGGAAGCTGTCGAAGCGTTCTAGACCCCGCTTTTCGAGATCGCTGAGGTTGTCGTCGGCGACGCCCTCTGGTCGGGATGGTACGGGGCAGAAGTTCACTTCATGTAAGTGAGCGCGATAGTATGGCGGGGTTAGAACGTAGAGACTTACAATGTACCGCTAGTAAAGTTAGTACTGCAAATTACCCGCACATGGAATAAGGAACTCACCTTTACAGCTTTCATAGTGCACACCTAGCAGTCGTGCAATTCTGCTTCCGATATCACCACCTTGAGAAACATATCCACTCTTGAAGCCGAGACCCCTCATCAACTGATCGATGATACAGGTAGAGTCGGCATTGGTAAAGTCCCTATCCAGTGGAGGTCCAGAAGAGAAGGCATAGCCTGGTAGTGAGGGCACAATCAAGTGGTAGGGTAGAGTACTAGGAGTAAACTCGTCCTTGAACAGCTGCAGCATCGGCAGGAATTCGAAATAGCTCCCTGCGTTTGTATCAGATTCTGGTCAAGACCCAGGTAGCTGCTTGCTCGGGTCTTACCAGGCCACCCATGAAGGAGGACAATGGGCACCGCATCTGCCTTTTCAGAGAAAAGCGCCGCAAAATGAATCGTCAAGCCTTCAATCTCAGTGGTATACTGGGGAAAGCTATTGGCATGCTTCTCGGTTGCTCGCCTGCATTGGTAAGTCGCTGGTCGACGGATAGAGTTGGGGTGGTACCAATCATAATTATCCAACCACTCCCCTTTCATTTTCGCCATCCACTCGTGAGTAACACCATAGCGGCGGTCTCCCTGGAGATTCTCATAAGTCTGAGGGGCGATCTTGGAGAGCTTGATCAGGGTCTTGAAGTCGGCGAGTTGCTCGTCTGAAATCGCGATGCGAAACGCGGACGGCTTGATAGACGCGGCGGTGGGGAGTTTGGTGAAGGGGGCAGTCATCTTGGTATAGCTGGTCTTGATATTTCTCGGGCTCTGTGGTTGAGCTACCTGGTGCAGTATCTAGGCGGGATTTATAGATACGGCAAGCTCCGTGCGGGGTTGCTTAGCCGGGGTTAGCACAAGGTCTAGGCTTTCAGCTGAACCATACGGCCGAGCCAGTTATGAGCTTGCAAGTCTTTGACGGATCACCCTCAAGGACAATATTACGGCCGATCAAACCATCATGGACCGCTCGCCATACTCAGAGCTTGGGTTACGCACGATATCTGCCTGCTGGCTGTGTCTGCCTGCAAGAATAACATGAAAAAGGATCAAGTGAGTCATGACTGCAATAATAATGCGACACGAAGCTCATCCACGCCCGCTGTCTCGGGAATGACGTTTCTTGTCGTGGTGAGATCATCTTCTGCAGTCAATCAAAACCCAGTCGGAAAACCACCCCTCCGTGTTGTTTACAAATCAGTAACCAGTGACTTACCTAGATGATACCTTGGCCTGACTCCGCATGGTACTTGTGTTATGTCTAGATTCTGCACCGCTTGAGACTGGTTGGAGGAGGTAAGCCAATCCATGGGCCACGAGACAGGTAGACATAGCTTTGTCTATTGCCGTAGATCAGATAATAAACCCAAGTCTCATGAGTAGTTTGAGTAGCTGTCGCAGTTAGTATATGCTTAGCAAGTAGCATTCGTCAATTGCATGGTGTTGATGGAAGAGTATGGGTGTGGGTCCTGTCGCGTTCCTGTTTTCCCCGCCGCGCTTTTTCTATCTATACTCTCTGTTATGTCCTCATCAACAACCTCATGTATGCACAAAAAGCTCTACATCATTCATTGTCCACGTGCAATCTATCTCCACGCTTGCACCCACGGAATTGGAGCGAAGTTGGCGGTAAGACAAAGATTGCAGCACGAAGTACGTCTGTCAAAGACGTGACGGCCCGTCAAGGGCAAACAAGCCCATTCATTACTAGATGTTCTTCAAACCTCCGTCTACCTTTTCACATTTAAACACCCCAGTCATCAATAGCCATCGACTATGGCTTTGGCTCCTGATCTCAATTCCGAAGAGATATTTGATGATTCCAGCTTCTACGGTACGGAAACCAGCAACTCCAGGTCAGCTTGTGCATACAGTACATATCTGACAGTGCGACAGGCTCCGACGACGAAACCACAGCGCTAGAGGAAGAAGCGGCTGAATACGATCCACACCATTATTGGACACACATCCACCCGAAACTCCTCTCAACAATCCAAGCCCGGAACCAGGAAGAGAAAAAACAACTTGACGCGGAGAAGAGCAAGAGCGACGAAAAGATGTCGTATACTCCCATGGATATCGACACAGACACAGAAGGCACAGTCTCACAAGGCCCACTACCCCGGAATAAACCAGGCGAGCACGAATCAAGCACAGATTTTCTCAAACGCCTTCCTCCTTCAACTACAAAGGCGTCAAGTCACGGCCCCTGGATCTACATCCACACAGAAAACCTCGCGGGACACAAGGAGGACATTCCCGAATTCACAAGAAAGGGCCTGGAAGCCCTCCACGCTTTCGACGAGAAAGAAGCAAGTCTGCGTTATGAAAACGACCGCAAAAAAGGGAGCGCCATCGCACTATCCCGCAAAGTCAAGCCTCTACAGCGCGAACTGGAGACGCACGTCTTCTCTCTCGCACGTGAAACGAACTGCGTAACAGGGAAATGGATGATGTTCATTACGGCTGACCGGGTCGACGCGTACTGGGGTGCAGTTGCGGAAGCGACGATGGCTGGGACATTAGGGATAGGAGCTAAAGTTGCGACGGATGTTGAGGAGGACAAACGGGCGAGACTGATTGCCATTTACACGCGAGATTATGACGATAAGGATGATGTGAAGAGGGTGCTGAGGAAGCTTGTCGAGCTGAATCTCGTAAGGAGCGGGAAGAAGCCGATTTTTTATAAGAGGGATGCGTTGACTTATTTGGACATTATGTCGGGGAATAAGTATGGCATTAAGCCGTCGGCGTTTTCGAGTGCGGATATACTAGGGGGAAACGTCTGATTTTTGGATGTCCCATGTCGTATTAGAATAATGTGTCTATGATGTGATGATATGATGACCCTGGCCGTCTTGTGTATATACAGTTCGGATATATCCTGCTCCGTCGTTCCTGATTTGAAGCGGTGTTGTAGTGTCGGCATGGAGACCGTGAGATCTCAATGTATGCCTTGAAGCTCAATATTTGGCCGTTGAGGCGCCTCAAAGTTTGGCGATGCAGTCACTGCACAGACTGCGGGTCCTGCGCCAGACCGGCGGACAGAGCTCATCACGATGAGGAGGCCTTGAGATGCTTCCGCTGAAGATGGTCTTTATCCCTGGTAAAAACGAACCCCAGACCCGAACCTCAAGGAGCTTCATCCTCCTTCTGCATGACCTTCTCACAGGCCTCACGAACCTCAGTAACACCCTTTACCCCCTCCCACTTTTCAAGCAACTTGCGGACCTCATCCCAATCCTTCTCAGCCTCCTCCCTCTTTCCCCCTTTCACAAGCCCCTCCAACCTCCCCGGCGCATCAAGAACCCACTTCACAGTCTCCTTCTGCGCCTTCCTCCCCTTGTCCTCCTCATCCTCCTCCAACCGCCCTCTCATCTCCTCTCCCTCTTTAATCAACCCGGACGCAGTCTCCGCCACAAAAGCAATAGCCGGCCCCAACGTCTTCGTCATAGTCAACGGCGTCCCCTTCTCATCCATGCTAGCCCGCATCTTTCCAATAGTCTCAACAGCCCGAATAAGCTTCGAATAGTTATCATAAACCAGCGCTTTCCGCTCGCCGTCTAAAGTCCTCACATCCCCAACAAGCGTATTCTCCGCCTTGAGAATCGTAGCTAGACTCGAAGTTGCAAGCAGATTATTCACATAGCGCTGGGGATCGAAGTCTGGGTTATCGAGCTCTGAGCCGCCCACGACAACGGATGGGTTCGAGATGTCCCCTGCGTCTGTGTGTCGGGGGACGCTGCGCGAGCGGGCATTTGGGGCGTTGGCGGCGTCGGACGGTTTGAGGTTGTAGTAGTCTCGTAGGGCGGTGCGGTTTCGTCGGGGATGTAGGGAGGGAGAGACGGCTCGCGCTGTTGAGGGCGTTGAGGCTGCGCTGAGGGTGCCGGAGATGGAGGTGTTTAGATCGAGGGATGGGCGGCGTGAGGAGGCGGGTGTTGGGGAGTGGGCGCGGGATGAGGCAATTGAGGGGCGGGGGGAGGAGAGGGTAGACATTTTGATGGGAGCTTTATCATGAGAGAGGGTAGTGGTAGAGGTAAAATTGAGATTTGAAAAGAGGATGGAGAGTCGATGATCAAGATGGAGATGACAGCTCGGCCTGCAGTTCGGCGGTTCCCCGGATTTGCTGTTCCTGAGTAGCTCCACCCAGCTTCTTTTTCCCTTCAACACCCCTTCACAACAAAGACCTACACTACGGAGTGTCCACCTCCCGGCCGAAAGCCCTCATGTCTCTACAAGACCAATTAGCAGCCCAACTTCAAGCCAAATCCCTTCCGGCCTCCCAAGCCTGGCTAACCACCTTCCTCGCGGCTCAACAACAACGCACTATTCCCCTTGCGGCCCTGACCAAAACCGCACTCTTCCGTCTGCTAAACACCGACTTCCGCGAGTCCCTCTCACCCCGGACATCCTCTACCCTCCCAGTCGACATCTACGATCCCAATGTCCAAGAGCGCCGCCTCCCCGGCACCATCCCAGTCCAAGTGCTCGACATCGAAGACATCGGCACAAGCATCTGGAGCCAAGTCGAGGCCATTGAGCGGGTCGAGCGCGGGGAGGCAGTACGGGGGCGGGAGATCGTGCGGACGGTAAACGTAGGCGATGAAGAGCAGGACGGGACTGGAGCTGGAGCAACTACAAACGTAAGGTCTACAGCCAACGCCAACGCGAATGCCGGTGCGAGCTCGAGGGAGAGTACCGGCCCGCACAGGCTGATTCTTCAAGACGCAAATGGGATAAGAGCGGTAGGGATTGAGATGACACATGTCAAGGGGATAGCCATCAATAGCTTGCCCATTGGTGGGAAACTGCTCCTGCAGAATGCGACTGTTGCCCGGGGAATGATCTTGCTTACTCCTGAGAATGTTACGCTTCTTGGGGGGAAGATCGAGGCGATGGACCAGGCTTGGAAGGCCGATAGGAAGGCGAGGCTACTGGAGAGGGTTACTGGAGTCAGAACGGGGACTGGAGTTGCAAATGGTGGTTGAACCTAAACGTGGGCGAGTCTGTCTGATTGTTCAAGCTGATCAATCGTTTCTAATACGTTACTAAGTGGAAGTGAGTCTGACTATGACAGTTGCATAAGCTTCTGTCACCACGATCAAGCTGGCCGGCTGGGTTCTGCAGTTGCGTGGACAAGGCCGCCCGGTCCAGGCTAGTGACTGCGACGCGCCGTTTATCCTAAAAAGAGTGACTTCATTACGGGGATCTTGCGAAGCCCTTGAGGTGCCCCTGAAGTCTCGGGCTAGAAACCCATAACAGGAAGACGCTCCATGGCATGTGCTCGCACAAGCACAGACGGTCACCAGACCGTTTGGCTAAGCAACCCCGGCGTTGCTCATTAGCATACTACAAAGTCGGAGCTCTCATTGGAACATGGAACAGGCCATCGCCACTAGACGTCATGGCTCAATGACTAGTGCCTGTTCCTGCAACATTCCTAGCAGGATGCACGGCTCGATCCCGGTATCGCTACCTAGTTGCGAAGACTGCCGTTCATTTCCATTGGTTGAACACGCAGTTTAAAATGTGGTGGAAACATTGTCTGAAGACTCACATCTTCCCTCTTCGCCGGAAATCTCTCAAATATTCACAGTTTGAGCATTAATTATGCCAAAGCAAGAAACCTTCCATCTGCACCCTGCCGGCTGGGAAGATGATCCAGAGGAAGAGCGCTTCAGGATTTCGACTCTCGACTACTCGACCGGCTTGACATACTGCACCTTTGCGCTTTTTCCCCGGCTCGACGAAGCTGACAATGCTCGAGTTACTGATGTGTTGAAGGCTGGACTTGAGCGAACTCTGAGCCAAGCTCGGAATCTTTGCGGGACCATTTGAGAAAGATCCTTTGGCGGCCACTCCGTGAAGAAGAAGAACAGCACGGTACGCTTCACAGTTCAATGGCTCGATGCGCCTGAGGACAGCGGAATGTACCCATCCTTCGACGAGATTGAACAGGGCAACTTCTGTAGTTCAGTCCTACGTGACCACAATGAGTGGAGTGTGCCTCCAATGACCCACGGCGAGAAACCAGAAGCGCACCCAGATGTTAGCCCCGTTTCTGCGGCATACAAGGCGAAATTCATCCGGGGAGGGCTAGTCATTATCATGCATCACCATCACTACGTAAACGATGTGATGGGATGGGCAGGGCTCACCCATCAGCTCGCCGAGAACTGCTATGCAATCGCTAACCAGACACCTTTTTCCCCATGGGACCCTGCATGCCTGGACTTGTCCCGCCTCACTAAGCCTGAGGTTCCTGAAGAATCAAAAATCGACGGACCCCCTGCACCGGAGCGACACGTGAACCACCTTCCGGCCGAAATGCTGCTCTTTCATCTCCAAAAGAGCAAAGCAGCAGCGCTAAAGAAATTCGCAACACCACCAGACAGATCTCGCATCTCTACATACGACGCATTCTCCGCTTTCCTCTGACGCAGTCACTCGCCTGCACGCACCAATCTTCAACCCAGTTCCCGAAGCACCCCTCTTCTGGTCCGAAGCAGTCGACATGCGCCGCCGAATGCACAGTCCCAAAGTCCATCTCCGAATCCAACACAACGTCATAGCCGCCGCCCTCTCAACAACAGCATCAGAAGTCATTAGTTCCTGGCCACTACACAACCTCGCCCTCTACATCCGCCAGGTAACAAACAGCGTGACGCAGGATGCCCTCGACGACATATTAACATCTATATCCCCCATCCGGGACAAAACCTCTCTAAATATCCGCATGGACTCATTCTCGCCTATGTCGATCCTGCAAACAGACCACCGCGCCGCGGACATTACAAGCGCTAATTTCGGATTTGAGAAGCCCCTTGTCTACAGACGCCTCATAGGCAGGCTGACCTAGGGCGTTAATGTTATTTATCCGCCGCGGGATCCGTCGCCTGAGTCGGATGAGGGGTCCGAGTTCTCGATTTCTTATGAGATTGCTTGTAAGGAAGACCTCATTACGGATCAACAACGGACGAAGTACTTTGAGTATCGGGGGGTGGATGCTGTTGATACGGGAGGGGTTAAGAGTTAGGGAGGATTGAAATATGTATTCATGGATATGCTCCGCGTGATTACGTAGTGCGTCAACACTGGGGAGGAGCGACTCTCGTGGGTCGCTCTTTCCTGGTTTAAAATGTGTTGTCGGGTGGTTGACTTGAATAGTATCATATTTTCAGAGGACGGCCAGCATGACTATGCGGCCATCATTTCTAATATAATATATGCAATAGGTCTACGCTAAGTTGTCGTGGTCGTCGACGAGACTATATGGGTCAGTTCCTGCCACCCGCCCTTCACCCAGGGCGCAACCATAATCGACCTCAAAGCATCACTAGCCTTCCCGGTCTGGGAATAAGCATTCGACAAGTCCGTAGCATCGAGGTTACCCCTCGGGGGAACACTCCGCAGCGCTGTCTTAACGCCCATTTCGGCGGGGTATGATTCCTGGGAGGCGGAGGATAGCTCCATCCAGCCTTGAGGGTCGTAGGGCGCTCTCATAACTGCCGCGGCTGCTTCACCGATTCGTCTCTTTTCCTCGGGGACGCCCGAGTCATCTGCGATGCAGAGCGATATCGCAGTGGAGAGCTTGACTAGGCGAGCTTTGTCGTGGAGTCCGATGTCGTCTCGAGTGATCATGCTTTTGAGATCGGATTCGACGGCTTCGATGACGTCTTTGTCGTCGTCTAGGAGCGCGATGGCGCCTAGGAGGGTGACTGCTCCGACGTGGTCGGAGTAGCTCTCGACGCATTCAAATAGCTGCTGTCGGGCGACGGTCCTTTCTTCTTCTCCGCCTTTTGCCCAGAGTACTTGTGCCAGGAGGCAGACGACGTCTGGCGAGTTGTCTGCTTCTTGAAGAGCATCACGGAACATGTCGATTGCGTTGTCCATAGCCCTCAAGTAGTAGTGCGCAAGACCAGCTGTTAGGTGTGCAGACAAGCGCAGGTTTTTGTACGTTTCGGGCTCGAATTTCCCGGCATCTTCCTCGCTTGACAACATTAGAGCAGTCTCTGCTTTCTCTGCAGCTTCCGCGTACTTTTGTCGAGCTAAGAGGACACGCGCAATATCGGCATTTGCTTGCGCGAACCTGGAGAGCGATGATGCGGATTCTGACATCTCATATTCGGCCTCGACGTGAGAACTGAGGTCCCCTAAGCTGGCCTCTGCGTCTGGGAATTCGCCAATCCGTTCGGCAAGAAGGGAGAAGAGATGAACGAAGGGTAAATCGGACGGGTCCTGGCTGGTCAGCTGGTAAAGTGTGAAGAAAGGCTGGATAAGCTCTGACAGCTCGTTTGATGCTGAAGTATCTGCAACGAGATGATCGAACAAAGTAACTGTGTATTGTTGTTTGGGCAGCTTCGACGATGACCGAGAGATATCAAAAGCGTGCTCGAACAATCCTCTCGCCTCTCGTGGATCGCCGAACAGAAGAGCCAGGAAGCCCTGGCCAACCCAAGCTTGCGAATAGTCGGGATCAGTTGACTGGGCGCGAGTAAACGCCTCGTTGGATAGTTGAATATCGTTGTGAATGAGATAGAGCGTCCCCAAGTTTGTCCAAACCTGTGCGCTCCGGTCATTCAGGTGCAAACTTCGGACAAATGCGTGCTGCGCAACTCTCGGGCTCGTGCTCGTCGTCACCACCCCGAGGGCATTCCAGAACTCGGAATTGCCAGCCTCCAGCTCGATGGCCCTCTTGAAGCACCGCATTGCCGCCTTCAAGAACTTGCGGTATTGCTTTTTCTTTTCGCCACTCAATCTCACGCATCTAAACGCCCGATATTCTGCCCATCCAAGGTTGTACCAGGACACGGCCTGGGCATGAGTGTCTTGAACTGAAACATGTATAGCGCGTTTATATGCCAATATGGATGCATACATGCAGTCATCCACAAGAGCCGAAATGTCCTTGTCTCCCTCTAGTGCTTCCAGAGAGCTTTCTCCTACACCATCGACGTCCGTAAGAATGTTGAGAGCAGAGAGCTCGAGTTGAGTGGCAAGCAAGCCGCGAGCTTCCTTAATCGGAAGCTTGCCCGTTTTCGATTTGATATAAGAGAATATCGTACACGCATCACCGACACCTTTCCATAAGTTGAAGATGTCAACCCGCTCAGTAGCTAGCGACTTGGCCACCATTAAAGCCCGTTTGGCAAGCTCAGCACTGTCATTGAAGAGACCTGACTCCAGGCATTTCCAGGAACTCTCCGTGAGCGTCTGAAGTAATGCTATTGTGACACCGAGCTCGTTAGGGCGAATTTTCAACACCTCCTCGTACCTCACGATGGCGTCATCATATTCCCCTAGCTCCCGCTTGACATTGGCAAGCATGTACCGCGCAAACCAGATCTGTTCCTTATCCGCTTTCGAAAGCGAAGGCTCCAGTTCTTGAGCGTGGTCGAAGGCTTTTGTGGCAGCAATGTATCTTCCCGCGTTATGATAGCTTTCACCTAGACTGACCCACGAATGGTAGTCCCCTGGCGAGACTCGCAGTGCCGCTTGGAACGAGACAATGCTCTTCGGATATTGCTGCTTGTTGATCTGGACTGTACCCAAGGCTGCGTATGGCCAACTGTACCCTTTTCTTTTCGAGCCAGGTGCAGGCTTGGCTTTGCCCGAGTCAACAACACGTTGGGAGACAGCCTCGACGAGATCCCATTCTTTCTGGTCCGCGAAAGTCCGTGCCAGCCGCTCAGCCGCGACAATTTCGGATGCGGACAATTCGAAGGCTTTGTGGAAGCACTTGCGTGCTCGTGTCTTGTCCTTTTTATAGTCCGCATAGTAGAGACCCAAGCTAGTATAAGCTGGCGCGTAATTGAGACTTGCTTGAATTGAAGCGAGGAAGCTGGCATAAGCGCCTGTCCGATCTTTGCGTGCGTACGGTGATGGATCAATCTCCCATTGACAGTGTCCAATGCGATAGAGAATTTCGCCCTTGAAGTCTCGGCTCTCCTGCTGTGAGTCTTGTAGATCAAGAAGCACGCTCTGAAGCCCTGAAAGACCCGACGAAAGATCACCGTTGAGCGCTTTGCACCATGACAATTCGCCACGAACTTTGAGATTTGTAGGGTCTCGTTCTAGAGCACGCTGCAGGAAATTGACCGCTTCCGGATAGTCCTCGTCGACCTTCAGGATGAGTCCGATTCCGAGAAGGCAGCTGGTAGATGTCGGATGCCTTCGTAAAATGTCATGGAAGATGCTCTGAGCTTCAGGGTGATTCCGCGGAGACTGGTGATAAATTAGTGAGGTCGCAAGGGCTATGTTAAAAGCATCCGCTGTGTTCTGAAGACTGATCCCCGTCTTTCCAACAACATCATGTAGATTCTGAAGACCCTTGCGACATACATCGACAACGCTCTCGTGCTCCTCAAGGAGCAGGTAGAGTTCGCCCATAATCCTGTGGGAAACAATGGAGGTGGAGGACATTGCAAGGCCATCCACCATAAGAATGAGACGGTCTTGGGCCGTCAACTCATTGTTTTCTGCATTGCCGTTCTCACTGTTCTCGGCTTTGTCTGCTGTGTCGCCCTGCTTTCCATTCTGTTTTGCTGTCTCTTTGGGGAATGGGGAGATCTCGCTCGCCAAGAATCCTTTGAGAACTTTTGTGAGGTCGTCCTCAGGAAAGAACTCAATGAAATCGTCCAAAAAAACACGATCCCACTGACAGAAGTCTTCAACATCTTGCCATTCCAGGACAATTTTCCATGCGAGTTCAAAAGGGTGTTTGATGATAACCATATCTCGGGCAGCCCGTAGGACCTCTTCTCTCTTCTCATCCTTTTCCTTAGCGGGGAGAACAACGAGAGTATCATAGGCCCTTTGCAGCAATTTCTCTTCGTAGGTGCGACGAACTTGGTCATCGTGCGACCAATTCACAATTCCACGGTATAAGTCCTCCAGTTCGGTCCGCTTATAAGCATCACGCTTGACTTCGAGTGTGACTTGATCAATACGCGCACCAAGGCGAGTTCTCCGCTCCCCAATCTCACGGTTTATAAATTCTCTTTCCTCCGCTTCGGCGATCTCTATGAGGCGCGTATAAGTTTGGGCGGGGTGAGGTAAGCGACCTTCGAGGTAACCATAGAGAGGACTCGACGGTAGATGCAGTTCGAGGGCTTTCTTGTATTGTAGGCGGGTACCATTCTTGCGTGTGAAGTTGACATACTTGTCCACGACGTCTTGACACCGATGTTTGTCGTTCCTGCGTACACTTAGCGATTGAGATCCCCCTGCGGGCGCTGGCCCAACACTCACAGATCAGCGAGCACCTGCCCGAGTTTGATGACCGCCTCACGATATTCCTCGAGCTTCTGATTCCCTTGTTTTTCGTAGAGGCTGATGAGCCCCTGCCATACCGCTTTGTCGTCATTCCGAATGCGACTCGCCGCGAGGTACGCTCTTTCAGCTTCGGGGAAGTGGTTCAATTTATCTTGCGCAAGACCGAGGAAGACATTCCTACCAAGATTGGTTATTAGCAAAGCAATGAAGAGAGGCGTACAGGCTCACTCACGCATGGTAGTTATCAGGCTGTTCCTTGATGAGAGCCTTGGCTTTCTCGGCTGCAAGCTCAAAATCTTTCGAGTCGAGAGCCGTCCGCACCTCCTTGAGAGCCGACTTGCTTGACATTTTGAAGCAGTCGCCTCATGGGCTTGACAGGAGAATGCTGGATCTGGATCGGAGAGCTGAAGGTGGGAAAATGCTCTCGGTGGGGAAAGCCCAAGGACAACCGCCGCAGGAGATACGTCACGCTTATCGCGATTTCTCTCCGCACCGCTCACCTCACTGCAGCTCTTCGCTACTCTACTCTCGCTGTTGACTACTTGACGGCTACTGGTTTTGTGTGACTGGATTACTGCCTTAACTGATATCTACAATTGAGCGTGTCGCTTGTATCCTGTCCAACGAGAATCATCTCGCACTCTTGGTGGAGGGGTATGCCTATAGGCCGGCGGCAGAACACCTTCCAGTGCTGCTTTGATCTGCAGAGCGAGTGTGCGTGAGTGCCACCGGTGATACTGCGTGTGGCCTCCCATGATCCAGATATTTTCAAGATTCAAGTGTCGCTTCCACATGCCACGGACTTCTCCCTCATTATCGACACCCCAAGTCGCGTCCAAGCGCGAGGCAATGTCTCGTGGTCCCAGAATATGCTGATTCTTCTTCACACCATTGGTTTCAGCTTCAGTCACAAATCCATTCGTATCAGACTTTCCACCGAGAATGCCTGCGGCAGTTGTTACCATGTTTGAATCACTGAAGCCCGTGCACCAAATGACAGCATCGGCATCAACACGACTGCCGTCTGAAAAACGAAGACCTGTTTCTGTATAGGCGACGGGCTCTACACTGGCCTTGACATTGACCTTCTTCTCCTCGATCAGCTTCGTACCACCAACATCGACGTAATGTCCACCAGCACGTTCAAGTAGGTTGTGCATTAAGACGCAGTTTGGATCTCGGCTGTCAAGAACGGGGAAACCAGCCGCCTCAAGTGCGGCATATCGCTCCGGTTCATGCGAAGCAAACGTTGCGAGCACATCACGACCTAGCTGTCCGTCGACGACTGTGGGTAATGAGAGAAACAGTTTATCGGCTTCATCGACGCCCGCATCATAAGCACCAAGACTGGCCTCATGGCAAAGATAGTCAAGTGGAACTATATAGGTCGGAGATCTAGCGACTATTGTTGCATCAAGGCCGGTACTGTGGCAATTCGCAAGCACATCGAATGCGGTGTTTGCAGAGCCAATAACCATCACAGACTTGTCGAGTTAACAGCGGGTTTTCTGACAGTTGTTGGCATTCCCCAATACAGGCTTACCTTCGCTCCCCGTTCTTTCAATAGCTTGGCACTTTTGAACTCGGCTGAATGAATACTGATTCCCTTGTACAGATAAGGCTCTGCAATTTGCGGCATGCGAGGCTTTTGTGACCCTATACCAGTCGCCATAACGAGATGCCTTGAAGCAGCCCTGCGCTGACCAGATGGTGTCTGAAATGTGATACTCCACTTTTTGGTCACCTCATAATACTCTGTCCACTTGATTTGGGCCGAGCTGATAACATTCAGGTTGAATGATTCCACATATCGACGAACTTGTGATGCTAGCTCCTGGCGTGCGAGAAGATGAGGAGACTGAAGCTCTTTGTCATAGCCTGTACTCGGTCAATGATCCTTATATTGGTTTTGGGACAGCCGAAGAGTGGACACTGACACATGTAAGGAAGCTCACAGAATGAAGTGGGAATATGAAATCGCATGCAATCGTACCGAAGGGCCCAATTGTCACCGGGACGTGCGTTCCGGTCAACCATGACGCTATCAACACCAAGAGCTTTCAGACGTGCGGAGAGAGCGACGGCGCTAGATGTCCAATTCCTCAGTAAACCATTGTTCAGAACATCATGTTGATATCTCGGCCTTACGCGTTTCCAGCACCAATGATAAAGACATCTACCTCAAATTCCTTCAACCCATCAAGCGGCTTCGCAGTAGATCGTAGTAACCCCTCGTCTTCTGGCTGCGAGTCCAAGCTCTCAAGTCTAGTGCTCAATATCCAGATCTTCCAGGCAATTTCTTGCCTATCCTCAACAATGGGCAATAATACCATCTTACCCCGGCAAAGGCTTGACGGTGATTCTGTTTTGAAAACGAGAGGACAATCAATGAATTGCTAAGCACGTGACAGATAATCAGTTAGTACAAGGCACTGATGGAATTCGTCTCACGGGTGCTTGGGACCGATTTCATACAAGAACAGGCGTAGCCGGGATAAAGACAGCCTCTCCATCCATCTCAATCTTACCCAGGACCTTTCTCAACTTCGCTGTCTCTAGAAGGCTCGCCGCAATTGTACCTGGGTTGCTGAATGTGCGCAAGTGCCATGTCAGAGCCAATTGGTCCTTCCAGTATGCCTGTTTGGCATAGAGGCAGTCTTCGAGCGCTCTGGCATCGTCAGTGGCCAATGCGGTATTGAGCCGACTCAGGATAGCGCGAGCTTGGGCTGACGCTTCGTCGCCAGCCATAGAAGACGGATCGATCAACCCGGGCGAAATAGTTGGAAGAGGCTGCTGGCTCATCATCTTACGCAGATCCGCACGGGGCGGGTGATCATCTTGACTCAGAGGGTGTGCACCGTCTAGATGGTTATTGAGGTGAGTATCTATAGATAACGGAATGGCACTTGACCGTGCAACTGGAGGACTCACGGGTAGCCATGATTTGATTCCAGATGCTGGGCACTCAAAACGCCAGAAGTTGACAGCGCGGGGATTGAGAGCATTTATGGATTAATGCGCCGGCAGTCGCAACGGCATATGGCCCTAGCTTGAACTAAGTCTTTATTTTCCGTGGAGCAATAATAACGGCGGCACAAACTAGGCGCATTCTGGTCAACTAGTCAAGACGGGCGCGAGAAGGGAGAACCGCAAGAGTATCCCTCTTTGAATCCATGGGCATGGACTCCACGGAGTCCAGTTTCGGATGTCAAGTGGGACTCTTAACTTTCTGTCAGAAGCTTATTGTCCCTCAACTCATGGAGGCAGCATAGGTAAATTCTAGGATTTCCGTCTCATGTCCGCGGAATATAGTGCTACACCTGGTCTACTATATCCGCTGGTCGACTCCACAGCGGACGGCTTCCGGCCCGTCTAAGTCCTAAGAGGTCCCACCGGGCCTGCTCTCTTGTCAGTTGTCAGAGCTACATATTATTGGCGCCTCTTCGTTACTCCTAAAGACCGGCACTCTAAGTAGAGACTTTTGCGCCTGCGATCTAAGCAAACCAGTGCATCTTTTACCTACTGTGGGTGGCAGTATTTCCCCAAAGATCTCACCCTAGTGAAGTAGTAGTCCACACACAAGAAGTGTACGCGTGATCTCTGTGATTTCCCTATCCAGCATTAATTGCCGAGGCAGCAACATATATCACCTCAGTTTCAGATCTTCCATTCCTTTTACCCGCAGCAATCCTCTGACATGCTCAGAACAGTTCGTATAGAGTGTTTTGAAGTGGGCCGTAATGGCGAAGTCCCGATTCGGGTTAGCCTTTCCGCTTTCGGAATAGCTTCCTGATAGGCCATACCTTATTGTTATCGCTACCGCCGGTCATTCGTTTCCCCAAACTCCAAGTACTTAAGAGGTGAGTAGCTCTTATCAGCCGAGGTCCAGTCTACTGACTAACCTATTCATCGATGAAGGCTATAGCTCTACCCCATGAGCTCCCGTTGTTCAATCCGGCTCGCACCACTCTAAACCTCTTCACCAATTCCTTCCGAAACCGCCGACGTCACCTGTCGTCATACCATCGATCTCATCAAGCCATGGCCTCTCTCCGTCTTCGAATAGACGGCACCCGATTCAAGGACTCGCAGAACCGTGAGATTACTTTGAGGGGAATAAATGTTGCCGGCGAAGCCAAATATCCGAAGACTCCGGATGTCCCATCCAGCGTCGCCGATGGATTCTTTGACGCCGACAATGTCTCCTTTGTCGGACGACCATTCTCGCTCGAGGAGGCAGATGCACACTTCTCAAGGCTATGGAAATTGGGATACAATACTATCAGATACATGTTCACGTGGGAAGCGATCGAGCATGATGGACCGGGGAAATATGACGACGAATGGATATCTTTCACGATAGAAGTCCTCAGGATTGCGAAGAAGTATGGATTTTATGTCTTTATGGATCCTCATCAGGATGTGGTAAACTCTCCAAAGTATGGAACTGACCGCGACCTCAATGACTAAGTGTTTCTAGTGGTCAAGGCTATCAGGAGGTTCTGGCGCACCCGCCTGGACGCTTTACGCTGCGGGTCTGGATCCCAGGGGCTTCAAGAAAACGCAAGCGGCTTTAGTGCAAAATACATGGGATGACCCTGCTAAGTTCCCGAAAATGGTATGGGCAACGAACTACACAAGACTGGTCTGTCAAACGATATTCACGCTTTTCTGGGCGGGACGGGATTTCGCGCCCAAGGCGATCATAGACGGCATAAATATCCAAGACTACCTTCAGGGCCACTATATTGCCGCGTGTAAACACTTCGCTCAGAAGATCCATGACGCTGGCGACCTTGAGAACGAAGTGGTTATCGGATGGGAAAGCTTGAATGAACCTCAACGAGGGCTAATTGGCATTCAAGATATATCGGTCATTCCTGCAGAACAACAACTCCAGCTAGGGACATCGCCGACGGCTTTCCAGGCTATGCTTACGGGATCAGGTCGCGCATGCGAGGAGCCAACATGGACATTCGGCGGGTTCGGTCCCCATAAAACTGGTCGGGAGCTTGTGGATCCCGAAGGCGAAACTGCCTGGCTGCCGGTGACCTATGACGACACAAAATATGGTTGGACAAGAGACCCCAATTGGAAACTGGGACAATGCATATGGGCTCAGCATGGAGTCTGGGACCCTACGACAGATGAGCTCCTACAGAAAGACTACTTTGCGAAGAAGCCTCGAACCGGCGAGCGACTAGATTACGACAAATTCACTAACACATATTTCATGGATCACTATAGAGCATATACAAAAGCTATCAGGGGTGTTTGGCCAGGTTCAATAATGCTGTGCCAGCCTCCTGTAATGGAGATCCCGCCTGACCTCAGGGGGTCGAATGATGATGACCCCAATATGGTTCATGCCGTTCATTATTACGATGGTCTTACTTTAATGTCAAAGCACTGGTTTGTCTTCTTATGTCCTCAGTGGCAGTACACACACTGACAGTTACAGGAATCGACTCTACAATGTGGATGTGATTGGGGTTCTTCGTGGAAAATACCTTACACCGGCTTTTGCATTGAAGATAGGAGAGACGGCAATCAGGAACTGCTTACGCGATCAGCTCAAGTTCTTGAGAGACGAAAGTTTAAGATATATGGGAAACCATCCTGTGGTTTTTACCGAGACTGGGATACCTTACGACATGGACGACAAGTATGCATACAGAACTGGCGATTACAGCAGTCAGATCAGTGCTATGGACGCAATCCACTATGCGCTGGAAGGAAGTACTTCCAATGGCTTCACCTTGTGGGTCTATACTGCACAGGTACAAACCCCAAAGGCGTAGTCACGTTTCTTCTATGAAGCTAACAATTGATTCAGAATGACCATGAATGGGGCGACCAGTGGAACGGGGAAGACCTGTCAATTTATTCAGTCGACGACTTGGAGCTGCCGGATGGCAATTCCTTAGCCCCGGATCACGAATCAAACAGCCGATTAGACCACCAGTCCCCTTCATACTCGTCCAGTCACAGCCGCAACAGCAACCAACAAATAAACCCTAGGAACCTGAAAGACGCCGTCAAAGCGCCTTCTATAACAACAGAAGTTTCTCAGCTTGATGAGGGTAAATTAGGATATCGTGCTGCGGAGGCCTTCCTCCGACCCAGTCCCATTGTCACCAACGGGCTGATATCCGAGTATGTGTTCGATCTGCAGAACTGTACATTTACTCTATCACTCGTTGGAAACCAAGCGACAGGGAATGACCTCGCAACGGAGATCTTCTTACCAGACTTTCACTTCCCTGAGTCGCACGCAGAAGTGAGTGTTAGCTCGGGAAAATGGTCGATTGATTATGTGAGTGTCGGGCAGGCTAAAGCACAGCGACTCCGATGGTGGCACTCAGAGGGAGATCAAGATATTAGGATTGAGGGGGTGAAGCGTAAAGGCGGCGCTTTGGCGGCTCCATCGGCCGAGGATGTGAGCTACCTAGAACAGTGCCAGAAGGGAGGATGTACAGTGATGTAAATGCTAGCCCGTATTCTGCTGTCCATAGCTAGCATAATTGCTCCAGGTCTAGGTATCTTACCTCTATGAATGTCCATTGTTCCTCATCATCTCCCAGTAGTCCTGGAAGGATTCTAGATCTACTCTATAGCTGCTCCTTATCAGATCATTATCGATAAGGCTGAGGCGGTGAGAAACTGCCCCTCCGATCGGGGAAATGACGGTGTGGTCATTGCGACGGGAGCGCGTGGAACTTCGAAAATTCTCCCAGCCCGCGAAGTACCGCCTTCTTTATCTACTCATCAATAACCCAACAAACTCCCAACTCTCACTCAAGCAGAAGATTCGGCTCTAGATCTCAGGTCATATCGTCGGGGAAGGTTGGAACGCCCCCTTCCCCATTGCCGCAACGACAAACAGACCACCCGTCTGATGAGCAATCTGGATCTCAGCCGCAATTTTAGGTGCCCTGCCTAACAGACCGTGGACGTTGCCTGGCCGTGCTGCCTGAGTGTTGACCACGCGACCTACTTTGACTTTCAGCGCTTAGCATCCCGCAACAGAAACCGCATATATCCTTTCGCCTTCGTCTTGATCTCCGATTTTACAACGAAGTAGAAAATAGGCAATATCTCTCTGCGATTAGCACCGGACAACAACGACCTTGGTACAGGGTTTCGAAGCTAAGGCTAGTGATTGATATCCAGCTCGTAGGGCAACGAGCCCCGGCGAAACCATGGCTGCAGAAGAGGGACTGGCGGACGGAGGCATGGCCGATATCGTCCGTGCGCTTGAGCTCATACACAATCCGTCGTCAACAAATGAGCTCCGCCGGGAGGCTTTGCAGTTTGTGGAGTCGCAGAAGGGAAGCCTTTCTGCTGCCAACAATGGGTTTCTATTAGCATCTCGCAGAGAGAACGATGCGTTGGTGCGCTATTTCGGGTTGACTCTACTTGACCACGTCATCCGCCATACCTCGTTCACCGCTACGAATGAAATTGTGGCCTTGAGGGACATCGTGTTGAAGCTTGCCGAATCCATTCAACCTGAAGATCCCGCTTATATCCGCAACAAGATTCCTCAGCTATGGGCAGAGGTCGCCAAGAGGAGCTGGGGGTTGGATTGGCTTGATATGGACCAGCGCCTTGTCCAGTTCTGGAATGCCAGTCTTGTGCATAAGGAACTGGTCTTACTGGTCATTGAAACTCTGTCGGAGGATATTTTCTGCCGGGAGGATACAGTTTCCTCTTTGCGCGGAGGGGACCTGAACCGAGATTTGGTGGAAATCTGCACGCCACTCGTTGTATTTGAGCAGGTCTATCCGGATCGTGATAACCACGTTGAAATTCGCTGTGGGAATGAGGGCTGGTTGGCGCGGACATGCGAATTCCTCCAGGACTGCATTGGAAACATACAACATTCCAAGCAAGCAAAGGATGCTGCTCTGAAAGCTCTGGCTAATCTGAAGTCGGTGCTAGTGTGGTCAATACCTAAAGCTATTCATCTGTCAGGCGCTGTCCAGAGCATTGCCCGGGCTTTCACTTGCAGTGATGAGCAGGTGCTTTTGGTTAGTATTTGACTTCTCTTTTGTGCATCTAACAGTGCTTACTGAGCTTTCTAGGCTGCCGTTGAGGCATTGCACGCGCTATATAGCAGGTCGGCATACGATAGTGAGGGCTTCCAACCGCTAGTGAAACTCATGTACGAGACGGAATCCATCAATGTAATACTCAAGCTCTTTCAATGGTCGGTTGTTGGGCCTGAAGACATCGATGACACGAAGTACACGATATCAAAGAAGCTTTCTGAGGTATTATTGGCCGTCGATCAAATGCTGAATTTGACTAATGTGCTTAAAGGTAGTTTCATATGTTGCAGGATTTCTCGAAGAAAAAGGTTTCTCGATCGAAAATTCAGCTGGAGTGGACTTGCCGTTCTTTTTCCATCTTATGTTAAACGTTGTTCAGCATCGCAGTCTCACTGTGTCGATACCCGTTCTCCATATCTGGTCCAAACTCATTGCCTCTCCCAAGGTTGGGAACTCAGATGTTGTGATCAACCTCATTCCTCCTCTACTGACCATCTGTACTGAACGCCTTGTGCATTGGGAATCTCTCCCCGCTGACTCGGAGGATCCCACCGTAATATTCCTTAATGAAGATATTGACACCATTCCGGAGAGACATGCTTTCGTCGGGAATTACCGACGATACTGTTCGTCCATCATCGAGACGATAGTTCAGAAACGACCGGAAGAAGCCATCCCACATATTCTACTCGGGGTGGACAATAACTTAGATAACTTGTACAATGGGGCTCAGGCATTCTCTGGTTTGTGCCCTTTCCAACCTACCTTGGACTATACACTGACCGACCACAAGCGAAAACATTTTCGAAGAACTCGGTGCCATTGATGCGCGCGGATACGCAGTTTGCGGTGGTGGAGGCGACGTTGAAGGGTTACAATAAATGGGTTTCACTGCATGGAAGAATGCCGCAACAAGATGTATGTCCTTGGGGCCAGGAAAGCTGACTCCTGCTAACTTCTAAAAGGAACAAAAACGCGCCAAGCTCGAAGGCATTCTGGAACCTTGGGCGTGCAAGTTAATGCAACGAAACTTCGAGGTTTGTTATGTCCTTCTATGCTTCAAGCGTATGATTAACCATTCGGTGTAGGACCCGGTATTGAAGCAACGCGTCGTGAAGCTTGTTGTCGATATCTCTTCTAAATCTCTTGACAAAACACCCAGCTTTGCGCTCAAAGTTCTAGAGTACACCCTCATGACACGCCTTCCCGACCAGGCCGAGTTTCCGGCATATTCAGACGCCGTGAAGGAACTTAATGGACTGGCTTCACATGAACTGCGTCGGCTTGCAACACGCTATGCTGATTACTTCTCTGTGAGATTCTCAATGGTAGATCTAAAAACGCTTCTAACCTTGCCTACAGACGTTCTATAACCTTCTGGAGCCAAAAATTCAGGAGATTACTCTGGCCAACAGAGTGGACGATAGGCTCCATATGGAATTTACCTCTGTTCTTCTCATCATCATGTAAGACCAGGCCATTTCTCCACTACCCAACGTCTGACCCTCGTAGGCAACGCGCGAACAACATTGATCCCTATCTACGCCAATCCCGGTTGGCCTCATTCGTTGAACCGATTACGCAAGCCTGGCAGGATGATGGGCTACGCAACATGTGTTCGACCTTTGAAGGATTTTGCAATATGCTCGGGTTGCAGAACGTAGGACCGTACATGCAATCGAAACAAGCTCAAAAGCTAGCGGATTGGTCCGAAGTCACTCTTGACGCGGAGGGTCTTCAAGTACAGGAAGAGATGACCCGCAAGTTCCAGGTAATAACGTTCAAGAATAAGATTTACAATCAGACTAACGAGTAACTAGCAACTACCTTTGAGAGGTACAAAGACGATGCTGGCCGTCTCCACCGACAAACTCAAGAAAACAGAGCCGGCATATGAGATTGCCTGCACACTTTGGCATGACATTATTCCAATCGTTCTCCCAACCCTACTACAGCTCGTTAGGTAAGAGTTATGATAAAGATAGAAGTGCTGAGCTAATCTTTTCAAAGTAATGCCCACGCGTTTCACAACCCCGAGAATTGGGCAGGTTCACCTGGTGATATGCGGGGCATTGTGGAACGAATCTTGACGGACAGATTCTGGCAAGCTGGGATTTCTACTGGGAGCAGAGATGAATTCTATGCGAAGATCACCGCTTCGCGATCATCTCTTGAGGGCTTCGCGTCTTCCGTTAGGGGTAAGGTCAGAGCAGTTAGGGAAAGCTGTTACTCGATGCTCTTCAGCATGAGTAGGTTACGTGAACACTTCTACGGGTTCGCCGAACTCCCGGGACCTCTATCCCAAGCTCTATTCAAGGACTCCCCCAATCTCTCCTCGCATCAGTTTTCGGTCCTCCTCAACATTTCTAGGTGCCTGATCGATGACTGCCCTGTTCGTTTCCGGAGCCAATTCCTCCCTCCTATGCTATCTACCCTTTTCACCAACATTGACCGAAAAGTCACTTCGGAATGGGAGATCATAGAACAGCGGAAAGCAGGAGCAGGAGATGGCGACTTGGCCGATGAAATGAAGTCTGAAAGCATCCTGCGGCAACTAACATATTCCGCGGTCATTATGGTAGCGAGTCTCCTGGACCCGCAACGAGGAGGTACAAAGCCCGGCCCAAGACCCAGCAGCTTTTCCACCAAGCTAATTACTGAATGTATAGACCCTGATGAAGAGCCCGCGGACCCAAGTGCACCGCAACCACCCCCAGCATTGTCCGACTCAATCCGACACTTTGTCCTCTCTTCCACTGAAATCTTCGAGCCAGTGATGCTCTTCTGCACCCACGCACTGCGCATGCGCGATACCCGGTGCTGCAGCATCATCACACGGGTCATCCGATCCATCCTACAGGACTTTGCACCCCCTCACAACTCTCAAACAGTCGTAACCATCCGTGAATTCATCTCCTCTGAAGTCCTTAAAGCCTGCATCACATCCGTCCACGAGCCCTACTTCGTCGACATGCAGAAAGACCTCGCCCAGCTCATCGCATCCATCTGGGTCCTCTACGGAGCAAGCACTCCCACCCCGAAGGCCCTCATCCTCAGCCTCCCCGGAATGACCGAGCAACGTGTAGCAAGCACCGAGCTTGCCCTCGTACGCTCTACATCCGCCCGCCAACAACGCGCCCTAGTCCTCGATCTCTTGGAAGGTCTCCGAGGCGTCAGCATCGCGGAGCAAGGCAAGATTCTGGGATCGCGTGAAGAGCGCCGCAAGGCGCGCAGTGCGCTTCAGGAGAGATACATGAGCAATGAGATGGAGGGGCAACAGAATCACAAGGTCGATATAAACGATGGGCCCGATCTTTCTGGTGTGGCGGATATGTTTGGTTAAGTTAGGTCGGGTTGGCTGAACCAACTATACCTAATCTTGAGCATATTCGGCCACATAGGGCCCAGCTTTGTATATTATCCATTCTCACTTCAGCGTATAGTCGGCACTCGGCATCGCACCTGCATGGCATCTGGGGTGCGGAAAAGATTCATAGATATCCTTCCTTGGGTTTAGATTCCTTAAAGCTATTTCGTCTTGTGCTCGCATTGCTTGTGGTTACTCCTGGACTGGGCATCATGGAACACATTGTAGAAGTGAGGATCACGTAGAGAAAAACGAAAAATTGTTGAAACTAGTCTGTCCTTTCCAGACGGTATATCTACAGTGTACATTGTTTCTTGGACTTTCAACCCCCTCGACGATGTGATGCGACGCACTTCTCTCCGTATCCTCGACTTTCCTCTTAATCAACTTTCACGGCTCATCTCTATACCATCAATCCATCCATACGCACCAAATGGTTCAATTGTATCATCATAGCAATTCCTTGACCAGCCCTAGTAGGTAGAAGAGGTCTTTGATGGTGTGTAGGCAAAGGTAGGGCGGACGAATCTGTATTCCCATTGTTAGCTCCAGCCCTTCTCATGAAAATAGCCCGATGAAAGGTATAAGCAATACGCACCGGTCAGAGTTGTAAACCTTCGTCTCGGTTCCGAGCAGCGCCTGTTCACGCGCCTTGTCGGCGTAGTATCGGCGGACCTGGTCGCGGTCTTCCTCGGCCTGGAGGAGAGGGAGGATGTGTAAACGGCCCCAGATCTTCTCGCGGGCGAGTTCGCTAGACACGTACTCCGTTAGCTATCAAAGTTGCGGGTTTGTACAGGGCAGGGCGTACTTCTGTTCCCGGATACCGTAGAAGAGCTTGTAGTATCCGTAGGCCATGAGGACGTGCATGCCGAGAAGGTAGGTGATGGGTCGGAAGCCGCGGGCGGGGATGTTGCGCTGTCAAAGAGATCTCATGTTAGCTTTTGGTCTTGTCTCATCTCATTCCATTCCATCTCATCGTATCGCGATGATCAGTGAAGGTGGTGAATTTGACAATGCTAATGGCAGGGATCGATCGAGTGGATTGGCGTACCTTGTACTGCACTTGCCGGTAGCCCCCGGTCGGGGGCATATCCTGAGGCATGTTGGCGACTGACGGGATCGGCAGTGGCCTTCAATTGGTGTGGAGAGGGGGGGATTTCGTTCGGAGACTGTGTATGCGGTGATGATGGAGTTGGCGGAGAAGTTGGGATCGTGGTCACGTGTTGGTGGTTGCGTTTGGTAATAGAGGCTTTGGAGGCTGTGATTGGTCGGTTTGTAGTTGGCGTCGGGCTTCAATGGATGAACCGCCCGGTAAAGCGAGCACAATGATTGATATAGAGGGAGTATGACTCGATTTGTTGATTGACTATCCTTGAGCACTCACCTATGGAGAAAGAACCATATAAATACATACAACCTCGAACAGCAACGAAGGAAGTCACATGACATCAGTCAACGCGGGCATGCTCCTGCCGGATGTGGGGTTAACGCTATCCGACTCAAGCTTTTTAACTTCAAATTATTGTCCCAGCATCGCGACCCATTATCACACAATATGGAGGAAAACGAACGGCCTAGAAAGATTCAGAAGCTGGAAGGCAACGACGAACATGAATCCGAGCCGCTCATGACCGGAGCCATCGATGGCGCGCAAGACAATGCTCACGAGCAAGCCGAAGCCGCACAGGAGAACCCCGCTGCAGACACAGAAAAGGACTCAGGGGAGTCAGCTATAACTACTGCGCCAAACCAATCTGAAGATACTCCACCGAAAATTTCGAAGCGACAACTGAAAAGGCAACTCGCGCGTGAACAATGGGAAGCAGAACGAGAATCGCGAAAGGTCATACGAAGGCAAAAGAACGCTGAGAGGAAAGAACGAAAACGTGCGATATTTGAGGAAGCAAAAGCGGCGGGCAAGGATCCAGCGGAGGAGATCAAGAAAGAGTTTCCTACTACTACTGCAAGACAAACTCGCAAGCGAAAGCCAACGCGGGTTCCAGTTACACTCGTTATTGACTGTGGCTATGACGACCTCATGATGAACAAAGAGAGAGTCTCGCTTGGACAGCAAATTACCCGGTCTTACTCAGAGAACATCAAGTCCGAATATCCTGCCCACATGATCATATCGTCTTTCGACAAGTTATTAAAAGAGCGCTTCGACACGGTGTGTCACAAGACTCATGAACACTGGAAGGGTGTCCGTTTCATAGGCGAGGATTTCGTTCATGCTGCAAACCAAGCGAAAGAGTTCATGCAGGGACCACGGGGTGGGAAACTAGTTGGCCCGTTTGAGAACAACCCTGATGCTAAGCCCGAAGATGGGGAGATTGTGTATCTTTCCAGTGACAGCTCGGAGACGCTGACCGAACTTAAACCATACAGCACGTATATTATTGGTGGATTGGTTGACAAAAACCGACACAAGGGGATATGCCACAAGCATGCAACAGAAGCCGGTATTCGAACGGCGAAACTGCCCATTGGCGATTATATCCAGATGTCCCACCGCTCTGTCCTGGCGACCAACCACGTGATAGAAATCATGGTTCGCTGGCTACAGCTACGAGATTGGGGAGAGGCATTCATGCAGACTCTTCCGGCTCGGAAAGGAGGTGTTTTGAAAAATGCTCAGGGGGGCCAGGGTAATCCAACGCCACAGGATGGCGATGCTGAATTGGGTAGCGAGGGAGAAGCCGCTCCAGAGACCGTTGAAGCTGCGGCGGTTGCTGAGGCTCAGGAAGCTACCGAAACTGCCGAAGCTGCCGAAGCAGGCGACAATGACCACGTTGAGGAGCAAAACAAAGCTCATAGATAAGCAACGCATTGAATGCTATTACAATGTACTCTATGCACCCAGGTTCATGAAACAGGTTTGTAAATGACTTGCAAGCATTTGTCAAAATGCTTCATCTTCATATATCAAGCTAATTGAGCTCAAGAAGGCCAAAGGCCAACCGAACTGATTCACAGTTTTGTAGCTGGAGAAAGTAATCTATGCTGTAGGGCTCCAAAGTTCTTAGATGGCCCTGTTTGATAAGATAACGACATGATAAGAATGATGCACAGCCACGATCTCTGACGCCACACGCCACAGGGTTGCCACACAGCCATGACATGACCACAGATCGGTCGGGACTATTTATGTTATTTGTTAGGTCCCTCCAAAAAAAAGAGTCCATATCATCACTTTGTCCTGACCTCGAGGTCGTCTTTCTGGGAGTATCTTCATATAATTTGTTATTCTCACTGACCTGGTTTTCAACATTCCCTTCTCTCTCTGAGTCTTCGTTCCTGATTCTCGAAGCCCTGCTCTGGGGCCACCTTCCACAAAAACAAACAAACCTGAGCTACGTATCGGCTGTTGCTGAGCAGCCAGAGATTCTGCCAACATGTTCATGCTCCGTAATGGTATGTGCTTTTAACCTGCTCGAATATCGCCTGGCCTTGTCCTCATATTCCCTTGTCTGTTTTCTGTTTTTGTTATCTACCCCGCGATCTACCCCTCCTCATACCCCTTCAGATTGACTTCCGACTTCGCCACTGCTAAAGACAGTCACTAACTGTTCCTTGCGACAACATAGTGAGCAAATACATTTTCGGTGATAGTTCCAAAGAATCGATTATCGACATTCCACAAGGCCAGCTCTATCTTGTCCGCCCACTTTCGCCAAAGGGTTATTCCGAGCTTATCTTCAAGGACGCCGCCGCCTCAATCCGACGCACCGGTCAGGAGTTTCAGTATCAGCTCGTTATCCAGCGCGCATACGAAGAAGGAGAAGAGGAGCTTGCTGAAGACGACGACGGCGAGGGAGTCAGCGATTCTCTGGACAAAGACGAGAAGGCATTTCTCCTCGATCAAAATCTTCACTTTCGATCGGAGGTCCGTGAAGGCGGCTCAAAGGTCCTTGCCTGGAGAGACTTGAGTGGCGACATAGGTGATCTCTTTGAGTTCATCTGTGATCCTTCTGTCTCGTCGGATAAGGTTGCAACTTTCGAGTTAGCAGCTTTTCAGTGCCAGTACGAGCGCAAGTACCGCCGCAGCGCTCTGAAAGCGACTCAAGAAGAGCTCCACGAGTTCTCTTTCCAGGAAGAGAAGCCGATTCCCTCTGCAAGCCCTATCGCATCTCCGACCAAAACGCGAACACATTCAGTGGCTTCAAGGGACTCTGCCATGGCACGAGACGCCGAATATACCCGCTCTAAGAAGCAGCTCGCTGCGCCAGGTGCTACGGATGAGCCCACCGTTGCTCCACCGTCTGCTGCCCATCCCGAGGCTAGAGAAGTTCTAACCAAGGAGCAAGCCGAATTGCATCTGTTCGATTTTCAATCAGGAACATTCGTGCTCCAAGATGCCAACATTACTGCTACCGTGACCGAGATCGGCGACTGGCAATACTGGCTACAGATCAGCGGTGAAGACAAGGATTGGCTTGGGCAGGCTGTGGTAGCAGACATCAACCCTGTTTTCAACTTCGAATACTTGTCCTTCATCTTCAACCACTACGATGACACTGGCTCGGCCTACTCCTGGCTTCTGCGCTTCAGAGATCAAGAAACAGAAGAGAGGTTCCAGCAGGGTTTGTTACAAGCTCTTTGGGAGCAGTTGAACGAGGTCAAGTGGACCAAGATCAAGGACAACGACAAGGAGTATGTTTTGGATGCTTTCCAGGACTTGACCATGGAGGATGCCGAGGAGGCAGAGGAGGAGGAGGAGGAGGAGGAGGAAGATACCCACGATGGCCAACGAAGCGAGCACTATGACTCTGATGAAGAGCAAGATGATGTTGTGACGCGGGATCAAGATGGGAATGTCAACTCTCAGCTCGCCGTCGGTTACAAACATGATCGCTCCTTCGTGGTTCGGGGCTCGAAGATCGGCGTCTTCAAGCACACTCCGGACAACAACCTCGAGTTTTCAACCAACATCTCGAAAGTTGAGACCCCCAAGGGCAAGCTTTTCAGCCCTAAGAAGGTCATGTTGCACGCTGAGGACTCAAATCTGATCCTTCAGAACAACGACAACCCCAACTCACTTTACCGCATGGATCTGGAGTATGGTAAGATTGTCGACGAATGGAAGGTCCACGATGATATCCCGGTTGAAACATTTGCCCCTGAAACCGTAAGTCATTCTCTGAATTTAATTACTTTATCACGGTCTAGTACTGACCTCTTCAGAAATTCTCTCAAATGACCTCTGCTCAACCTTTTGTTGGAGTGTCTAATAATGCGCTCTTCCGGATCGACCCTCGTTTGGATGGAAACAAGCTGGTAGATTCCGATCTGAAGCAGTATGCAAGCAAAAACGACTTCTCTGCCCTGGCAACAACGGAGAAGGGATATCTTGCCGTGGCCTCTAACAAGGGTGATATTCGTATGTTCGACCGTCTCGGAATCAACGCAAAGACCCATATCCCGGCTTTGGGAGAGGCTATCATTGGGTTGGACGTGTCTGCTGATGGCCGCTGGGTGCTTGCTACTTGCCGTACATATCTCCTTCTCATTGACTCGCTGCAAAAGGACGGCAAGAATGAAGGCAAGCTTGGATTCGAGCGTTCGTTTGCCAAAGATTCGAAGCCCCAGCCTAGACGTCTTGGTCTAACACCTGCTCATGTGGCACAATTCCAACATGAAACCAAGAAGCCTATCTCGTTTACTCCAGCCCGCTTCAACACCGGTGTTGACAGTGAAGAAACATCCATTGTCACCGCGACGGGTCCCTTCATCATCACCTGGAGCTTGAAGAAGGTTGTTCAAGGCCGCAAGGACCCTTACAGCATCAAACGTTACTCGGAGGATGTCATGGCGGATAACTTCCGCTTTGGCTCGGACAAGAATGTCATCGTTGCCCTTCCCAATGAAGTGAACATGGTGGCGAAGCGAGCACTACAAAGGCCCACCCGCGAGAGCATTGCTGGCCCTGTCACACCCAGCCGTCGTAGCACTCGTTGGGGCAGCCGCCTTGGTAGGGATGATATCGTGAACTCGCCGTACTAGATCTCTTTTGTCCCCCTTTTTTTACGTCGGCTACGTTCTGATGATTACGTTTTTTCTTGACATATGCATACCCCTGTCGCTTGTACCATTCTTTATTCCGTTATTTACTAATCGGCTATTGACAACTTCAATTATTTCCCATTTCGCCTCTTTGAGCAATCTTTCGTTTCTCTTCTCAGGCTCGGTCATATTTGGTATATGTCGCCCAGACTCTGGTCGACTGTCACACTTAGGTAGAAAATAGCTGGTAATGAATGAGAATAAACACCTTCAAAAATATTGGCCGCTGTGCAACCCAGCTTACACCTTTCCTGAAATATGCAGGCAAGTAAAATACCCTGCTCACCGGACACTTCGCCATCTTTCCTCTTTTCCGTATTCTTATCCACACCCCAAGTGACCCCCTTGCCCTCCAAAACCAAAAACACAAGAAACAACCGCATAAAGAAACAAGACATGACGGAGACCAGCCAGTTCATGCCAGGGTATTGATTATATATAAGTAGTATGTTTCATTTCACAGCCCAAAGCCACAAGGGTAGGTAGCCTATGACCCGACATACCAAACCTCCACGCCAATGACATCGAATTTCACACCTTCGTCGGAAAGCGGCTCGTTGCCGAATGTTTGGCTTGAGGCGCTGACTCCCTTTTCGAGGATCGAGTCGAGCCAGAGGCCGTAGTGGCCGTCTCTGTTCAGATTGTTAGCTCTGCTATAGAAAAGATAACAGCGAGCAAAGGGGAAGTCTCACCCTCCACCAAGACTCAAGAATCCCGTCTCGCAAAACATCATGTAATCATTCACCCCGCTATAAGGAAACGCCTTGAACCGGATCCGGTCAGGCGTCGTGGCCCCACTACTCGGATTCGCCTGCACAAGAGCATGCGTATACGGAGCAATAGGCTTCGGCTGAAGCTTGTCACCCCGTAGCGTCGTTGACCGGCCAACATTCGTTGTATCCGCGCTCGGGGGAGGCGGGAACCCCGCCCGCTTAAGCGCTTCCTCAGAGTAAACACCGCCATCCCCAACCCCATCTCCGCCCGCATCGGAACCAAGTAACGAGGGAGGCGGCGGCGGACGAAGCACGCTAGCCCTCCAAAGGAAACACTCGCCCGTCCCGAAATAATGTGAGTCCGGGTGCGGCGGGTCGGTCATGTAAGCGCCGAAGATTGTAGTTGCTGAGGGAGACGCATCGCGAATAACAAGGACGTAGCCCGCCCGCGGACTGCGATTCGAGACGGCGCGGCAGTTCTCGTAGAGCGTTGAGAGCGACGCGCCGTCGCGGTCGAGACTATATGCTAGCCGCCAGGTATCGACTAGTTGGAGTCTTGGGGGGACGAGGAGACGGATTTCCTCGGCGAGGGCGCGGGTTAGGAGCTGGTGTTGCGGGGCGAGAGGGACGGGGTTGGTGTCTTCGTTTGCGAGGAGGGTGAGGGGGGTTAAGGGGGGTGGTTGGAAGGGGGAGACGGTCCGGACGGGGGTGAAGACGGGGTGTTGGGAGGTGGAGGATATGGAGGAGGATGAGGAGGATGGGTCGGGGTTGTTGCGGCGCAGACGGGACATCATATTGCTGCCGTTGTTGTTGTTGTTGTTGCTGGTTGGAGGGTCTGTGAGACGGCGGTAGAGGCCGGAGACGACGTGGGTGACGGGGTAGGAGAAGTAGGAAGCGGCGGATTGATGGAGAGGGAGGGGTTTGGAGCTCTTGTTGTCCTTGTCTTCGGATTTCGAGTGTGGAGGGTCGGTTCCTGGCGAGGAGGTTGAGGTAGCGGGGGTGAGGGACGAGGACGAGATATCACCGTGGGAGGCAGACGACATCGAGAGCAGCTCCTTTTTGAAGAAAGACGGGATCAATTAGTGGGGGGGATCGGCCCTGGAAGCTTGACTGGAGACGAATGAGGGCAAAGTGGACAAGTCGAGGAATTGAAGAGTTGAGGTGGAGTTGAGGCTGAACGGCGCCTTTGGTTCGGTGGGCCCGTTCCCTTACTACTACTTAGATGTCTTGCTGCCGACACAACTTGCGGCGCTCACAATAATACATCGATGAATATTCATACATTTGTCTCGAACATATCTTTCTGGTGGACTACTCTTGTCAGCTTATACGGCTGACGTCACCAAGAATCAATTGCACAGGGGGAATAGGTACAGGAATAAAACACAGACATGAGCGTGAATCGTGATCATGAATGCTTCACCCGCAGATCGACCGTCTCAAACTCTAGCCCATTGGCCTCAAAGACATGCCCCGGCCGTAACGCATCGGTGTAGAGGTTTGTCTCCGCGTGCGGATGAAAGAGACCTGTCTGAGTACAGCTCAGGACTGACTTGAGCCCAGGAGGATCTGTCAAGCGAAATACTCCCCAGTCTGGGGTTTGACTGGGTGCACAAACTATGGCGATGCTCTCCGGTAGCATAACTTGATAGCCGCAATGCGTGTGTAGGTCCCGAGAGCTCATAAAGCAGGTTTGGGTAGGGTGGGTATGGATCCAACCAAGCATCATTAGATCTTCTGAGTCGCAATAGTCAAATATGGAGGATTCATTCACTGTCTCACAGGTGTCTGATGTAGAGATTTGTTCCGGAATGAGGAGTCGTGAGATAAAGAGCGCGTTGGATATCAGTGTGCCGCAGAGGATACCACATGTTTCCAGATTCTTGCGAGTATTAGATGCAGCGAGGGAGAGGAAATGTGATCGTAGTTGCGGCGGGAGAAAGACAGTGCGAAGAGGAGTACCATTTTCGAGATAGGCGGATGGTTTGAAGGTGAAACTTGAGGGATCCAGACCCTTTCGTTTATCGTCTGGTGTCACTTTAGTGGGGACTGCTGGAGCGGCTTCTGCTAGAATTTCCTGTATCTTATCTGGACGAGGTGGCAGCCCATTCAACTGGCCTGTTTGAGTAGTCGGGAAACTTTCTTTTGGGGGAAGCGTTGGCGGCTTGGTCAGGTCGCGGGCCTCAGCCCGTGGGCTCTCTGCCGAGGAAGGGGAGATATCAAGAGGTTTCTGCCGGGGAACGGTTGGATATTTGTAGGTGGATATAGACGGAGCCTCAGCCAGCGGGCGTGTCGGGGGCTTAGTCTTTCGAACATCCGTCTGCGGCCTACCCTCCAGATTAAGTCGCACCTCATGAATGCGCCGACTCAGATCATCTTGATCTTTGCCGTCATTCCGCTGCAGTGCTTCTTCCCAATCACCCCATATCCCGGCGGCGCGTCGGCTCCACTCGTCCCCGCCGCTGAGACTGGCCTGGCGCATTGCATTCCTGGCTGTTGTCCTCCGACTAATCTCGGTCCTCGCCAGCTTGACAGCCAAATCGCTATCCTTTCCAGCTTCCAGGGGCTCAGCCACGCCCGAAAGGGCAGGGTCTGAAGGCGACGGTGCCTGGCTCGACGCGGCGGGGCTCACGACAGTGGGCGACGACATGCGGGATTGCCGTTCGCGCATCAACCCTGTATACCTCTCATACCGTTTGTTGATTCGCGGCTTCAGTTTTTCCAGTATCTCCAAGTTTTGCTTGACTTCCTTTTCGGCGGCCACCAATGCTTTTCGTTCTTCCCTGACATCTTTCCCGTCCTTCAGGTCCGGATGGCCGGCCAAGTTCACGAGGACTAGCTGGGCATGTCGAAATAGGAGGAGGTACGCCTGTTCGTCGTGTCCTTCACGTAGGTAGATTCGAGCCTACTCAACCAGTTAGCACTGGATAAATGAACAAAGCTCAAAAGAAGTCACAAACCTCGCGAACAAGTGTAGCAGCCGTCCTCAGCCAGTACCGCAAGGGTACTGCAGGGTCGAATTTGTAGTCCTGAGCCAAGCGGCTGATCCTCTCCACACTTTGTGGCGCGGAGGCCCCCGTGCTTGGGGGAGGAGGTAAAGAGGTCATCACTGTCCAGGGCCTGATTGCGAGAGTTCAAAGCGAGAAGCCAGGAGCTGGTGAGGCAGTCGTGGAGCGAATGTCCAGTCAGGCGATAGAGGCGTTAGGCAGCAGACAGACGGTGATGTCACGGGCTGCTCGATCGATCATAATCATTGAGGAATCCATTCGCGTTGAAACGGAATGGTCAAGGAAAAGGGCGAGCCATACGGGAACAGAAAACGGTTGGTGGTGGTAAGTTGAGTAGTTGTAAAAGACCGAGAGCTCGGCGGGGCTCCGGAGGTTTGGGGACTTCCGCGTCGCTACTGCAACTCAAAGAAAAGTTCAGAGCTTCGCCTTCTCGTTCTCTCTTCCTTCCACACTCTACCTGCCACTATGGAGGCTCGATAAAAACACTCCAGCACTTTTCTTCATTCCTTTTTATACTCACAATGTCAGGAGTCTATACTCGATGGACGCCCGTGCGCAAGTTCCCCATCACCTCAACCTTGCGCAAATTGATTCCCAAAGGCAAATGTTCAGCCAACAAACCACAGTTCATCAGCGAGGGGCTATGTGGTCAGTTTCCTCTTTCGATTTGCTTTTTTCTAGTCTAACGCGTGTTTCTATTAGACGATATCGTGCAGCGCCTGTCGCCGTACCTCTCGCGAAACGCTCCAGTCGACATCCTTGACCTATGGCCCGGGCCTGGCATCTTTTCGCGTAAGATCAACGACTTTCTGAAACCGCGCCGACATGTCATCGTCGAGCCAGATTTGGCGATTTACCGAACTCTCCTCGACCCTCTAGCCGCTTCGAACTCATCTTATAACCTATATGACAAGCAGATCGCCGGTCTACGAGACTGGAAAAGCCTGCTTGAACTACTTCCGGAGCAAGGGCCGTCTAGTAGTGATAACAGCGGGGCCTTACCCAAGAACGATAGCTTGCTGGTGATTGCCCATCCTCCCGGTCCGCGGTCGGTGAGAGATCACTTCAGTGTCGCGCGATGGTTGTCGGTGTTCATGGAAGAATGTCTGCGGGGGGACGGCCTGCATGCCTATGGAAGTGTACGATTGCTGCTGTCGATGTCGACGGACATAGCATCTGTTCTTCCGCGCCAAATAAGCTCTCGTGGCCGCCCAGCGTTTTTAACTGAGCAGGTCGCTCTTCACGCCTTCGAGGTAGCATCGACGATGGAGGAGACAAGACATACATGGGCCCTTGCGAAGCAATGGAAAACCCTCTCAGATGGTCTCGCACGTGTCGAACAGAGAACGTCTGAGAACAATGTGCCGATTCCCGCCGGTAGAAAATACCCACCCATCGAAATGGCGCCTGACACTTCGCATGTTGGTCGAAACCCGCTTCCCTACACGCCGCGCATCAAGAGCCCCCATCACCCCAAACACCTAGCGGCCGTTGAGGATGCCGATAAAGCGGACCCTAAGTCGCCCGACTATGAGGAGCTCCAAAAACTTCGTAGGCGAACCTTGGCCAAACTCAAGCAGGAAAATGTCGAATACTTCGGCCGGGCCAAGCTCTCATCTATACAGAACAAAATCGACGACCTCAACAAATCCATCTCTCGACTCGCGGCCGAACCCACAACTACCCTCGCCGCTCTAGAGCCCGTCGTCAAAGGAGTCGAGACTCTCCAAGAGTCCCTTAGCAAAGAGCTGTCCAAGACACATTACGATATCACCCGCATGCTTCCTCACCTGAAAGACGACAGGCGTGCAGCCGGTAATATCGATGACGCTCTCCTTCTCTTCGACCGCCGTCCTTTTGAACCACTCCTCATTGAGCCAAATGAAGTCTATCCGCGCGAGGTCCATAAAACCCTAATGTACTTCGAAGCAGACCCAAACTCCCCTACACGCATACGTCTCAACCGCCTGAACCACGAGGAAAGAGACCGCGCCGTCCGCTTCTTTACGGCCTGGTCCTCCTCCATCCAAACAAACAACCTGCTCACCGTCTCCAAACTAATCGAGCTCTTCTTCATCGGCCGCTCCGCAAACGACATGGTCAAGGCCATCCCCAGCCTCGCAACACACGCCTTCAAGCGCCCCAAGCCAAACTTTGACACGCTTCCCAAAACCCTGCATCCTAACTGGGATGATCCCCGTGCAAACTCCAACCCGGACCCCGTCTCTTGCTACCAGGAAAACCTCAACTATGACCTCTCCGACGTCCGCTGCCGCACTCTTCCCCCAGCGACTATCTGGGACATCAGCACCGAGTATGCCAGGCTTGGGATAGATCAGGACCCTGTTCAGATGAATCGGTTGCTGGGGGGCACGATGACGACCGCGCAGACTCGCGAGACTCTTCGCGAGAAGATTAAGAAGAGATGGTAACCCTCTATCCATTACCTTCTCTCCTTTGCTTTCCCCATTTTTTTTTCCTTTTCTGTTTTCGGATCTCTTCACTCTACTTGCATGACTGGCTGTTTTGTACACAAGGTGTTTGGTTTTGGATTGGGTCCCGTAAGGCAGGCATTCAGGTCTCATCTCATTTCGTTAGGGTTCGGCATCGGGGCGTTCCATGGGAAGGCATATGCATTGATTGGCGTGGATTGGCTAAAGATGTACTATACATATATACATGTAATATAGATATCATTAGGTATATAGAGCTACGGTGGACTCGGGGTAGACCCGGATTGCCACGACGGTCTTGCCTTGCCTTGATCGTGGTGAGAAAAGGAAAGTCTAACTCTAACTTCTCCTCTCGTCTCCCGTTTTCCCTTCCTGCTTCTCCTCGCCCCGTCTCGCTTCGCTTTCCTTTGCCCTTTCTAGATCTGTGTTCTATTAGTAAATATAGCCATAGATGTAAGCTCAATCTGAAGTTCAACTACCCTCGAGTGAGCAACGAGGCCTGAGGAAGGGGTCGCTTAGCCCGCTATCCAACCCGCTGCCACGCCAAGACAGGGTGATGCCGTGCACTTATTTAGTTCGATAGATAGATGGCAATGGCTGTATTTGAACGGGGATTTTGATATTCAGGGTGGCTAGGGTAGGTAGGTTTGTTCATTCTGGATGTTGGCCTCGACGGCTGTGTATTTTTGATTATTGGTCCGTCTCCCTGGACTAGAGACCTTAGACGAACCAAAACCAATCTCTCACTTTGATGCTTCTGGGGGTAATAACAATATATATCCCTACATTCATTCTTACAGCGAGAGTGTAAAGTCTACTCGCAATAAGGGACAAGCATTGTCGAAATCAATCTGACAAGCAGGTTCAGACCAATTCAGATTGTGATTGTGATTGTGAAATTTCTCATGGCAATTGACGACCACAAGGTGACGGTTGAAAAAGGAGTAAATAGGTACATGATGGCGTCGTACACGGACATATGCTCTGTGGCATAGTGCAACCAAGTATAGTAGAACAGGACTCATACAATGCAATGCAATGCGATGCAACAGCGGTCAAAGGATACACAGTAAGTTTCATAATAATAGGGTATCACAAATCGGTGTTGAGAAGGGAAAAGAAATATGAAAATAAGAGAAAATGCATGAAGGAGTACATGACGGTCTTCACGAAGATAAAGTTCGAGATATAAAAACAGATGGCACAAGTAGATTTCGCGGTACTCGTGCGGCGGAGGTCGTAGATGTTGAGGTTCATGCTGATGGTGATATATGTCGACGGTCGTCGTAATATTGACACAATAGTAACATAGATAAAATGCTGCAAGTCCGACAAGATCGTCCGTTTACACAGACAAAGACATTGCCAACTCCAACCACGCAATCGAGGTAACCCGCGCAGCCGGATCCTTAGCAATAGCAGGCTTAACAAGCCCTTCAACAAGTCCCCCCTTCGGCACCCGGGTACCATTACTCCCCGAAGACCGCGCAAAGTCAATTACCATGTGACCGTCCTTGGCAACCATGAGGCGCTGCGCGGCGCTGAAGCCCGAATAGATCAGGAGGTCGCCTGTTGCGGCGGCGAGGAGGGTCACGGCTAACGAGAAGACATCTGAGGCTGGGGCTGGTGTGATTGGGTCTGGGGAGGAGAGGGCGCGTAGGAGTTCTGGGGCTGTGAAGGGGGGTGTTACGGCTGAGAGGGCGGTTGATGGTGTTTCGTTCTCTGATCCAGATTCAGAAGTGTTGATTGAGTGAGCGGATGAGAAGTCCGCGAGAAGAGGTTCGTATGGGAAGCGCATTGAGTCAATGTCGCTGCCGAGGGATGTGCATGGGCGGAGAAGGATATTGTGTGGCTTGATGTCGCCATGCACAATCTGGGTGTGGGAATGGAGCCATGATAGACAGGCTATGAGTTTCTTGGCGAGGTCATGCCACTGAGGCATACCGAGGACAGGATCGAACATGGTTCGCGTGCTGAAGTTCTGTTGCGCGAGGCGCGCCTTCTCTTCGATGTGGGTTGATAATGATAACGGGACTGCTCCCATGATAATGGTGCTGGAGTCGGCGATATAGCTATGGAATGGAACAATGTACTGCTCTGAGCCCGGTACAGAGCTAACTTTGGTGAGAGCGCGGGCTTCGGCGAATAGAACAGCCCGGGCATCTCGTCTTCCGGGGGATTTGACAGCCACCAAGCGGCCCTTTGTGGTGGGGGAGCTTGGGGGTGTGATTGGGCGAGTTGCAATATCGTAGGTAGCCCGGGGTGAGGCGAACGCCTTGTAAACTATGCTCCATGCGCCGCTGCCGAATGTGACGCGGCGGCCCTTCTCGTCGAGCTGGTATTCCAGCTCATCTAGGAACTGTGGGGGGGTTGGCACAGCCCCAATCGAGCATGTGCCAACAGAGGATAAAACGGCGCTAGAGCTGCTGGCGCTGTCTGTGCTGTTGCGGCCATCGAGGGTGGGAGTCACTGGGGGAGTCAGGCCAAGCCCTGGCGCATTGGCGCCGTGTTGTTGGGGCTTCGTAGAGATAGAGAGCGGCATGGGTGTATGCGCCGCCATGATGCCTCGTGATGATAGCTGATAAGCTGTCTGAGGGGGAATAACACGATGGGTAATAAGAATGAGTATAGGAGTTATGAATGAGAGACGTATAGATATCAAGTCGAGCGTAGAAGTGTAGACTCGTATAACGGCTTGAGTAGATCAGACAAATGAAGATGGAGAAAGGAACAAAGACGAAAGCAAAGCAACAGCCACGTTATGAAAAGACGCTGACTCGAGCCCTGGAATTGAAGGCCGGTGGCAACGGACTCGATTTCCAGAACGTTGAAAGCAGTCAACTTTACGTTTCGAAGGCAGCAAAGTTTGGCGCAGTTGGTCAGGAACTGGCCGGCGAACCGTGGAAGCGACGGAGTTGGATGGACGAGCGTATCAAGAACATGGTGAGGCCGGATCTGCTGGCGATGGGTAGTAAGAGAGAGGCGACAAGAGGGAGAAGAGAAGAAGTAAGACAAGGGAGAAGAAGAGAGGAAAAGAGAGAAAGAAAAGGCCGAAACGATGAAGAAAAAGAAACGAGACTTGATCGACGGCGAGCTTAATTGCTATGGAGGAACCGTGGAACTGCCCTGTGCCCTTACGTGTCGTACAGCAGCAGCATCCTACAGTACATCACTTGCAGTATGTAATCTCAATCTCCAATGATAAGAAATGCAACTACAACTACTACGTTAGCATTGGCACCAGTATGACAGCAGACTAGCGGACGTCAGAGTCGCCTCGAGTCATCGACAATCCGGATTCGACTGGAGAGAGAAATCTACTACTGTAAGTAAAAGAGAGAGAGAACTGTGGTATGGATACACTGCATTACCGCGCTAGCCCTAAACCAGCCACCTCGGCACGACAGATGCGGCAACCCGTTTCTTCACCCTGCAATTTCAGCTTGCTGCTACTGCAATTCTATTCAGGTTAACAGCAGTGTCAGTTAGACAAACTTACCCCTGGCGACGTGCAGATCCATCTCCATGACTACGGTTGCTGGTCTAGTCAAACAGTCAACCGAAGAAGTTGGACCGTTGGAGTAATACAGCCCTGCCGTAACGCGGTGACTGTCAAACCAAGCTTATCTGCGAGTACAGTGGGGACTTCAAATTCTATCTTATCTCCATAGACTCAGGCGAGGCCCGAGTGTACGGAGTAGGTCTGAGCATTCTATGACTATTGGACCCTCTTTGTTTCTCTTCGTCTTATCGCCCATCGTTATTTTTGCCACCAAGCTAGACAAAGGAGCCAGCATAACAGCCGAGATAGATGTCCTCGTAATCGCCTGTAACTTCTTACGCTGTATAGAACAGAAGGAAGTGAGAGCCAATCTGTGCTCCACGTGGCCCACCGCAGTGAGCGTCCGGGCTTCGTCTGACACAATTGAACATCGCTGCTCCGGCCCGAATCCGCTTATCGACATTCTTCACTTCCATGGCATCGCACGCCACGAATGCACTGTGATATCATATTCACCAACCCCGCGGGTCTTCTGGTAAAGCATCGTAGGGCTGGCAGCCTATTCTGCCAAGTTTTGAGCTTGCTCCGCATTGTTTTCTCTATGGCCCTCCATTTCATGTGGCATTTGCCGAGCACCAGACTAGAGGACCAACATAGCCTCAAGTCTGTTCTAGCGCAGTCTTCCCGGATCACTTTCCCTCAAGTCACCGTTCGCTTCTGCTCAGCGTAGCCCTCAAGCCTTGTCCTGGTAACTATACACCGGAGCAACATCCCTTCAAATTGATATTGCTGTCATCGTCTACTGCCTTTCAACAAACCCTCTCAAGCTCTCAAGCCTTGTCCTGGTAAGTATATGCCGGAGCAACACTCCGTCTGATTGCCGGCGGCCCTCCGCTGGCTGCTCACTATTGCTGAGTCTGACCCTCAACAAACCCCTTCAACCCCTCAACCCAAATCCGAAAATTATTCTCCAAGCGCCGTCCAAAAATCCACTTGACCACATAAGCAAGCACACCAACCTGGAGTTCCCAATTCCTCACCGCCGTAACAATCCTCCCATCCTGATCCTCAACCTCACTAACCTCATGCACCCTCTCCGCTTTCAAAAACCACGAAATAAAGCCCCCCTTATCCGTATCCGACGCCCAACAAATCCTCCCCGACAGATTCCCCGATGATGGCGGGTGATACTCAATAATTTTCAGACATGTAGGATTCAACCCGCTAGCATCCGGCTGCGGGGTCTCGTGTTTTTCGGGGTACATGTTTGCGTAGAATGTGAAGCGTGTGTCGGCGCGGAGGACGGGGGATGAGGCTGTTGCGTTCGGTTGGGATGTTATACTTGCGCGTGGGATGAAGCGATTCCATTGGGGGTAGGTGGATGTGTCTGTTAGTGCGGACCAGACGGTTTCGACAGGTGCGGAGATTGTTATGCTAGATTGGAGGGAGAGGATGGAGGTGGTCTGTGGGATGTTGGGGGTGTCTTTGGGTAATTGATGGGTGTCTGTGGTCGGGTCGGGCATTGTCGGTGCGGTGTTGTTTGTTTGATTATGGATTTAATACGGGGGTACTAGTTTCAGGTAAGGGACAATGTTTTGCAGGATGCAATGCAGGTGTATGTAGACAAGATGATGATGGCTTAGATTCTGTCGAGTGAGCTTCATGGTTACGGTAAGGGGAGCTCAAGCTAGCTCTTCCACGTGATCTCATAAAGTAGCTTTATCGATTGTTTGCAAGAACAAGGATCCTCCACAACCCTACATCTCGAGGGAAATGTTATATCCAAGACGCATAATGGCGACTTGTGGAATATATAGTGTCCATCTTATCTTGATTAGAGCGCGGAGGTGATGAAGGTTGGGTCGGAATCTCCCCGCTCAGTCTTACTCTCGTTACTCTCTGTCACCGGAATGCTAGGAATGCTACTCCCGCCCTCATCCGCAGCTTCGACCTCGCCAAATTCCCACCTCAACTCTCTGTGCACCTGGATCCCCTGACCTACGTGCTCAGCTGATTCCTGGTCTGCGCTCACGGACACATCAGCAGAATAACTAGCCGGGCCTGTATATGGTTCCCAGAGCATCGACTTTTGACGCGACTGCTTCTCGGTCTGACGGCCGCTCGAAGGTAGAAAGCGAGGGAAGGTCCGCAGAATGAGTTGTCTGAATGTTGGAAGGCTGGCGCAGACTAAGGCAACGTTGGCTTCGACGAAGGACCAGGTTGCTACGAAGCCGTTGTAGCCTGGTATTGAGAGCTGTTAGTCTTGCGGCACCAAAGCTTGGGTGGGAGTGAGGACGTACGGCTCATATCTGAGTTCTTTATGAGCATGACAAGGGCATGCAGACGAGCTACACCCGTAGCACAAACACTAGCGCCACATCGTCAGCGATTTCCAATCCAGTGCAATCATATCTTCTCGGAGAGGTGCCACGTACAACAAGCCAAGCGCAAAAATCATCATCAGACAGATCTTCTGCCTCAGTGGAATCCGTAATGTAATCAGTTGAGGCATGGGTGTAGCGACGAGGGCCAAGTCGCCCGTGATTTGGAGCCCGGCAGTTAGAGACCAAATCAGCGGCCGCGAAACACAGTGCTCAAAATGCTGATTCCAAAATGACTGAAGTGGGACGCAGATGAGTAGTGTGCCGAGGACCATATACAACCCTGCTAGAACGATCAATACCAAAAGGACCCGGAGGAAGATTCGGTACGTTCTCGTTATGAAGAGGCGCATATACAGTAGGACCATCGATATTTTGGTTAGGTTCAGGGTAAGGTTGTACAAGGGGACCGAGATATAGAGCATCTACCCAGTGTCAGTCGTCAGTATATTGTAATTGCAGTACATATGATTAGCATACTTTGAGCTGGGTGCGAAACTCCTGCGGTGAAAGCGAAGCCACTGGCTTCCCCATGCCATGGGCATGCTCTATATCGAGTTAGTCCCATCAGCAAGCAATTGCGGAATGAGCCTCGCACCAGTAAGTATAACACCGAAAAAAGCATAATCGGTCATCTATAAACAGTCAGCCAGATCCTAGTCTGTATAATCCGAACGCGAAGGCCATACCAACGCAAGCAGCAAAATCCAATCATCCCATCCCGGCGCACGAATCAATCTTATGCGCGTATATAGCCGCAGCGCCACAACAATCGTGGCCACGCTGACGAACGTTATCGAGACAGGAAGCACATACATCCCGCCTGCTCGCCAAGCAAGGTACTGGATGAATACCTGAAAGAAACCCTGAGTATAAAGAAAGCCATGCTCAACTCAAGGTTGATCAGGGGCGCGATTGATTGAGTGAAGAGAAGCTGGAAGCCGGGGTAAGTTTCATGTTGCCGAGCGTAGCCGTAGCTGGGGATGGTCTGGCCGGTGCTCGTAGATGAGAGGTACAGCAGTCGATTGCGTCAAGGACTCGTGGCGGTCCAACCAGAGCGGCGAGAAGAGCTTGACTGGATAATTGGCAGAGAGGAAGACACAGACTGTTCGCGGATGAGGGATCCGGACCAAGGGTTTGTCAGAGTGACTGTTGGATGGCGTGAAGAAGAGCTCTATCCATGGGTCCGAAGATGTAACCTTGGCCGCCGGACTAGGAAGGAGGCAAAGATCTCCATCCATTATTACCTGGATATGCAGCTATATGAGCAGTCTATGCTGAAAACTGCAAGAATTTGAGGCGAGGTGAGGGGGTAAAAACTATCAATTCTTCCAGCCATCGCCAGACTAAAGCTGTGTATTATCTCGTCCAGCCACATATCGACGTACCTATAGTTACGAACGCAAAAACCAACGCGGCCAGGTCTTTTTGACAGACGACAGAGAATAGAATAAATTTCGACCGTTCACTGCATGTTCGTTTCCATCAAAACCTTCTTTTCATCATCCCCACCAGCTGGTATATACATTGCGGCCGTCGGCCCTTTATCATGTTGTCCAAGGTCTAGCATAATCTAGCCAACATGATTTATCTGATAGAATAGGTATCAAAAATGTCCCAAAACAGGAGAGTAAATGCAAAACGCTAGACTGTCGTAGTATGTTTTACAGGCGGGCCTTGAGGTTAGACTTGAGGCGGCGCTCAACGGCAGCAAGGTACTCGCGGGTAGTAACCCAGGCCTCACGGTTCTTGCGGCCGCGGGCAAGGGCAAGGTCCTTGGTCATGATGCCCTCCTCGTTGACAACGTCGATACAGGCGCGCTCGAGCTCCTCGGCGAAGGTAACGACATCGGGGGTTTCATCGAGCTTACCACGCTGGATGAGACCACGAGTCCAGGCGAAGATAGAGGCAATGGGGTTGGTGGAGGTCTCGCGGCCCTTCTGGTGCTCGCGGTAATGGCGAGTGACGGTACCGTGAGCGGCCTCGGACTCGAAGGTCTGGCCGTCGGGGGTGATGAGAGTCGAGGTCATCAGACCAAGGGAGCCGAAGCCCTGGGCAACAATGTCGGATTGGACGTCACCGTCGTAGTCTGGGAATCATTAGCAGAAGTCGAGATCTATCTTCAAGGAATACATACTCTTCAGAGCCATGATAAATCCACCCTCGCTCTTGATCATCTGAGCGACCATGTCGTCAATCAAGCGGTGCTCATACCAGATACCCTTGGCATCGAAGTCCTTCTTGTAGGTGGTCTCGAAAATCTCCTGGAAGATGTCCTTGAAGCGGCCATCGTACTTCTTTAGGATAGTGTTCTTGGTGCTCATGTACAGAGGTAGCTCCTTGGCCAGAGCAAGCTTGAAACTGGCGTGAGCGAAGCCGCTGATCGACTCGTTGGTGTTGTATTGGGTCTGAGTGATACCACCGCCCTGGAAGTCATACACTTTGATGGACTCGGGCTGGCCGCCCTCGGGGGTGTAGACAAGCTCGAGCTTGCCCGGGCCGGGGATTACGCGGTCAGTAGCACGGTACTGGTCACCGAAGGCGTGACGGCCGATGATGATGGGCTTGGTCCAGCCAGGAACGAGACGGGGGATGGCAGGGATGACGATGGGCTCACGGAAGACGGTACCACCGAGGATGTTACGGATGGTGCCGTTGGGGGAGAGCCACACTGAGAGCATAGGGTTAGCTAGCTTTTCCGCGATTCTGTACTCAATGCTTACTCTTCTTCAGCTTGAATTCTTCGACACGGGCCTCATCAGGAGTGATGGTGGCGCATTTGACACCAACACCATACTTCTTGATGGCCTCGGCGGATTCAATGGTGACCTTGTCATCGGTCTGGTCACGGTACTCGATACCCTGGAGAAAAGTTAATGCGCGCACTGGCCGCGTGCGGCGGAGGCGGTTTGGAAGCATACCAGGTCGTAGTACTTAAGGTCGATATCGAGATAACTAGCTTATGAGCCAAGGTACAGCAGAGCCGAGGTATAGGTCAACTCACGGCAAGATCAACTATAACAGCGGAGGACAGTTAGCTTCGAATCAGACAAGCTAATAAACTACATCATAGCATGACGCAGCGAAATCAGTAACTAAGGACTCACCTTCTCTCTGATTTCCTTCCAGATAATGCGGGTCATCTAGGGAGCGAAACGGTCAGTGACATGTGATATAGAAACCTGGACTAAGCACGCTCGTTGGCCGCGAAGCGATAATCCTCGGAGGATTGACGCAGGTCCAGCAGGAAGCGGGCGACTTTCGCCGTTCTCCCCCGCGTCTGAAGAGGGTCACGACGAAAATGCGCATCCCGAGGATCTCCAGATCAACCAAGATATAAGGCACTGTCGCACAGCGCATAGCCATGCAGTCCGGGGTACAACGCGCGATTGGAAACATTGTTCCCACATTGCGTTTCTTCTATTTTGCTTTCTTCAAGCTCGGAATAGACCTACCTCATCGCCGTCCAACTCCACAACGGGGTTCTTGACCTTGATCTTCTGTCCTTCAGTCGCCATGGTGCGGGATTGGATGCGGAACACGGAAGTAGTAGCTGCGGGGCGGGAGACGCGAGCAGAAGTTGAGGCGAGAGCACGAGCGGTAGAAGGAGAAGCTGAAGCTGAAGAGGAAGAGGAAGATCGGGCGGAATAAGAAGCAGAAGAGAAAGAGCGAAGAGCGGAGGAAGAGAGAGGGGCAGCGCTGGGAAGAAGAGGGGAGTTGAGGGAGCGGCGAGCCAATGCGGAAGTGAACCGAACCGACATGGTGCAAAGGGATTATTCGCAGTCGACACGACTGGGCAGAACTATGAGGATGTGGAGGAGGGGCGGATGATTGCCCGTTCACTGCTGGACGCGGATTCGACACTCGGTAAGTCAAGGGCTCAAAGCTGGATCTTTGGAGAAGGCGATTCAACGTACCCGAGGGAACTTGCGTAGGAGGCTCGGGTGGAAGGAGAGCTGCAGTGGAGTCGCAGATGGACGAGGCTGCTGTCGCGGAGCAGAACGGAGCAGGTCGGCAATTGCTGATCAGGCCAGAGATGTTTGAAGAAGGGAAGCTGGAGCAGAGGAACCTGGTGTTGAAGAGGAGACGCGGTGACGCTTTCTTATCCCACCGAGGAACTGGTGGACTATGGAGCTCTTCCTTTTCCGCCCACCGTGAGAGCGCCGAAGCCGGAGACAGACTCGTCCTGATTCACACGATCAGTAATGGGAATGAAGGGGCTACGACCGAGAAAAGTCTAGCAATACGATTTTCGAGCTATCTGAGTACAGAGAGTATGCCAGGAAAAAATAAAGTCTACATGCGAAGTATAAAAGGCAGATGACGTTGGTCAGGCGACTCTCTTACTCCAGACTCTGAAGGAGTTCGTGCGGAGTGCAGATTTAAGGGCGATATTTCTCCGTCCACTCCTCAATGCAACGCTGCGCCAATTTCTTTGTTGACACGGACTACAGTTCGAATCACCATCAAGAAAATTTCCGTCAATAATGCTGGGCACCCTGGCATCCTCAAATCCTCGAGATTGTGAGACGACCGTTTTCCCGCGGTGACCCAAGCAATTTTCCGCCGGCTGCAGCCCCGAAAGCTGCGATCTTCGGATGTTCCCTTGCATTAGCCGCTGAACCCTGTCGGAGTTGGAACGGTCCTCCGGTGCCCCGGATAACTCTTCTAGACCAGATTTCAATGTGAGACAGATCATTATTATTCTTGTGTATTTTGTGCTCCCTATCCTGTTGAAAGATGTATATACCCATGATTTTCCATTACCTCCGCTGGGCTCCAAAGTTGAAATGAACCCGACAATGACGCTACCATGCCCGTCGTTAAGCAAACAAAATAATGCAGAGGAAATTATGTCCACGAAATAGATCTAGAAGAGGCCGTCAATCTCCCCGGTCTCGGGGTCGATATCCACATTTAGGTATCCGGGTGCCGTCGGCAAGCCGGGGATCGTCTGGATGTCTGCCGCAAGCGCGTACCTAAGAAAGTGGTCAGTCAAAACATACAATATAGCCAAAGCCGACGGGTAAGCCTTACAGATATCCACCGCCAACTGCCAACCGCACATCGCGGATGGGGACGGTGAAGCCCGTAGGAGCTCCCTTGAGAGCCGGGTCGTGACTCAGAGAGTACTGTGTTTTGGCGATACAGATCGGAAGGTTGGAAAATCCCTGAGCGGTGTATGTGTCGACCTTCTTCTGAGCCAGTTCGCTGAACTCCACCTTCTCTGCACCGTACATAGCTTTGCCGATGCGCTCGATGCGCTCCTGGATGCTACCTTTTAGATCGTATAGAAGCTTGAAATCCTTGGGCTTGGAGCTAGCAATAATGACAGCCTTGGCCAGGTCGACAGCACCAGCTCCACCCTCGGCCCAGTGGTTGGCGGAGACTGCGTCCTCCGCGCCCGCCGCAATAGCCTCCTCGCGAATGATCGCGATCTCGGCCTCGGTGTCGGTCTCAAAGCGGTTAATGGCTACCACGACTGGAACACCGTACTGCCGGGCGTTCTCGATGTGCTTCTTGAGGTTGACACAGCCTGCACGGAGAATCTCGGTGTTCTCGGTGCGGTAGACTTCGTGCAATGGAGCTCCCGGGCTGATCTCAGGGCCGCCGCCGTGAACCTTCAGAGCGCGCACAGTAGCGACAATGACGACAGTGTCAGGGGACAGACCAGAGGATCGGCACTTGATGTTGAAAAAACGCTCTCCTCCCATTGTGAAATCGAACCCTGCCTCAGTGACAACGAAACCAGTCTTGGCTTCATGGTCTTCCTCGGGCTCGGTACCCGCAAGCTTCAGAGCCACGCGGTCCGCCAGCACTGAACTGGCTCCGATACTGATGTTGGCGAAGGGACCGGCGTGCACCAGAACAGGTGTACCTTCCAGACTCTGCATCAGGTTCGGCTTGATAGCATCCTTCATCAACGCTGCAAGCGCTCCACCAGCACCAATATCGTCACAGGTGACGGGCTCTCCACGCTTCGAGGTAGCAACGACCATACGGCCAAGTCTCTCGCGCATATCCTCGAGACTGCTGCTCAAGGCTAGAATGGCCATACACTCACTAGCAACAGAGATGTCGAAGCCGGTCTCACGGGTCAATCCTTTCTCCGTTGGTGCCTGCCCAACGGTGATTCCTCGGAGGTGTCGGTCATTGACATCCAGAACGCGGCGCCAGGTGATAGTTGAGGGATCAATGTCAAGACGGGCAAATCGGTTGATTTCCTCTTCAGAAAGGTCGTTGGGCTCGGTCTTGGTGATGCCCAGCTTGTTTAGCCGCTTGAACATGATAGGCTTGAACTCGCGCTTGCCCTTCTTCTCCGGAACAAGACGCTTGTAGAGAGCGGCATCCTTCTGGGTAGCCTCGTGGAACATACGTGTCTCAATGGCAGCGGCAAGAAGGTTGTTAGCCGCAGTGATGGCGTGAATATCACCAGTAAGGTGCAGGTTGAACTCGTCCATGGGAATAACTTGACTGTATCCTCCGCCAGCAGCTCCTCCCTTGATACCAAATGTAGGGCCCTGGCTCGGCTGGCGCACATTGGCGAATACGACACGGTTCAGGTGCGCACCAAGGGCTTGACTCAGACCCAACGTAGTAGTTGACTTGCCCTCACCAAGAGGGGTGGGAGTGATACCGCAGACCAAGATGTATCGGCCATCGCGGCGGTGACTCAAGCGCTTGATTACATCAAGGCTGACCTTGGCCTTTGTATGACCGTATGGCTCGAGTTCGTGGGGCGCGATTCCAACTTCAGAGGCGACTTGCGTAATAGGCTTGGGATACTGTGAGCGGGAGATGGCAATATCTGAGGGGACCGGATTGGCGAGTTTGAGGGGGAGTGGGGTGATGTGTCGCTCCTTCTGCTTCTCAACATATGCTTTGGCTGATGCAACCACGTTGTCCAGCAGCATAGCAACAGTCATTGGGCCAACACCGCCGGGGACAGGAGTAATCTTGGAAGCCACCTGAGAGGCAGACTCGAATTCGACATCTCCAACCAGACGCTGGCCAGACTTCTTGGTAGAATCAGGCTTGTAATTGATACCAACGTCAATGACAACGGCGCCGGGCTTCAGCCATTCGCCCTTGACGAACTCTGTCTTACCAATGGCTGCAACGACAATATCCGCGTTCTTCACAGCGCGGGCAATATCGGGCGTCTTCGAATGGCACACCGTTACGGTAGCGTCTGCATCCTTGAGAAGATAGCTGACAGGGCTTCCGACAATGTCGCTTCGGCCAAGAACAACGGCCTCCTTGCCCGCTGGGTCGACACCGCTGGCCTTGAGAAGCGCCATCACGGCCTTGGGTGTGCAGGGGACGAAAAGAGGGTGACCACCACGTTTGGCGAGTTCACCAATGTTGATCGCTCCGAACCCATCGACATCCTTCTCGTCAGCCACAGCGGAGGTGACTGTATGCTCGGAAAGGTGCTGGGGTAGGGGTAGTTGGACAAGGATGCCGTGTACTGAGGGGTCATTGTTGGCTTGGCTGATTTCTTGGAGGATTTCAGGCTGTGTGATGGACTCGGGGAAATTGATGACCTTGCAGAGGATGTTTGCCTTGTGGAGAGGGGAGGGGTTAGCTTCAGCCGGGGGAGCTTGTTAGGGGTCCAATGGAAATAGCTGTGACATACTTCCTCAGCAGCCTTCAACTTCATGCGCACATATGTGCCTAGGAGTATCAGCTATCGTCCCCTCACACAACAAACTCACCACCACCAAACTCACTTGAATCAGACCTAGCTCCGACTTGAGATTGCAATGTTAGTATTCCCCGCGGAAAGTATAGTTTGAAGCGTACCTTGGAAGATCACCAGGCTGGGCTTGAACCTGGGGTTAATCTTCTGGATGTTCTCAATTTCATCCTTCAACCCCGCTCGGATGTCCTTCGCGATTTGCGTGCCATCAATCTTTTCACCCGCCATTGCGACACTTGTGCTCGAGAATTGACGATGCTGACACAGTAAGGCGGGAAAGTCTCTGAAGCTTTCCCGATAGCGCCGGGGAAGCAATGGGCGTTCACGAGGCTGAATCAAGGACCTTTGTTGAGTAGAGGGATGTCGAGAGTATGAGAGGAAAGAAGGTTTGAGCAGAAAATTTTGGTGTAAGGAAGAATACTGGCGCTGAACCGACGGAGCGAGACCGAAGCTGTTTGCTTTCGCAGCAGCACAGCGGGGTACGGTCGCCGAATGGGCGGGGTGATATGGCATCAATTACTCCTTTCGGGGGCCGCGCACCGGAGAACTCTTGAGGCAGATAGGGAAACCAGTCGATCCAGCCGAGTCGATTCGCAATGGCAATGAATAATAGGTCAAGGGCGCAATTGAACAGCAGAGAAGGCACAGAAGAATGTATCAATACGGCAGCTGCTCCCAACTCTCAATCTCTCTCGTTCTTTAAATTGTATACACAGTCGAGCTCATCGGGCTTTTTCCCTTTGCTCCGAATGACGAACCTCCGAAATGCTTGGCTTCGATTGGCGTGAGGTGGGCTGAGGTCAGCAAGCCGCGGCATGCGTCGATCACGCTAGTCTGTTTTGATCTACGCTTGAGGGCTCGTATTCTGCACGTGACTCAAGCTCACAATACCGGAACATCAAGTCTCCGGTATGGCCTTTGTCATATGAAGACTTGGCATTGGACCCGCGGACTGTGCGATGAAATTCGTGAACTCGCCGAGTGAAGTTAGAGAAAGGCCGCCGCAATCCACCCCGCCAGACAATCAGCCTCAACTCGCAGTCGATATCACGGATAGCATCCATCTGTGATCCAGGTCTCTTTATCCCCTTGCGACCTCCGCTAAATCACATATCGGTCGGCCAACATGAGACCTATTTTGCTTGCAGGCCATGTGCGTTTTCCTCAAGACAGCTCCGGAAGAGCCTGCTCACTTTTCTCGCCGCCTCGAACTCTATGAACATATCGCTGATCTTGAATAACTTTGCAGGAACGGTCTCTCAACCAGATCAAGTTCAACCGCGACGGCGACCTTCTGTTCTCGGTAGCTAAAGATAAGATTGTGTGCGCTTGGTGGTCAGCCAACGGTGAACGACTCGGTACCTACGCCGGACACTTAGGTGCTATCTGGACCGTCGATGTCAGCCCCAACACCATCCTTCTCGCGACCGGCTCTGCAGACAACTCCGTGCGACTATGGAACGTGAAGACTGGCGAGTGTGTTAAGGTGTGGGAGTTCCCTACGGCTGTCAAGCGTGTCGAATTCAGCCCGGATGGAAGCAAAGTTCTCGCCGTGACAGAGAAGCGTATGGGTTTCTTGGGTACGATCGCCATCCTCGACATCAACTACGACGGGGACTACACGAACCAGGCCGATGAGCCTAGCCTCAGAATCACCTGCACAGAGAGCAAGGCCACAGTCGCCGGGTGGAGTTACCTGGGCAAGTACATTATCGCTGGCCACGAGGACGGAAGCGTCAGCCAGTATGATGGAAAGGTGCGTTTTCATGTGTTTGGACACCAAGGAAGGCCATGAAATGCTAACTCTTTGTTTTAGACCGGTGAGCAGCTGGAGAACGTCCAGGCCCACGAGTTCGACCACCAGATTAACGACCTTCAATTCTCTCCTGACCGCACACACTTCCTTACCGCCTCCAAAGACAAGTCCGCTAAGGTATGCAATAGTTTTTTCCGCGTGCTGCAGAATCTTTGACTGACTTTACGCAGCTCATGTCCTCCCGTAACCTCGCCATCATGAAGACCTACGTCGCCGACACACCACTGAACAGCGCCGCCATTACGCCCAAGAAAGACTACGTGATCCTTGGAGGTGGTCAGGCCGCCATGGACGTCACGACGACCTCTGCCCGCCAGGGTAAGTTCGAGGCTCGTTTCTACCACAAGGTTTTCGAGGACGAGATCGGCCGTGTCAAAGGTCACTTCGGTCCCCTGAATACCATCCACGTTCACCCCGCCGGCACAGCCTACGCCTCTGGCGGAGAGGACGGTTACGTTCGTGTTCACCACTTCGACAAGCCCTACTTCGACTTCATGTACGAGGTCGAGCGGGAGCAGCTGAGGCGGTGAAATGTATGATGTTTTGAAACGATGGTAGAATTCCCTTTTTCCTCTTTTTTTTCAGTTAAGGTTATCGCCTCTCTTGTGTCATGAAGTGATGGCATATCTTGTTTACATCAAAAGCACAGAAAAGAGATGGCTGCACGACGTGTAGGTGTGGTGGGTTCAAGGATGAAGACCTGGGTGATTGAAGTGGTGACTGGTGAGCTACTTTTCATCTATATCATGATAAGACGGAGTTGGTATCATATTCTATTTCTGGTCGCTTTCGTGTCCTAATAAAAGAACCTTATACTTCACCATTTATCTATATCGTAGATGGCATAAGCAAACGGAAGTCTGTCCTCTAATCCACCATATATTCTGGTCTAAGTAAAGGTAACCAACTAAACACTAGGTCAACGCTTCTAAACGCAAACCAAGGCAAACCAAATCATAGAAAAAAAAGTCATATCATTCAATATTGGTCATAGCATAGTAACAACCGATATCAAGCCCGGGACACAAAAGGCCGAAAAAAAGAATCATCAACTGTCCCAACCATCCCCCAGAAAAAGTCGCGGGCCCACCCCCGGTCGATTTACTTTTTCTTAGGGAACTTCTCGCTCCCGATGTCATTGCCCCTAAGCTTGACGTTCAGCACGCGCTCCATGGCGCTAAGCACCTTCTGGTCTGGTGCGGCTGAACCCCTCTCGAAGTCCTGGATGACTGTGACGGTGGTGTTGCACTTGGTGGCGAGCTCCTTCTGTGTCATCTTGTATCCTTCCTCAGTTCGGCGCTTCTTGATGGCGTCTGCGACTGCTAGCCCGACGGTCTTGGGCTTCACGATGTCATCGCTGCGGTCGACTTTTGTGAGGTGCTGGCCTTCGACGGCGCCTGCGCGGCCGGCCTGTGGGGGGTTAGTACCGTGTGTGGCGGGTAATTGGTTTTTGCGCCAGTAGGCGAGAGGAGAGATTACTTACGGTGTTTCCAGAAGCATATTTCTTTTCAGTGCCAATGACGAGGCCCTGGCGTTGGGCGGCGTTGAGGGCGCTCTTGCCCTTGACGACAGTCTCGCGGGGGGCGGGGCCACCCTTGTGCTTGCTGCCAATGCGGGTAGTGGTGTTCCAGTCGTCCATTATAGCGGCGAGAGTGATTGATCGGGTCGAGAGAGTAATTCAGTGTATGTGTCTATAAGGTCTATCGTAAGAGTGAGGAAGGGTATCGGTCGGAGTGTTGGATCGCGTGAGGTCTGAAAGAGGGAAGGTCACGGCGGCCCACCGTATTTATATCGATGACACAGGTTGGAAGTTTCTCGAGTCTTTGATGGCGGAGTCCAGATGGGGCAAGTAGCGCTAGCCATATTGGGACTAGTGAGTCTGACGTAACTTGGCTTTCGAGGTTTGAGTCACATACAGTGGTGCGTTCCAGAGGCAAAAGCGCTGTCATCCATGATCAGAGGCACGCATTGTGAGTGGATATCCATGGTACTGCACGAGTGAAGGCGATATTGGATTGAGAGGTGGGGAGAGTTTCTGGGCGGACTGTGCCTCTGTTGCTACCGAGGCGGCCGAAGTATACCATACCTGCCTTTTAAAATAGTTATCATATCATCCGCTCTTAATTTAAACAGCAGGATATGAACAAAGAAATACTATAAAATTATGGGCATTTTCGGCATCCTGCTACATCGTCAGAAGTGAATACTCTGGCTGGAGCGAAAGTGTCTCATTTTGATTCATAAATTAGTGCCTGAGGAAACGAGACCCGACACCCGAGAACGCCTTCTCCACCAATGGGAACTGTTCAGCCTAGCAGCAGCGGCCTCAGGAACCAAACGATTGTGTCGTCCCTGCTCGGCCCCATCCATCCATCCATCAACATCCATTCATCCCATCGCTGATCACGACTTTTGAACATTTCTGTCCTTCGGGGTCCCTTCTCTTGCTCCCCATCTATAATAAAACGCCAGACCCTTTAATCCGGCACGATCAACCCAATCATCCGGTCCTTCTGTCCCGCCCGTCATGCCTTCTCAAGAGACATTTCAGTCGGCCTTGACCCAACGGTCGCTCCGTAATGTCCGCTCTGTACGAACACCCCTTGGTTTGCACCATACTTTTCTGGCCCTTGTGGTGGACTCTAATGCTTCCTCATTTACCAGGAGCTGGCGTTCCTAGCAGATGCCGCAGTCATTACCCCTCAACAGCTTGTAGCTATTCTAGGACACCTACCCGGCGCGAACGAGAGCGAACTTAAAGAGACCGAACGTCAACTATCCAGCGCACCTTCACAGCCATCCCCGGTGCAGCTGCCACCTCCTGCTGCTCAGTCTATCCCCCCTCCCGCCACCCCATACTCGCCTCCTACCTCCCAACTCGCCAATACTTCGTTGAACGAAAAGTCGCAATATGGGATGAACCCGCCCCAGTCACATTACTCGAGTCCACCTCCGGCTTATCCGCAGGCGCCCACTGTACTCTCAGTCGCCTCGGCACTCTACGCCTACACCCCGACCGATGCTGGAGATTTGGCTTTGCAACCCAATGATCGCATCCAGGTTCTCGAGCATATGAACGCCGACTGTATGTTTCCCTCTCAGAGCGTTTGCAACATGATTATTGACTTCTTTAGGGTGGCGTGGTCGCAACGAGCGTACAAACCTCGAGGGTATCTTCCCTAGGAGCTATGTTAACGTCCTGGACGAGAAGGCTGTTCCACCACCTTCTAACTACGGAAACATGCCTCTTGATGTCAGCCAGAGCGGTTCTTCATCTACGCCTGGCAAGGGTGGCAAGTTTGAGGAACACGGCAAGAAGTTTGGTAAGAAGATGGGCAATGCTGGTACGTCATTATATTTCCTTCAGCTTTATCTAGAATCATACGGAGAAGCTAATCTACTGTCTAGCAATCTTCGGTGCGGGTGCTACGATCGGTTCCAACATTGTCAACAGCATCTTCTAATTCAGCTTCCTGATACCCGGCCTGGCTTGCCGTGTCTTTGTCGAGAATTTCCAGCGCAATTGCGTTTCTTCAAATTTTCATTTTGTCTCATTTGTTTCGTTGAAGTGGCGTTGGTGGTCCGGATTACCTATTATTCTCTTTGCATGAGGGGCCGGCCCACAGTGAATGATGCCCTTGAAAGAGTTAACTGCTTCCTCTTCAGGGTACATATTGCGGGTCTTTCTGTCAACAAGTGTCTGACTTGTCTTTCTAGGGTATCTACATGCAAAAAGGCGTTTTTGGTCAATATCATTTTTAGGGAAGGAAAATGGACGGTATTAAACCTCTGTATAGACCTCGAAGATCCATATCACCGCTCTAGCGGTGGCTTTCGTTCATGTTTCGCTTGCCGCCAGGTGATGGTGCTATAACAAGATTCGCTAGAATCGCTACTGCACTTAAGCGCCGTCAAACGTGGCAGCCTCCACTCGTAGTTTTTCCATTCTCCATCCGGATTCGCATAACGATCGGCTCGATCTAGCCTAATCCACGGAGAAACATTTGGCTATGCTCAGTTTAGATCTACAGGTTAGCTGCCGATAGCAATCGATGGGATGACCTGTATCGTCGATACAGTATGCGGGGGCGCTGCGGCAAGGCAAATCCCGGGGCTGATTGCATTGCCAGCCTTGCTTGAGATATATTACATGTCAGACCCCTCGATATGGAGTTCACTACAGGTTCTCCTCGTCCATTTCTAGTCCGCTGGAAGGACTAGACCTGAGCCAAAACCGGAGATGCTCTGGCGATACCTGGTCCTCATAACGCTCTTTGGGATACCGAACGTTCAAGCTAACGAGGCTTGGGAAGATTTCGCGAATAATTTCGCGACTGACTTGGTATTAATGCGCCGCTCTTTCGATATTCATCCTTGTTTCGCTCTAAACTCGTGCTGGTGCTAACCTGGTGACTCTGCTAGGCGCCTCTAGTCGCCCTCTTCGGCGAGCGGCTAACAAAACAGTTCCTGGCCGAGTCGACCAGACCGCTAGACAACTTCATATTCGCTCTATGTCCGATAGGAATCCTAACGGCTGTGGTCTCACTCATCCGCATATGTGGGAATTCGTCTCTCCGAGCTTTTGTGGGCAGAGCCAACGAACCTCCTGGAGAAGCGGAGAGTGAGCTTCTTTCCTGTGTCTCAGAGGGCACGGCCGAACTGTTCAACGATGGCGGTATCTCCAGGGTTATTGGCAGGCCCAGGATTCTGGAGGTAGTTGTTTGGGAGGAGCAGGGCTCATACAAGTTGGGCACCTTTCGTGATGCCCTCAGGACCGGCTCTTGGACCACGGATGACGAAGAGCTTCTGTCTGAAAAGGGACAATTGTCCCTTCCTGAGCTCGATATCCCGAATTTGTCTTTGAATAAGGGTATCGAGCGGAGAGCGATTGGGTGGTTCTACGCTGCTGCTCTAGTGGGGGTCCTCCTCGTAGGAGGTATGTATCATTTACTGCCTCCGTCATTGAAGCAATTCAAGCTGACAAACACAAGGCACGGTAGTATATGCGGTCTTAACAGTCTTTTGGCCTTCTCTTATCTTTGGCAATGATGAGGATTCTTCTGACGACTATGCCTTACCACTGTATTTTTTCGGAACGGCATCACTCAGCTTAGGCATGTTTCTATGCGCCTTCCTCATAGAACGCTCTTCGCGTGAGAGTTATCTGTATCCGGCCGTACCGAGCAAAATCTACTGGTTGCAACCTGGCCGGCAGACTATTGGAGATCAAGATTTCGGTGCCTTCCTCGCTATTGATGAAGGCCCGGATTCGTCCTTGACGCAGAAACTAACTTATATAAAGTCCGTTCGTGGCCAACAACTTAGGGGCAGACGGCCACTACTCATCTTCACTATATGCATCACTATGCTTGGTTTTGTGGCGCAATTCGTTGGTCTACGCGGCCTACACCCGTCCGTCATAATTGCGGGAATCGGGTCGACGCTCATTATGGCTGTGGTCCGCACATTGCTTAGAACTAAGCGAATCGGCTCAGATAGCAATCGATTCGCTAAAGAAGATCGGGAAACATTCTCCCACAATCAGCAAGAGTTGGATTGCTTCGCCTTTCAACTCGAGAAGGTCAAGTCATTCCGGTTGATGTCGAGTCCCGTACATCAATCTGTTCGGTCTCGATCCGGGTCATGTTCTACCGACAACACATCGACAACATCGATTCAATATTCAGGACTTGGGTCGAAACTGATACAGACCAGAGCTCGCTTAGCTGAGCTTACTTCCTGCGGCCGCCATCCTAGTATGAATTGGGACGACCTCCCAATTCGGAGAGTGGCTCATGATTTGGCAAGAACGATCGAGGCGACTGTGGAAGTCGTCTCAAGGTGGAAAGAGGTGCCTAGTAGCACCTGCAGTTTCGAGCTTACCTTCGCCTGTCACCCCAATGACGGCAAATCTCGTGGCTCTCTGGAGACATACCCAATCGTTCTCAAGAGATCAGAAGACGCCTTTCAATGGAGGGTTGATGCCAATGAATTGGAGGCGATACTGGGGCTTTGGACCTTTTCATTGCTGAAATCCGACCCCAATTGGCTACAGAAGGGTCTTGGACGCGCAGTGGGACTGACCAAGGATGAAGCCAGCGCTGAATCAACGGACTTATATTTTTACAAATGGATCTACCGTCAAAGGGAGGCGATGATGGTGTCGTCCGACATGATTTCGTTTCCCGAACAGACTTTCGGTTATTATTCTGACAACCACCCCGATCCAAAGGACATTCTTGTGGTAAAAACTGAAAACGCATTGGATCTTATGGCTGCCCAGGATATTTATATCCAGTTTCTGATGAGTTGCCTTGCAGGTCTCGAATCTCTTGGAGGCGAGGTTGACATCGTGCCGGTCTCACAGACAGGCTTCATCGCCCAGAGTGATCGCCTTGACGAGCTCGTGTCCTGTTTCGAAACCGGGAATCTTGGTTCAAGAGTGGATGCTTTGCTGTGCATTGTGCCTGTTCTGCGCCATCAGGATATCTTGCCGGAGCTTGCTGCTGATGTGGGCAGCGTAAAGCAACGCGTGAGTACGCTTGTCTCGAACGGCAATTGGGAAGGTGCCTTCTCTATTCTTAAGCGGCTGGCTGAGCGTTCCGAAGGCGACGAATTTGAGCGTACGGCGTATGAACTTGGATCGCTCTGCCAGCGAGCCATGCTGAGCCCAGTCCCGACTGTTCGGGATAAAGGGTTTGAAAATGCCAAGGGGCTCATTCAGTGCGATATAAGGTCCAAATTCTTCAAGAAAATAAGAAGCCCTCGACCTTCTGACTGGTTGAACTCGCATGTTCGAAGGGAATGGTGGACAAAGTTCTCGAAGCAGCTGGGATGGGCTACATTACATTTCGCCAACAAATCGGGTCAACAAGCGACTGCACAATTTCTGGAGTCAATTGGAATATCGCATAACTCAATATTCTCAACGGATAGTATCAACAGCGGGCATACTGGGCCAGTTGACGCTCAAAATTTGCTACTCGCGTTCCTGGATCCTGACTTCGAGGTTGAAATTGATGGTACAACTCACAATGACTATGAAAGCCTTATGGCCGCATGCTTAGAGTCCGTCGGATATGACGAGCAAGCAGCGCTCCGCCACTGGGTTCTCGCCCGATGGGCCGAGTATGGACAGCAGTCTCCGCATCAAGCCATGAAAGCATTTGTGTGCGCCGCGAAGAGCAGCTCAGAATCATCTGTTCGCACTCTTCACCGACTCGGCGCAGACATCGACGCGGTTGGAAATGAGGGCTGTACCGCGCTGATGGAGCTGGTGGTCACGGAAGACGTGGAAGCAACGAAGATATTACTCAAGCATGGAGCAGACGTCAATTCTTGCTCAACAGTGAACAAATTATCTTCACTGGGGTTTGCTGCTATTAATGGCAGTGAGGAGCTTCTGCTTTTACTCCTGGATCATGGAGCAGATCCTGAGCTTCGCAATGTGGTAGGCCATACAGCTTTGCAATCCGCATGCGCGGAAGACCAGTTAGCCTGCGCTGCCCTGCTTCTCGACAGAGGGGCAATCGTCGATTCCATTGCGATTGACGGGCGCACCCCGCTTATGTCGGCTGTATTCCATGGCAATCTGCGCATAGCCGCTCTTCTCATAGAGAGAGGAGCCAATGTCAATGCCACGGATTCTCAAGACATGACGGCACTGATGCTAGCTGCCACTATCGCTTCCGAGGAACTTGTTCGCCTCCTACTAGATCGACAGGCCGATAAAAGAAAGAAAGATAATATAGGTAGAACAGCATTTGACATAGCAAAGGAAGGCGGGAGCGTCTCGATTGTGGCCATTTTGGAGGCCGTATAGATGCTGGGGTGGTGACTGATGAGCATGAGGCATAGAGTAGAACAATCATATTCCACGGCCGATCCTCCTTCGTCTATTCGCCTTTGATTCTTCTCCACTCTTGTCAACCTGGAACTTTTTGGACTTGGAAGCTTGGCCTCAGCGCGGGTGCCAAAGCCAATTGGAGGGTTTCTGCCATTCAGATGCATTCTTTTAGCGCCGACTGACGACCAGGGGATGCACCATGCAGTAGCTCCTGCACCACGGTCAGACTGGATGCTTTTAAATCGCGACCCCCAATTCTTTGTCTTCATCCTCGATGTGCTTCCGTTTCTTTTCATTCGAGACGTCCGAAGAACTTCTGTAAGTGCCCCGCATCAGATTATTTGATAACTTTGTATGGCGCTGTTATACTAATTGGCTGCGCCAACTACAAGTATATATATAGGCTGCATTGATCCTTGCATTTCTGCAGTTCGTTCGTCATGTCGCAACATCAGATCCATTATCATCCGCCTCCAACCCAAGGAGCTTCATATCCGCGTATGTACTCTCTGTTGATCATACGGGAACTTTCCTGACATTCTTGAAATCTGACTGTCACATAGAACCTCAACATGCACAAAGTACGACGCTACCGACATCCCAGAGCTACACATGAACATGTCTCACTATCTACATAGCTTTTCCTCCTCCACCTCAGCCCTCTCCTGGATTTCCTCCACCAAATTTCAACTACCCTCCCCCTCCGATGCAACAGCCTCCTCCACCAAAAGTAGACTTCCCTCCTCCGCCTTCAGTGAGTCCCCCATCACACGAGCGGACCTACACCAGCCAGAATGCTGCAACCTTCGCAACCCTCCCGTCAGCATCGCCACCTCCAGCAAGCAAGAAACCCTACCCCAGCCAGACTGTTGCGTCAATCGCCTCAAGCGCGGTAACAACATCGCCGCCGCCTCAAGCCTCACACCAAGCCTCACAATCAGTTGGCGGCGGTGGCTTCGTCGGAGTTACATCTACTGTAGCAGACGACGTGGGAACATTCAATGGAGGGAGTTACCGGATCAGCCATCGCGATAATAACACCGTCCTCACCCTTCAGCTGGCTGTTGGGTGTCCGCTTCAAGTGAAACCTGGTCTGTTCAACATCCCTATCAATGGAACCGTCTTCTGCTGGCCGTTTAGTTTCTGATTGTGTTTCAGGCGTGATGGTTGGAATGTCTCCTACAATTACCCTCCGAGGAACAATCGCTTTTGACTTCAAGAAACTCTTGTCTGGGGGCGAGATGGCCAAGTCCGAGTATACCGGACCAGGCGAACTCTTGATCGCGCCAACCGTACTCGGCGATGTCACCGTCATCAGACTCTCGGAGCCGCAGAAGTGGAAAGTCGGCAGAGATGCATTTCTGGCCGCAACAAGTGGCGTCAAGCACGACCATAAAGCGCAGAGCTTGGCCAAGACCTTCTTCTCCGGCGAGGGACTGTGGATTTATAGTTTCTACGGGACCGGTTTGCTCTGGATCCAGAGTTTTGGGGCAATCCTCAAGAAAGATGTGAGCGTCATTCCGCCTTTCAGTTGCTAACCGTTCTGACCAAGCGCCATATGTAGCTCGCGGAGGGTGAATCATATTACATCAACAACGGTCATCTTGTGGCTTGGAATTGCAAGTATAAGCTCGAACGCGTGGCTTCCGGAGGCATTCTTTCCAACTTCAGTGCAGGTGAGGGTTTAGCCTGTAAGTTCGAAGGGCCTGGCACTGTATACCTCCAAACCCGAAATGTGGCAGCGTTTGCCATGCAGATCGGCGCTGCAAAGCTGCGATAAGGCTTCATCTATATATCCTATTATTTTTATATATATTCTGTCATCTACGAGATGTGTAGCGGATTAGACATATAAGTACCTACAAGTACACTTGGGCAGAGAATGAATGAAGCTCTATCATAAGGAATGTACAGAGAACAGTCTCTGCTATAAAGCGTCATATCATTCAATATACTTGGACAGTCATGCCATTCTAATGATATCGTCATCACCACTTTTGTCTCGTTAAACCTACCGCACCGCAATCCGCGTTCGCGCCTTCAACCCCGATTATCCTCACCTCACTAATAACCCGTATCCCGTCTCACAAACATCAATCATCCAAAGAATCAGAAGATAGAAATCTTTACATGTAAGAAAGATAACAGGATCGCAAACGTGAAAGAGGATAAACGAGAAAATGAAGATACCAACATCCCGTCCGCCAGAGACAGGTAGACAAGAAGTTAGTAATGAAAAGAAAAACCTTTATTTCTTCTACCTCCAGACGTACGTCGTAGTACCTCCATAACAACCCCAAAGACTAAACCACAACCTAGCCGGCAGACTAAGTTTAACCCTGCCTCCTTCTGCGGCCGACCTGTCCACGGAAACCGGTCTTGATGGCGGCGACGGAACGACGGGATCCGCACGAGTTGCAGGTAACGAAGTACAAACGGTTCTCACCCTTGTTGAGCTCTGTGGCGGGGCTGCGGCAGGTCTTGCAAGTAACGTACTCAACTATTGACATTGATAAGTACTATATCATAGACAGAAAGGGCGTAGATGTAAACATACCGATATACCGTCTAAGGACGTTCTCAATCTGCTTCTGCTGGAAACGACCCTTGATAACGAGACGCCTGCTTCCATCAACGGAACCAGAGGTACCCAATTCCGCAAACAAGAACTGCATAACGTGGTCATCGGACCGCTTCATGCGCTTGCAGATATCAGCGATGTTGGCGAAGATCGTACGTCTGTTACCCTCACGCAGACACTGAGGCGGGGGGATCTTGTAGGACTTGGAACCGCTCGATAGGAGATCAGGGTGGTGGCTCTGAATGAGGGAGAAGAAGCGCGAGACGAGAAGCGAGTAAGGGATGGCCTGGGTGGAATCGTGGGCCCAGATGCCCGTGCCGGCTTCGAGGTCGCCCTCGGGGACTTCAGCCTCTTTTTGGTCCTCCGTGGATTCCTTCTCTGCAATGCCGGCCTCGGCGAGCTTGGCTTCGAAGTCGCCCGCGTCGACCTTCTTGGGCTTCTTCTTCTTCTTCTTCAGGGCTGTGGGGTCGAATTCGCCGTCGGCCGCGGGGGCGGGGGAGGATTCGTCGTCCGCTTCGGCGTCCTTGGGCTTCTTGGTCTTCTTCTTTTTTGAGAGACCCTTGAAGAGGTCGGTTACTTCGTCGACGGCCTTGTCTGTGGGTGCTGCTGTTGGGGAGGTTAGGTCGTTGTTCGGTGAGGTGGCGGAGGGGGGTGGGTGGCTTTTTGCAGTTCGCCGGGACGCACCTTGTTGCTCCTCGACAGGCTTCTCGAGCTGCTGTGTGACCTCGCCGTTCGTATCCATGATGACGGTCCCTTCGCTGAATGCGACGGATTTGCGTTGTTTCTGAGCCGTTGGTTCGACCTATATGGAGCAGAATGAAGAACGCGTTAGTGGGGGAAGAAATGAAATTGAAATCCCAAAGACGCCAAGGATTTCGAAGGCGGGCAGGTGTTTGAGTGAGAGAACAGTGAATGATCGATCGCCTTCAGCGCTAACAATCACAAAGACTGAGAGAAGTTGGGCAGAATAATAGCAGCGGCACCTCGATCAGTCCCTGACCGACTAACCGCACAAGAAAATGTATGTGGGCGATCGGTAAAGTAAAAGTACAGCAGAGAAAACAAGGGTAGTGTGACGTACAGTCTCCGCCATATTGGGAGGATTTGAGTGGGATAATGTATGCGGTGTATATGCACTCCCAACTCCAGAACCAAGAAGAAAAATTAATCTTACCCGGTAGAACAGAAATGAGAGTCTTGCACGTCGTCGATATCTTGCCTTCTCGCAGTTGCGTTGAGTTTGATGGCGAAGCCTGTTATCGCGGAGGCGGTCACGTGGGTGGAATGACTCAACTGAAGTATTTGTATTACAAGATCACATGATATTCACCACAAGTTGAACTGGCGGATCCTCAGGCAGCAAGGCCAACATGCAATAACCTCATTGCCTCCGGGACTCGGCGTGATTCCGTACTTGCATTCGATGCTCTCGACCAGGCGGTAGGCAGGCCACTGCTTGAACGACTACACAGCTTTTCTTACATCTCTTTCTTCGAATCCAAACTTGAAGTCTTCGGCTTACTCACCCTTTGACGAAATCAACAACATTCGTTAACTCCGCAAATCGACCACCAGCTACCTAGCTACCTACATCACCTCCCAGCCCTCGATCCCGCAACCACAACAACACCATCACTACACCACCCCCGGATCTCAATAAACAAACCAACCCGCCGAAATGTCCTCAACAACAGGTTCAGACTCCTCCTACATCCTCCCAACCCCTCCCTCAACCTCAACACCCGCAACCTCCACACCACCCGCAACAACCCCCCACGCCCACGCCACAATCTACACCAACCCGTCCGACCTAGACTCGCTCTCCGAAATCGCCTCGCTCCCCTCAGAATCTACATCAGCTAGCGACCTCGACACGCTCAGTTCATACTCGGACAGCGACGCAGAGGCCGAGTGGCAGGAGAGTATTGAGCAGTTGGAGCTCCTGCTCACGATGGTGCTTGTGCCGTTTGTTGGGAAGTTTTTGGGGAGGAAGTGTGCTTATTGGAGTATGTTATGTTGCCCTTCTCCCCTAATTATATTGTGTTTTTCGGAAGGTTGAAGGGAGGGCTTGCTAATGAGTTTTGTTTGTTCTATTAGGCTGGACAAGGTTCATGGAGTGGAAGTACCCCGTTGATCGACTTGTCGAGAAGGAGTCTGCTTCTGGGGTTGGGAATGTGAAAGCTTATGCGGCGCTGTGAGTGTGAGTTGGGTGGTATATACTGGATGCTGGAGACTGGATACTGGGGACGGAGCTATGCAGCAGTGCAAATCGAAATTTTGGCGCGTCCCGTGGTAGATTGAGCGTTATCCGGGGACCTTCCCTGCGGATACCGAGAGAGCTGTGGTTGTATCATACATACATAAAGCGATCTGATTGAGGCTCTGCTCAGATGCGCAGTCGCGACTTATAGAGATAACGGCGTTTTTGGATGAGTTGGACAGGCAGATATACGTCTGTCAGAGTGGAATCTATACAAGCGTGCATAGCACGCAGATTATACCCTAATGCACTTGCTACCAGTTAAATGTCTTGGTCTTTGTAGGCAAAAGGTCAGGAACGAACGGAATGGCATTCTAAATTATGTTTGTCTAGATATATTGTGCAGAACGATGGATTAGAAAAGCCGATAGGTTCAAGCTTTAACACAACCCAAGACGTCTTATGTACTCGACGTGCTTTGCGCTTTGAGAGCGTTTTCCTTCACAACCTCCACATGTCCACGCACCATATCCCTCCTCTCCTTCCTCCCCTCCATACTCCCATACTGAGACCCCCCATGCGCCATAGTAGGCCGGCTAAAATAACTCGGGTCACTGGACCCCGGCGTAAGGTACCGCTCTAGAGGACTCTCAAGGTACGTCAACGGACGCTGCTGCTCGAAGATCTTGAGAGGTCCCCCACCCGTTGGGCCGGTTGAAGATGAGAGTTTAACTCCTTCACCAATTCGTTCCATTTCTTGTTCGATATGGGAATTGGCGTTACTAGCTCCAGCGCTCAAGCGCATATCGGAAAGAGCGACGCCCATCTGAGAGCAGAAGAGGTGGTTTTGTTCTTCTAGAATAACTTTGTCTACCCATGCGGTTATTGCATCGGTGGCGTGTTGCTGCTCGGAAAGACAGTGAGTTAGGGCTGTGTGTGCTTGGGCATTAACAGAGGCATCAACGCATAGAGATACTCACATCTTCTAGAAGCCGGTCGTGGATGGCCAGGTTATACTTCGTTAAGGGGTGTCGTGCGTAAGTGGTAGCCATGCTTGGAGAAGGTACTTGGTATGATGAGACCAGGAGGATTGACGGTCCTTCGGGAGGTACTATCAGTCGGCCGGTAGAGTGTGAAGCGAAGACACGAAACGGCGCTCCGACTGCAATGGTATACGGTCAGCCTAGCTCTTATACGTCTGCTTAGTACCTTGTTCCAATAGCCCGCCCAAAGGGCTGGCCCAGTAACATCAGTACCGACAGCAGGGTATTCAGACCTTAGTCGTTGCCTTCGCCACTAAGCTGAGCTCGAGCTTTCACAAGGAGATAACGGCCAAAAAGCACGAGAACGCTTTCCCAGCGCCACTGTAGCCACCCACCTTTCAGCCTCAAGACCTGTCAGCGCAGCTCTCGCCCTCAGGTCCAACTTGCGGTGTACTCGATGGCAGTAATTGGGTAAGATCCATGCTCTGATGCAGGCCTGGTGGGGAGAAGGGCGTGGTATGAGGCAGGCGTAGGCGGTCTCCATCCGATGGAGCAAATGCAGAGTGCAGTTTCAGCCAGGCTGCAGGAAGGAAGAACCGGCGAGAAATGATGCACCCTCTTTCAACTAGGCACGACTAGGCAGGCACCGGTCCCGAGAACCAGGCTCGTGGGACAAACTAGGGGGATGCATGTCCAGGAAGGATCCGAGTCAAACAAAGAGGCGATGAGGTCAAGCACAAACATCAGGAGGGCGCAAGCTCAAACCCTCATTACGCGAATTGTTATCTGAAACCACGAACCTGGTCCGTTCCTTTGGTCTCTTTCCTTTCTAGGATAGATTGAGGAGATAGATTAATGCAAAAAGCAAACATGAAATAAAATGAATCTATCAATTCCGCAAGCCTGTGCGCTGCATTAGTTTACCGTCTGCCCGGGTTCAAGCCGGTATACTTCAATAAGCATGTTTCATCCATGGCCTATTATCCTTCCCCAACGGATGCAGGATATGCCTTCTCGTGTCCCCGAGACCTGTTGCGATGCAGATCGTTATTTGCACTATCTGGGACACTTGCAGGTTTTCGGTCGCGAGTCATCTAGTATGGCTCTCGAAAGTCTGAGCACTTGCTGCTCAAAGTCTGGTCTACAGCGCTTAGCCCTTTTGCTAGGGCCGGTCAGCTTATCCACTTTGCAGAGATCAAGGAAAGCTCACTCAAACATCCATGAATCTATTGGTTATTTGGTATCATATGCTCTTCAATGCGATGTGATAGTCATAGTGCCCGGACGGACAGTCACAACCTATGTACAATGCACACTCACCTCAAGGCTTCATACCGAGACTGCAACATAGTCTAATCCAGGATCAATACAGTTTGTTTTGCTGCCAAAAGTTTCTCAACGGATCTGGGTCGACGTTCAATTTGTCCGATTCTGGACGATATCGCCCAGGAACTTGTCCCAATTCCCAATCCGTATTGGTTTGTATCGGACGAAGCGGCGCCCGGTTGCCATATAAATTCGCCGTAAACGAGGATCTTCGGTCACCTCGCTCAGTGCCTGCCTTGTTCAAGACTGGCCAGGCTTCTCTGTGCGAAAGGAGCTTTTCCTGCTCGATATGGGAAGGTTCCGAAGTCTGTTCGCCCTCCAAACCCCACGCCCAAGGAGCGGGCGACAGTGAATCGATGTATCCCCGCTTTGTGCCTGGAGTGCCATCTATTACTGGTGCATAATCTAGCAAATCATGCGATGCGTCCAACTCTGACCGCATGATTGCCTCATACGCGGCGTCGAACGCTTGAGATGTGAGGTATGGATCTTCGTAATGGAGTGGAGGTGGTTCTTTATCCCAACAAGGGCGCTGTTGCTGAGGTATACTGCTCTCTATGGCGTGACCTATTTGTCCGCCTCCAGAAAGCGGCTTTCCCATGAGATAATCAATGAACCCATCAGAAAGCGAGGAAGAATCAAAAATCGCAGCTCTAGGCGCCGTCATCTCCTTGACCGGGCTCGTCTCCATTATCTGTCTGTGCTTGCTGGGCCTTCTCTCTTCCGGTATATGTGCATGAGGGCTTTTCAGCTCTCGAGATGGATTGCGTTTGCGTTTTCGTGGATTGTCTTGGAACCCAGTCAGCGTAGTCGTAATCTCTTTGTCTTCTGTCCTCCACGCAGATACCCTCTTTTGCAGAAGGCTCTTGAGATCCTCCAAGCTCCAATACCTCTTGGCTTGATTCACGGCAACGCATTTCTCGGAAGTATGCAAATCAAAGTCCAGAAGCTTCATGGTGGGATCATCAACAGCTGAGGGTCCGTCTTGTCTCGCAGGATGATGTGCCATGAGTTCCTCGCGAGGGGTTCTTCTCCCTTTGCCGTGTGAGGGTCCTTGGTTGAAGGATGAAATATTTGAGCTCGCTTTTGGGTCAAAATCTTTCTCTGGGCCGTGATTCATGGAGTAGTTGTCTATTTCCAGCCCTGTGTCCGCAGTTTGTGGCTGTTGCTGAGAGTTTTCTCCAGTCCTGGGTTCCATTTGCTCAGCGCATGCTTCGTTGTAGTGCTGACAGGTCTCTCTTATCCCAAAGTCGTATTCAATCATGTTTCTATTATCCCCATGTTGAGATGTCCGGCTGGCTTCTCCTTGTATCGGCGGTTTGCTGAGAAAATCTGTTTCGGAGAAGCTCTGGTCGATTACTAAATGATGCTTAAATCAGCAAAAGAATCTACAGTTGGATTGTATGTCTTCTTACCTCGAGTTTTGACGGGTGATGATGTTCTACCCTTGTTGAAGATACCCAAGTTTGTAGCGGAATGAAGCTGAAGACATAGTTAGCTCTGTCTTCCACCACAAAGCAGAGCAGAGTACCGTCAATCGATTGGATGGCACATTAGAAGCACGGAAGTTTTCGTTGATAATATTCTCCCTCTTCTGCCTAGACGACTTCTTTTTCTGCGTTGCGGCTCGTTCGCTCTTCACTACCCAGCCCTTGCCCTTGTATTCGTACCGGTCTTTTTTGGTCTTCGCCCTCGGGATGCGCTCGTACCCGTTTCTTTCTTTCCTTGACAGCGCAGAGTCTGTTCCCTTTGTTCTCGGTCGAGTAGGTGGACATGGCTGCTCAAAGTTCTCGAGCTCAAGGAGGGTTCGCTGCCGTGGTCCTGCGTGCGGGGATCGTTTTCGAGAGGCAAGGCTTGCGTCGAATGTTTGCTTTTCTTTGGGAATTCCTAGGAGAGTGAGTTGAGCATATTTCCAGGCACAAGATATCAGTCCAGCCATGGTAGACATACCGTCAAACGTGAATTTTGCGGAAGGCTGGTGGTCTTCCTGTGCGATAACCGGCTCCGCCTCGTCCAAGTGCGAAAGCCAGCTCAGAAATCTCTGCTGGTCTGCATCGCCCATCCAGTCAAATTGGCTTGACCCGAGTATTAGAGAGAGTGGTTTCTTCGCAGTCGCTGTCTCTTCATGTGTAGAAGTTGAGCGATGGTGCGGGCGAGGGAGAGTAAACACACCCGGTATCAGAGGGGGAAGGAAGCGACACACTAGATGACGTCGCATTACCACAGCAATGAGTGAGCTGGAGGTATTCTGTTTTAGGTTCAAAAGGTTATATTATAACAGTAGTGATAGTATAGATTTGATGGAGCAAAGGTCCAGGTTTTGAGCAATGAAGAAGAGAAAAAAAATTGGGAGTGATTGTTATCCTCGGCGCCATAAGGCCTGAAGGCTGAAATTCCCGCCGACAGCACAAGGCCACCTCGATAAGAGAGAGCTTTTCGAAGAGAGGCAGTTGCCTTGAAACCCAGGAATCCGTAATTGACGAGCATCCGGCCGCCCCAATAGAGAATAGGAATCCCCGATCAGTATAAGTTGGAAAGCTCTGGATCAAGTCTTGAAGAATGACGACTCGACAAGTGATGCTCTAAGCTGCATACAAGGGCGGTGCTTCATGGGACCAAAATTGGAGGCCCTTCGTCAAAACGGTGGATCTCTACTATCTTCTACTCGTACCGTTGCATAAATCCATCGGGAGAGATGCCACATTAGATGCCAACCTAGCTCAAGCACAGCAAGATCCAAATAAAAGCAACGCAACTATCCAACTCAACCAAGAGGATCAATCATGGGGTTCAGATCAGCATTATCTTCCGAAGCGTCATCGCATAACTTCCAGACTGGGTGTCATCGACCGTATCATGCATCATCAATTTGTATAACGAGAAAGCAGAATGTCCGCAGGCAAAACAAGAGCAAGGTTATCAGGGCCCAGGTTGGTTGCGCCAGCCTGGAGATGTTGTCAACGATAACCACGTGAAATGAGCATGATAGGAGAGGATCATTTATTCATGGTTAAGATAGGGTAACGTACCACCGGCACCTCCACCACGGTAAGCTTGTCCCTCAGGGCGGTTGTAGCCACCGCGGCCCTGGAAGCCGCCGTTGCGGGCGTTGCTGGGTCGTTCCGAAGCCTTGTCCACGCGGATGATGCGGCCGTCGAATCTGGGGAAATGAGCATTGATGAGCTAAATTAGAAGTATATAGTGGCACATACTCTTGGTTGTTCATGGCTTGCATGGCAGCTTCGGCCTCGGGTTCACTAGAGAAGCGGACGAAGCCGAATCCACGGCTGCGGAGAGTGTCGTGGTCCTTGACAACGACCTGCTGCTTGTAAGTCTCTGGAATCGAGCAAAGAGGGAGCATCAAATTTGAGCTTAGCGGGCCACGTACAGCTTCCTCGATGGTTCCAAACCTGGAGAAACCGTCTCGGAGAGTCTCATCGGTGGTGTGCCAGGCGAGGCCGCTAGTTGGGTGGTTGTGTCAGTGGGGTGCAGTGCCATCGATTCGATGAAAAAGGAAAGTGTCATTGATGGTTGGTGATGAGTGTGACCATAAGAGACGGATGGACAGACCCAATGAATAGTTTGGCCATCTTGAGGTCCTGCTGTGGTGGATGAGCTGGGGGACAGTCAGTAGACGGCACTGGGGAACAGTACGGTGGTTGCAATGACCAGGTGGAAGCAGCAAAGTTTCGGACGACAGAGAGCGAAAGCAGCAGATCGAAAGCGCGATGAGGGGATGGGAGAAGGAGGACGAAGGTCCGGGAAGGAAAAGAATTTAGTCAACAGTCAAGAGGGGTGGCAGCAGTAGTGGCACTAGCAGGACGGGGGTCGGGGGGAATGGGAACGGAGTTCAAGCCTCACCCACTTCCCACTCTCTACAATGTTGAGGTGCAGCTACAGTGCAGCTGCAGGGTGATCACACTCGGGTTGCAATCAAGCCTGGGGAACAGCTCTGTGCTGCGAGCTGTCTGCACTGTCAATCTGCACAGCAAACGATCCCCTCCGTGGTTGAGGCGAAAAGTGTACTCTTAGGCCGGGAGACCAGAGCAGCAGCCGACAGAGCGGGGAGAGGATTGGCGGCACAGCAGAGTGTCAATGCAGTGATGGATGCAGAGATAACCAAATGGCGCTTGGACTTCTACATACGCCAATTATCGGCTAGTGCTGGGCCCAGGTGGTCTTTTTCTCGCAGCTCGCCACAAGCACTGCGACGAATCGGACGAGAACGACAGCAAAAGCATCTGTGGACGTAGTAAGGCGGCAGTCGAGCTAGCGGGGTTGATTCCGTTGCTTTCCAGCTCTCTTTCCCGTTTTGTGTTCCGTGCTGCCCACGGTGCTTTCCTCGCTTGTCGTAGTGGCGCCGACTAGCAAGGACTAAGCCTGCACATGCAGCTAAGTCAGATTTTATCGATATCAAGCTGCAAACTTTATGCTCTCCAAATGGTTGCGCAATTCTAGACCCTGGGGCTAGCCCAGACTGTCCTCTGTCGCGCTGTGCTATGGAAGGCTTCACGCAAGAAAAACTATATATTTCGCTCACCTCCTCGTCTTGGCCATGCTAAATCAGGATTGCCCCAGCCTTCTTAAAGAGTCTTTTCCAAAAGAAAAGCTTAACGCGTACTTTGGTGCCTGGACAGACCTGAAAAAGGAAAATAACTGGGATCGATCGTCATTTGTCCTGGACCATAGCGATCCTCTCACTTGCAAGTTAGGGTTCGTCCCGATCGATCAATTGACTCTTCAAATCTCACTACAGAGCAGTCACGGAGACTGCTCTGACCCCCCCCCCACTTCGCTTCCGCAGTCACCTCACCAACCCGATGCTCTCACTACATCAGGTGCTTTTTCGGCATCAGAAATCCAAGACTGGTTCGACAATATTTGCCTGCGTTCCACATTGGATAATGCACCATTAGATGTTGTTGACCGACTGGAGAACAAATCGTTGCGGATCGAACACCGGAATTCCACCTTGCTGACCAACAGCCATCGGTCGACGCACAGTCTCCTTTAGCGGAGGGTCAAACTTCGAAACCATATAATACTGCAATTTCGCAGAGGTCGCTTTTCGAGTTGCAGCTCGAATGGTCAGACTCGGCTGCGCAAGAAGATTTGGGCGAAATAGCAGACGGGATCCGATACTCAGGCAGCTATGCCAGCATCGGTCGTTGGCTTTTTCACCTGGCGAGTGCTATTGGAGTGTGAGCTGTGTAGAGAAGCAGCGAGTTCTGGAACAACCAAATATATGAACTGAGGGCTACGGATATGCACAACCTGCAGAAATGCTCCTTCAACAACACTGTAGCACACTAATAGAGATTGGGATAAGGCTGTTCATACGCAGGTGAGTTGTTGTTATTACCAGGGTTGAACAGCTATACAATGAACTGCGTGGATATCGACACTGAGTTCTACCACAGCATGAAAAGGCCATCAGCTCCCCGATATCTCTATCCACCTTACGACCTTAATAGTTCGTACGTTCAAGGAGCCCGAGGAAGTCACCCTTCTAGATTCAATCTAATCTCTAGGATTCCAATCAATCTATCCCTTAACCAGATAAAAGCCCCCTTCGTTATGTCGTCGGTATGATGCGCAGATACTACTTACCCGTAGAATTTCATATCGGCGCCGATCTATCCTCTCCCTCTCTGATATCTAGTCTATCCCGCCAAATCCCCCTCTTCCTCCCAACGAACATCATCCCCCGTCGTCAACGAAATCCTCACGTCCCTTTCAGCCTTCTCCTCCTCAGCCCTCGCCTCTCCTCCACCCTCAATATCTCTAACTCTACCAACCAAATCCGTAACATGCTCATCCGCACTCCCCAACCCAACACCCTCAAGCGCCTTCTCAAGCAGATAAAGGTACTCCGTATTCTTCCCGCTCTGCCCGACACCTCGCGCAATGACCTCCGCAACAGTCTGCGGTTCGCGCTGGGCTGCGTCACGCAGAAATTGCGGGTTGCTGGGCTGGCCGATGTAGACCATGCACGTTATCGGTGACGATGACGATGAGGCAGGCTCATCTGTGCCTGTGCTGTTTGAGGATGTGGTTTTCGGGTAAAATGGCGTATAGTGGACGCTGTACCCGTCTATTTCTCGAACGTCGAGGTAGTCGTGGACTTCTTCGGCGTGAGATGCGGGGATGTGATATGCGGCGCCCCAGACGCGGGTTGTGTTTTTGTCGAGGTGGGCGAGCTGGTATGAACCTGCATCAGCTAAAATATTCCGCAAGGTTGGGGAAATGGGGGAAGAGGAACGTACCGGGTCATCTAGTGTCTCCCAGAAGCCACGCTCGATGACTGTTACTACGCGGCCGGGTTGTTCGGGGGTTCCTCGGTGGTCGGTACTGTAGGAGCACGTTTGTTAGATCAAGTTCTCTGCTGTGTTTGTTGGGCTGGTGTAAACGGCTGCCTAGGAGCGAGTACCTGGCCTGTAGTCATATGAGCATAATCATTCGCCGCGAAAAGAATCAGAACTTGAAGGAGTACAACCTGCCAGAAGCGACGGACGTAACCTTCGATATATCCCGGCACTCGTTGGTCTAGAATCAATTCCATTAGCCGATCCAGAGCCGGCTACAGTAGACAGCCTCCCGTCTCTCCAACAACTGGAACATACCATAATGAGGTGGCGGCTTCCATATCAGGCTCCTTTATTACCTAGTTAGCTGAGTTTACACTCTAACATGGTATACCTGAAGACATGGAAACAATAGTAGACTCACCCATAGCCAAATACCCATAAATCGCCCTTGGGAAAATACTGGCGCCACGTTCGGCCGTCTGCCGGCGCTTGACTCTCTTTCTCTTGGCTTGCGAAACTCATGCTCGCTTCGTCCGACTCGGGCCGCGATAAGCCACTTGGGTCAGAAGCGTGATAGTGGCAACTTTTGGATTTACCGAGGCTTCGGAGACCTGATGAGTCTTGATATTCCAAGACGTATGTATAGAAGCGTACCGACGCAGCGAGAGAATGATGATTGCGTCAAGCCTCAGGGATGAGAACCCGGGTAGTTACTTCTTCAGGTAGCGTACAGAGTTATGTAAAGAGCCGAAGCAAATGAAAGACACGAATTGACTTACTATGCAGACTGAGTGAGGCATACAATTTATCATCAAGTGGTGGTGAAAGGTGGTACACAAATCACATCAGTGTTTGTCGTGTTTGCATACATCCCACCAAGACATAATTTAATGCCTGAGGCACAAATGTTTCTTTCTGCAGAGCTCTGGTTGTCGTCGCTGCAACATCTCTCTTCTCTCTGAGTCCTTGCTTCATTCTCCAACTTAATACATCAGTCTAATAAGATGACGCTTTATGAGCTTGCCCGCTAGCAGGACATTCAAATCAACTCCGGAAATCAGGACCTTTGTCGAATATTCAAACTTCATCTATCGTATCCGTATCCCCAAGCTCTTTTCGGGGAGAACTCCAGGCACAGCGGGGCGCCCAGACACCGAAGCGGGTCTGGCAATGAACTAAATCTGCCGGGCATCTTGTCGAATAGTTGGCTCCACGTAATGGTTCACGTCCAGCACGTCTTTTATCAACCATAGTTCTCGTTGCAGCTGTGAAGCGTTCATTCAATTGATTTCAACAATACTAGCTGCTCATCATGGCAAGCTTATTCCGGCTCATCAGAACACAACTCAACCCACCCACAGAGCCTACAGTCTCATTCGCGGGCAAGACAGTCGTTTTGACCGGCGCAACAGCGGGACTGGGATTCGAAGCCGCCATAAAGCTGCTCAATCTAGGGGTGGAGTCTTTGATAATCGGCAGCCGAAGCCTACAGCGCGGCGAAGCAACCAAGAAAGAGCTTGAGAAACTGACAAACAGGCCAGGTGTTGTAACGGTTTGGGAGCTTGAAATGAGCAATTTCCAGAGCGTGAAGGATTTTGCTAACCGCGTCAATGGGTTGAAGCACTTGGATGTTGCGCTGCTCAACGCGGGGCTCTGGAACCGAGAATTCACCACTTCACAAGAGGGTTGGGAAGAGACGTTGCAGGTCAATACGCTATCTACTTCTTTACTTGCGCTTTTGTTGCTGCCGAAATTGAGGGCTTGTTCGTCTGACAATATCCCAACCCATCTCACCGTCGTTTCGAGCCAGCAGTTTGTCCGCGTTCAAGCAAGGACTCTCCGCACGGACGGGCCATTACTGGAACACCTCAATGACGCGCAACAGTTTAGCGGTCCGAAGCAGTATGGTGCATCGAAGCTTCTTCTGGAGTATGTCCTCAGGACGGTAGCCGGCCGTCTGCGCAATGAGAACGAAGCAGTGCCGGTCATAATCAATACAGTCAGCCCGGGGCTGTGCGCGTCGTCGCTGGGGAGACAATACACTGCATTTTACCACCGAATCGTCGTATGGGTTATGTTTAAGCTTTTTGCGCGCACGGCCGAGCAGGGAAGCCGGTCCCTGGTCAGTGCAACATACCAGGGTCTGGAATCTCATGGAAAGTGCTGGAGGAGCGATGGGTACCTGGAGTAAGTCGGGCAGATGTCATCCATGCCCGTTTAGAGGCTAACATGGCACAGTGAATCAACAGCATTGACAACGGGGACGGAAGGGGGCCAATTCCAGGTAAAAGCGTGGAAGGAGATAATGGATGTTCTCAGGCAGCAGTCGGAGTTCGATGATTTACTGAAGTCCTAGGACACTTTCTTGAACTATGTATAACACATTCTGAGACTTAGGCGCAGAATGTGGGCCTTTATAGTTAGGCTGACGATTTAACCGTTGTCGTTAGAAGTAAGCACTATGCTTGTGCTATTTATACTCCGACTCTTTTAGGCTGGAGAAACCTCGGGTTCGGAATATGGATCGTCATTGCGCTAACTTTGATATACTTGTTCCAAATATTGAGCTTTCGAGTGCTGACAGACAGTAATGATAGCTTGAGTTTCTGTAGCGTTGGACCCGTAAGGCGACAATACTTTTAGCCTCGCGGCTTCGCGAGATTGTCTCACAGCCTCACTCGTATCGAAGCACAAAGAGGACGTCAGGCTGTAGTCGGACAGGCTTGGCAGCTGGTTAATCCCCGACTGGCGACCCACGGCTCCGCCCGCTCATGACAACAACGAACAACAACCTCGCAAACGGAAGATTAATCGAGCGAGCCTGACTCCTTATTCTCCCCAGGCCAAATTTTCGCCCTCTCACCTCTCTCCTTTGACGACTATGTGTTCACTTCCTACCTGAAAGGACTCTTGTTTCGTCCTCTTCACCCTGAAACTGACCCCTCTGAATTGCGCGCTGGCCCCCACTACGTCAGTCTGCCGCGATCATGGCGTACAACAAGGCTTACAACCCAGATGCGCTCCCAGCGTGAGTGCGATCCAGCCTTAGAAGACTCGGGAGAGATTGAATGCTAATATGCGCTATCGCGAATCAGACATGCGGAGCCTGAACAGGTACGCCGAACACATTCGCAGCCCAACCATCCCCGTTCGTCATCACTGACGATTTTATTCTTTTTAGGCAGCTCAAATGATCGGTGCGATGCAGAGTAAGCCCGGAAACCAACCACACAAGCATAGACCGCAAGTGTCTTCGGCCGGCGGCATTCCACCCCACAATCCCGCTTCCACCTCGCCGAACCCGCATCATCGGCATCCTGCAGGTCCTCCGCGGCCAAACCTAGATCGACCTCTTCCCAACGTGCCTCCAAACCAACCGCGCCCCGGCGCCCTCCTCCATCCATCCCCTCCACCTCAGAACTATGGCCATGGACCGCCGCCGTCGCACCCCGTACACAATCGCCCGCCGCCCGCGTCGCGACCCCCGCAAACCCCGCAGCCTCCTCCGCTAGCTGTCCCCAACGACGATCCGCAGCAATTATTCCCGCTATTCCGTGCCGCCAACTCATCCAACTCCGGGGCTCTTACCGAACGGGAGCTGGGCTCTGCATTGGTAAACGGCGATTATACCTCGTTCCACCCCAAGACCGTAAAGATGATGATCAGCATGTTCGACCGGAACAAGAGCGATACGATCTCATTTGACGAGTTTGTGTCGCTGTGGCGGTATTTGGCGGCGTGGCGAGAACTGTTCGACAAATTCGACGAGGATCGCAGTGGGCGCATCAGCTTGCGCGAGTTCGAGAAAGCGCTGGTTGCGTTCGGGTACCGTCTCAGTCAACCGTTTGTGACGGTCCTCTTCACAACCTTTGAAGCGAAGGGACGCGTGGTTAGCGGACCTCCGACTGCGCCTCCACTGTCTGGCATGAGCTTTGATTTGTTCGTTCAGGCTTGCATTAGTCTCCGACGCATGACGGATGTGTTTAAGCGGTATGATGATGATCGTGATGGGTATATCACAGTGAGCTTTGAGGAGTTTCTAACGGGTAAGCGCTACCCAATGGACTGCGGCTATCTAACATTGAACTAACATATTGTAGAAATACTACAGCTACTGGATTAGATACGGGGCAAGCATGGGGTTGATTTCGGCGTCGTACATTTGTGTCTTCTGTTTTTGTCAGTCTGAATCAGTAGCATCAATTATACCCTGGCTACTTTATCCTCACACTTTTACGCAAAAGAATCTACCGAAACCGTAAAGAAATCGAAGAAGCATAAAATTTCCTAAAAAGGAATTGATCTGACATACGATGGTTTTGCTTCTTCCTGTTCTTTACTGCCGCCGCATGTCCCACCTTGGAGGTTACACCCAACGTGCCATTATAGTATATTCGATTCAGCTTGCAGCTTTGACGTCTATGGCTAGTATATGCTGCAAGAACACTATAACGTACCTACACATCTCAGCCTCGGAGAAGACGGCCGACAAGGTTTCTTCATTAGCGCGAACGTCTCGGAGCTCCCCGAACCTCATGGCCAAAAAATCCACGGCCGCCGTCGGCCGATGCTCTCTAACAAATCGAGTATTCTCCACACTTTCCTCTAAATACTTCGAGATGAATGTTCTACTTCCATCTCCATAGTTCCTCCTTACCCTGCGACCGATCTAGATTCTAGACCGAGCTCTTCCCACTCCCCGTCGGCTCGACCCGTTCAGTGAAAAAGCCAAGTCCGATATTTTCTACCCCGGACTGAATAATTTCGCCTCCCCTCCTTCGCTCAGATCGTTCGCTTCGACTCCCACCTCGCCCTCAACTGTACATACATACCGCGCGGCCGGGGTCGAGAGAAGAGAAAATGGCCGCCTTTACAGCCCCGCCTGCAGAGGGCAAGGCCCCTCACAATACAGCTACAGCTGGAGATACACTCGACAACGCCGTCGCGAACGAGAAACTCCCCGCACACGTACCGAGCGGAGCGCATCCTGACGTTGATAAGGAGTCGGACGGTATAAGACATTCTCTATCATCGGAAACGGAAAATCAAGATCAGAAGCTGGCGGAGGATGGTGCGGCGCAGGATACAGCGCCTGAGAACCCGCTGGACCGGGTCCCGTCTCAGGCGCAGAAACTAGGGAAGAAGAACATTGCGGTGGTTATGGGGGCTCTTTGTGTATGGTGTCCTGTGTTTCTGATCCTTTGTATGGGGTTCTTATGTGGATGGCTTGCTGACTGGTTTATCTAAAATATAGCTTGTCCTGTTTCTGGCGGCTCTTGACATGGTATGGACTACAATACTCATTGCGCTCTGATTTGGGTTTGGGTTACTTTCTAACGATGAAATCGATAGACGATTATTTCGACAGCCCTACCCACGATGGCGGCCGATTTCAACGCCTCAGAAAGTGGATATTCGTGGATGGCGTCCTCGTTCTCCCTGACCAACGCAGCGTTCGTCCCGCTCTGGGGTAAAGTCAGTGATATTTGGGGTCGGAAGCCTATTCTTCTGCTTGCCAACTTTGCCTTCCTGATCGGGAGTTTGATCTGTGCGCTGTCCATCAATTTGCCTATGGTTCTGGCTGGGCGGGCGGTTCAGGGTGCTGGTGCTGGTGGGATTATTACGCTGGCGAACATCTGCGTCTCCGATCTGTTTAGTGTCAGGTGGGTGGCGTCTTAGATATGGTTTTTGATGACTATATTGCTGACTGCTTGCAGAGAACGACCGATGTATTATGCGCTTTTCGGAACGACGTGGGCTATTGCAGGTGCTTTGGGACCGCTTGTTGGGGGCGCTTTCACTACCAGCGTCACCTGGCGTTGGTGCTTCTACCTTAACTGTATGTTCCATACATATCCTGCACCGCACCTAAACTAACCTCAACAGTGCCAATTGGCGGCGTCTCCTTCGCCATCCTATTATTCTTCCTCAAGATCGACTCACCCAAGACCCCCCTAATCGCCGGCCTCAAGACGATCGACTGGTCCGGCACGATCCTCATCGTCGGCGCAACTCTCATGTTCCTCTTTGGCCTCCAGTTCGGCGGCGTCGACTACCCCTGGGCCTCAGCGACAGTGCTCTGCCTCATCATCTTCGGTCTAGCAACCTACGTCCTGGCCATGCTCAACGAATGGAAAATAGCCCGGTATCCCGTCATCCCAATCCGCCTCTTCAGCAACTGGCACAACGTCACCATCCTCGTCATCTGCTTCTTCCACTCCATGGTCTTCATGGGCGGCTCCTACTACCTCCCCTTCTACTTCCAATCCGTCCTCCTCGTCTCGCCCATCCTTAGCGGTGTCTACGTCCTCCCCCAGGTCCTCTCATTATCCGTCATGTCCGCGGGCACAGGGATATTGATTAAGAAAACCGGCCGGTACCGCGAACTCAACATCGCAGCCTTCATCTTCCTAACACTAGGCTACGGCCTCCTCATCGACCTCAAACCCTACGCCTCCTGGCCACGCATAATAATTTACCAACTCATCGGCGGTATCGGAACAGGCCCGCTCTTCCAAGCTCCCCTCGTCGCCCTGCAGGCAAACATCCGTCCCTCCGACATGGCAGCCGGGACATCAACATTCTCCTTTCTTCGACAAGTCTCGGCAGCTATATCCATCGTCATCGGAACAGTCATATACCAGAACATACTCGCCAAGAAGCAAAGCCTCCTCGCGTCGACCGTCGGGTCCGACAAAGCAACTGCGCTACAGAACGCCTTTGCGTCGAATAACCACGACCTCATCCGGTCTCTTCCTGAAGACCAGAAGAGCGTTGTACTCGGCGCATTCAACTTCTCGCTATCGAGAATCTGGATCTTCTACACGGCTATGGCGGGCGTGGGGATGCTGGTTAGTTGGTTCGTTACGCCTGTTGAGTTGAGTAAGACACATACGGTTGCGAAGACGGGGCTTGAGGAGCAGGAGCGCGCGAGGAAGGAGATCCTTGAGGCGCAGGCTAGGGCTAAGGGGGTGAAGGTTGCAGAGGGGAAGGAGACGGTTTAATTTACCGCTAGATAAGTTGTCTTGTTCGGTTATGGTTCTGGTTTTGGATCGCATTGCGGCGCATTGCACTTTCGGTTTCGTACACATATATATACTTCTTGGGCCTGGTTGGTACATATTGATTGCATTTTGGATCTTCTTGTACAAGTCAGAGCACAGCTTTTGTTTCGATGGTTCTGGTACTTACTTACATTCAGACATATATGCATATACGGCGAGCTAGGCAGTTTTTGATAATAAATAATAGACTATCGAGCTACTTTCTGGCAAAGAGTGGCACTGAGGCTTGGTTTGACTTTGTAGAATGTCAACAGACATTACTTCAATAGCACTCAGGGACGAACACAAGTATGCGACTTGGAACGATAACTCAGGCACAACCTCCCGCTAGTGAGTTAATTAGGGCCTACGATTTATCAATAGGTACTGCTAATACGGCAATAACTCTGTCTCCGGGGCAAGAACCCGGCAATTGCTAGTAACAGAAAACTTTATCTCGTTAAGTGTCATCATTCATTAACCTGGTACAAATTTGGAGCGATGAGAATAAAGTGAACAGGCCGGCTTGTTGAATAGCCAGACTAGAGGGTAGATCTCTGGTGTTGAACCGTGACACCCTCAAGTAAAACAGGAAAAGCAAGAAAAAAAAAAGAAAAGCAGCAAGAAACAGACAAAACATCTGGATGTTGAAGTCAGGCTGAGGCCAATTTGGAGCAGGAGAGGCGAGCCCTATCCATGCACCAATCCAACCAGCCAGCTAAGCAACCAACCAAGCATGCAAGGAACAGGACACTGAGGTGAAAACTCCCCAACCGTTATTCATGACACCTAGCAATTCTCCTCATCCCGAAAAATAAGAGCTTGCCAGTGATCAGGATGGTCCACAATACCGCCCGTATACCTCCCATCATTCGAATTGCACTCGTCAATGAGCACCTGCGCGCCCTCCGCGATGTTGTAGAAGCCTATTTCCTTGTCGTGGTGTTTGTCCTGATATTTGCAAGGATAATGTGTTAGCAAAAGCATCATCTTAGGCCAAGACTAGTTTGATATTGGACTGGATAAACTCACGGTGTTACACCAATAAATAGCAGAACCATAGGAGCAGCTGACGCAGGAGCAACTGTCAGCGGGTAGATGCGCCTTGCTCTTGATGTCGCCGGCGCGGAGGTACTTGACGCCCTCTTGGATGTGGTGTGTCATGGCCATGTCTTTGAACGTGAAGCATCGGACGGCGTGCTAAACAATAGTAAACAGGGTTAGTTGTTATCCATATGTATAGGTAGGCTAGGCTGTCAAGGACGGTGGGTAGAGAAGGCTAGGTGCTTAGGACTTACGCCTGAGGCCATGACCGCGGAGAGGGCGAAGAGAAGGGTGTTGATTATGTGCATGTTGAGGAGTTCAAGGGTTCCAGTTGAGAATTTGAGTGAGACAGCTTGAGGAAGATATCGAGACGGTCGATTGGTAATGATGAGGAAAGCGTTTGAAAGGCCTGGCTGGGGGTGATGCTGCTATTTATTATTTCCAGATATCTAGCTAAGAAATTCACAATTTCTGGTATTATTCAGGAGGACTATGACAAGACATGAATATACGGTGAATCCAACAGTAATGTACATCAAAATTACTGAAATGGAAGAACTGCCAATCTAAAACCAATAGCATCATCATGGGCATCGCTTGGCTGGTCAAAAGGCTCCGGCTGACTCTATTTTAACTTATGGGATCAGTGGTGGAAGCAAGCCCTGGTGAATGCGCCTAAAAGTGCGCCCATTGGTGAAAGTCCGCCGTGAAGTAAGTACTGTGAATGTGAATGTCGAGAGAACTTTAGGAGCTGGGAAAGCTGGAGCTTATTGTTCCCTTCACCTTGCCGTAGAAGTAGTTCCAAAGTAGATGATGGGGAAAGGAGGGTGACGGAAGGGACCTTGACATAAGGTACACATTAATCATTCCTCAAAGGCAACTGGATGGCAACCTGTTCAACTAGGCTAAAAGTAATGGTGCTTAACTGAATGAATAGTTCACTGGCTGATTCCATGTATCAGTATGAGCCCTAATCCGACGGATCTCGGTTATGAGTGACAAGGGGACAGTAATCGATGACATGATTACAAAGTCTCGTAAATTGCGATCTACAATTATTCATTTAGGCTAGATGCACATTTCGAGTCTCGAAGTGGCCATTCTGGAATTGATTGAATTAATAAGTTTCGATCCTGCAGACTAGATACTTTTGAGATAGAAGCATGCCAGACACTGGGTATAGAGAACAGAATGGAGAAAAAAGGTATAAGAAAGGAAAGGTAAACGAAAGACATAAGAACAGACAGATCAGACAGTATACAAGGAGACATCCAAGAGTTAATATATCCATACTCCCAATCCAAATATTTCCAAACGCCGCAGAAATGCAACGAGAACGAGATGGAAAACAAAAGGCCGTGCGACTAGCATAGGCTAGGAACCAAATCATTAGATACGAGGGGAAACGAATGTTATGTTTTTGCTTTCTTTGCAGTAGCTTCCCCGCCGGGACCGCTGTCTGGACTCTTGCGCTTCTTGTCTTGTTCTTCGTCCCGGCCAAATCCAGGGCCATTCTGCACCTGGGGTGTGGGAAAGACAAGTGGACTTGGAAGTATATTGCTGTCTGGTCCAGAGCGTCCAAATCCCCACTCAGCAGGGAAGAAACTGGACGGCGACGGAAGAAGCGCATCAGACACAAAACGGCTTGGTAGTGCAGATATCGGTGTCGTCTCTATATTGTTACTGTTATTGTAAGCATTGTTGTTCTGCGCCGCCGCCGCCGCCGCCGCCGCCGTACCAGGGGGCGGTGGTCGGGCAAATGGATTCGGGGGTCCCTGAGCACCTGCACTGTGAATGGCACCGGCAGACGGGGAAGGCGGGGGTAATATCATGTTGCCTTTGACAGGCGTCGCCGCTTTTTGTCCCGCGGAGGACGAAGATTCTGCTGTGGCGCTACCCCGATCAGAACTCTCGCTCGGTATCTGAACCTTCAATTGAGGTCGCTTTGACCCGAATTGACCACTGTTGGTGCGCGCAGGAGGCTTGATTTCTGATACCGGTTTGGGAAGAGGAGCCTCCGTTTTAGCCCGCGGCGGCGGAGACAGTGTCTTCGGCGGCTTTTTCTCCTCGATCTCACTCGACGTCGGCTCAGGTTTGACGCTCATGCTTTCACTAAATCTGAGGAAGTTGTTCGCCAGGACTGATCCGTGGTCATCGATTGGTGTAAATATACTGCGCGACTTGGCGTTGGAGAGGGGTTTTACGAGAGGGGGAGACTGCGCTTTTTCTGTCTTCAGAGTTGCCGGCATATGATCCGATGATGCCTCCGGGAGAGATGTTGGACGCTGTGGCGGCTGTTGTTGGTCCGCCAAGTACGGCTGGGCCACATGAGGTATCGGCGGATGGGGAGGTTGCGACATGGCCATGGTAGAGGGGGGCTGTGCGAGGACATGTGGATGATGCTGTGGATGATGCTGGGGATGTACTTGAGGATGCTGTGGTATTGGCTGAGGGGTCATCGACTGCGGAGGGACAGAGTGCGGCGGCATAGGTTGATGCTGGGGGGGTGGTTGGTGATGGGGCGCTTGAGGATGGTGGCCAAAGTGCGCGAACTGAGGTGGGCGCGGGTGCTGTTGATTCATGCCGTGGGGCGCATTGGGATTGTACACCGAGGCATTTGCCATGTATGAAAAGTTATTTGAATGAGGCGGAGGCGGGGTGCCATGATGGGGCGGGACCGAAAGGTTTGAGCTCACACGGCGCAGGTGATTCCTCGACGAGGGCCTAGAGGCCCCTTGCGGTTGTGGGGTGCCGTGACGTGGATCGAAGGGTATGCCGTTGTGAATCGGAGGAGAGGCAGATGGAGCGTGATTGACGTGCTGAAAACCGGGATGAGGAACAGCCATCATATGAGGGTGGTTTTGGGGTTGCGCATGGTCTTCAGGGGCAGGAGTGGCATCTTCTTCATCATCGTCATCATCCTCGCGCTTGCCGTTGAAATCTTCCGGACCTTTATGTTCATGAGGAGGGCCAATCTAGACGCAATTCAAGTCAGATATCCAATGCGACCAATAGCAGCAAGGAGCAACAAACATATTGGTGTCGGTAGAGAGCTTCTTGCATATCACAAGAAGAGAATTCATAGAGCTTTTTGTTATGGCCAAAAATAATAACAGCAACATCCACAGAGCATAATACCGCGAGCTCGTGTGCTTTCTTAAAAAGACCGCCCTTTCGTTTCAAGAAAGTCCTAGAAAACGCCATGTCAGTCGCGCGACGAGTCTTTGTAGCCGCGATTTGAGACTCACACTGAGCGATTGCGATCATCTTTGATCGCCTTGATCTCGATCTTTCTTCGACCCATGAGGGAAAGTGTGTGCGGGCGAAGCTCGCAAGTATAAGATAACCGAAACTATGGGTGATAATAAAAGAAGCGAGGATTAATTCGTTCTTTGGATCAACAGCGCTAGTGGTAGAGAAAGGCTTTCGAGGAAAAGGTCGTTGAATGAATCGACTTCGGAGCGCGCGATAGGACAAAAACGCTGCTGCTGTGCATTTGTCAGACGTAAGGCTTTAATCAAACGCGACGGGCTCGAGGATTCTTCCAAATTCAGCAAAAGTAGTGACGAGCAGCAAGATGAGGAAAGTGATCAAATGTCCAGCGAGAAGGGAAGGTTGAGAGAGGGTACATCGAAGAAGCGCTAACCGGGGGGGCTGGGGGGTTTGATAGTGGTGACAGTAGTGCGCGCCCGGAGAGGGGAAGACGAGACAAAGGGGAGACAGACTCCGGGTGAGACAACAAAAGCAGAATAAAGAAAGCCTGAGGAAACCGACCTTGGGGAAGCGAGAGAGCGCGGTCTCGGGGATCGACAGTGAACAATAAATCGGATGGAACAGATGGGGGAGGGACTGGGAGGGATGGAAGAACGGATGATTCTTGGTCGAGACGCGGGTGGATGAGGTGCAGAAGATTCTAAAGATAGCCCTGCCACTGATTCTTTGGTCCGGTGTCTGTTAGCCGCCGCTTAGCTAGCCGCGCGCTATTTATACACGAACTACTCAACCACATTACCACAATAGACTTATCTCAATTTCTTTTGACCTTCTATAGTCCCATTCAATCCTCTTTAATCCAGATTTCTTATATCTTTTGAGCGCTGTGGATAGTATGCGCATCGCCTCACATCATTGGTACACAAGACCCTCGCTTTATTCGCCGTGCCTGTACATGCGTATAGTCTGCACCTAGGGACTGAGACTTACCTCGACCTTGGCCTTTTGTTGTTGACAGCCTGACGAGATACAGTATAACACTGGTCTGGCAGCCTGACTGTGTGTCAACTGCCAAGCCAGAGCGCTCTGTGCACCTGGTCTTACCACAGCTCCACAAGCTAAAATTAAAGGTGAACACTAATCTGAGAGGCCGATTTGTCTAGACCCTGGACGGTAAGTTATGAGCAACAACTATCGATTACTGTTTTCCTGCCAGAATAAATGAATGCATAATGGACAGCTGGATGTACAATGTAGTCAAAAGTACCAGCATGCTCTGTATAGCATCTAGCACAAGACATCACAATGGACAGCCTGAGGCTGACCGCCCTAGCCGATCGTTATTTCCTTATCGGGATAGCGGGAGGGCGCCACTTGCCGGATTCGGATTCACGGGTCCTGATTGGACACAGCCCCTGGCCAGTCACCTGAACGGGATCGATGGCCGCCGCCTCAAGATTGAGAAATGACAGCACGATCATCACGGCGCGTACAGGCATGATCAGAGTTGAACGTTGAATTGAACTGACCCAATCCCATAATACCCACGGAGCAGTAGAATCAATTGATATCCTCGGCGGATAGCAGTACTCTGTCGGGCAGTCCGCTGCGATAGCCAAGCTCCTGACGAATGCAGACCCCTGTTTGACAGCGCAGCAAGATGCAACTGACAAGCGGGATCAAGCAGAGCGTTGGCCCAAGCATCTCCAGACGGTCGCAGTAGCTTAGACGCGGAAGCTGAGCGTTGACCATCAGGCAAGATCATTTGCTTGGAGCAAGAGTGGTGGGCAGGAAGAGTGGAAGACCGACCACGGCACGAGGGGAGGCCGTATACTCTCAGTCCCAGACTCTGGTAATTTCACCCCTGAAACGTCCAGTAGATCCCCATCACCACCGCCGGCACCACTACCAGCTCTTCTTCTCTCTCCTCTTCTCCATTCGCCTGTTGTTCGTTTTTTCCTTTTTTCTTCACTTTTTTGGCTGTCTCCTTCTCACCTACCACAATTCTGCTGTGGCTCCGCTCGTTATCCGTTTTGCTGCACGTTCGACGTGTTGTGCTGCAGGCAATCCTTAGGCAGCTCCAGATGGCCTTTGCTTTTTCGCTTTCTTTTCTCCATTTTTGATTTCTCTGAAGCTTCTCTTCAGATTCATTATTCGACCGTGAACCTCCGAATTGCACGACACTTCCTTTTGTATATTACCTCGTCCAATTCTCCTGTTCCCACAGGTTTCCCAACTCGGTGTTTCGCGCAGCTGCCTCCCGACCCCCGGCTTGCCCGATTGCAAACACAGAACTCGGCCGTTGGGCACCATACACTACCATTCCGCTCTGTCGTTGCTGGCCGCGTCTCTCGGCGGAAGAAAAAACAGAGAGTTCAGGATCCAAGATGCCTTCGTTCTCTCGCTTCTTTCGGAGTAAGGATTCCAGTGCTGCGAAAAAGAGCTCCAAATCCCCTGCCGCCGAGGACACTGGCCCTGCGAAGCCAACATGGACCGATGCCTGGCAGCGAACGGAAGTCGCGCCGGAAGAGGTGCAGGAACTCCTGAGAGCTTGCACTCAGGAACTGAAAGTTCGCGGTATGTCAATCACCCCTCCCCTCGAGAACGTGTGTCGGAGTCCTTGCTTCTTGTGCTGATCACTTCCCCGTTCTTTCGTGACAGCTCTCCAAACGCCGTTCATGCTCCTACCATTCCGTCCAAGCTCCGATACAGTCACGGCCCGCACCTTCATTCGTAACTACTTTACCCAGTCGCTAAACCGAGGCTCGCCTTTTGCTGGAGATGACTTGGCTCAGGATTTGCGTCTTACCGACCCGATGGTGAGTTCCCTGCTTATTCTTTCGGATATATCGCCTGGGCATAGTCTTAACTCGGTGTTCTCTTTTGCGCATTATTTTAGGTCCTATGCAGTGTAATGAAATGGTGCTGGAGCAGACTCCCCGGAGGAGTGGTTACCTGGGAAGCTTACGAACTATTCAAAGTCGGCGAGCAAGGTATGATCTAGAAATTCTAGGTTGCGCAGCATGGGGTTGCAGCACGGGTGTACCGTACGCACGGGCTAACTTGAACACAGACTCTCAATTGGCCCGCGACGCATTCTCAACATTCATACCTATCAGTGTAGACTCGGACGCTCGGACAAAGATCATCTTCGACTTTTTCGATCTTTTGACAGCCATTGCAGCGCATGGCAAATCTAACGGTTTGGGAGGTCGAAAGCTTTCACGATATGCTGGATGGTGGGCTTTTGAACATAGCGACACTGGGAATGGCTTCGAAGCGGCCTACAAAAACTGGGCGAGGTACGCTAGATTTTTACGTGTTGTGCTCAATTGTATGCTGACTCTTTGAAGTGCCGCCGATGCAACCAGCCATTTGTTTTTCGCTTATCTACGTTCGCTTTCTCCGGATGTCCCTCGTGGCATGAACAGCATCTCTACCCTACCCATCGCCCTGCAATCCCTAGTCCAAGCTACAGAATACCCGCCTGAAACGCCGACGCTTCTCCAAGTGTCGACTGCCAAAGTTGTCATGATCGTCGACACCGTCTCCCCGACACCCTTCGCCCTGCTACGCCGTGCAAAGAATTTCGAGTACAGGGATAGCGATGAGCATTTGCAGGAATTCGCCAGTTTTGAAGATCCACTCAAGGCCCTCACTGACGAGTGTCTGCGAGTATTGAAATGTATCTCTTCCACCAATCAGTCTGCCGTCGCCGAGCCCACTGCGACGGATCGCGATGCGTCATGGTCCAGGTTCGAGGATCTTGGATTCGGAGGCGCAATTGAACCAACTTTTGAAGACAATGGGGCTCATTCGAGTTCCGCACCGAAGGAGTTTGGGGGTAGTTTGAGGTCTGTACCTCACTCGGGTGGTGGAGATCTTGGTCGTCCGACAACGCCATCATGGGCCGATTTCATGTCAGCCGGCTTTGGTGACGCGAACAGCATCAAAGCCCCAGTTGCGCCTCTCCTTCTCCCGCCGGACAAGGTACTACCGCCAATTACCGCCGTGCGAGGGCAGAGCTCGCAATCTCACAAACGAGGTCTTAACGACGAATCTTCGATGGACCCCGGCGAGCTGGCAAGCATCACTAATCTTGACTTGGACGACTCTTTCTGGTGGGTTTGGATCAGCAGCTTGGCAGGCGAAGAGCCCACCACACGAAAAGCGGTCTTTGGACGATGCGCATTGCTTGAGACGGTTATCAAAGACACAAAATGGCTGGTTCTTGAGGAACAAGTCAAGGGTGCTGCGCCAGAGCCTGATCCTGGGGCATACATTGTCGAGAAGAAACGGTTCTTGGGGTTCTCAACTCGAAGGAACAAACTTAGTCGGCGCAAGTCTTCGGCCAAGAAGATTAATTCTATGGAGGATTCTTACAAGCGGCCGAACAACCAGGGACCAAGTAGCAAAGCTAGCATAGCTCCAGACCAGCATGCTCGCATCCAAGCAGCCGCGGCCGCTCTCCAGAGAAAGCACCGAGAGGAGCAGGGTCTCGCAAACGGAACAAAATCAGCCTCAGCTGATGATGCAGCCTCCAAAAAGACAAACTCCGTGATGACGCTTCAGCCGTCAATCGTGAATGAAGCATCTCAAGCCATGAAATGGGCCAGTAATTACGACAAGCACGCTTACAGGGCGGCGTATCTGAACGACAGCCGTGCCGGAGCCGGTGCTGTGACTGATGAGCGTAAAGAACAACCGACATCCCCAACAAGCTCTAGACAACCACCCCCTACTTCGCCAAAGAGCTCCGCTCCCGCTGCCCCAGCATCAAACACTATTGACAAACCCACCGATGACGCGAAGACTAACACTAATGCTGTAAAGCCATCGTCCGTGGAGACGCCGCTCAAAGAATCTGCAGACTTTGACGCCACCCATAAGCTGAAAAAAAAGGCAGGTAACACGGGCTTCAAGAGTATGTTCGGAACAAGCAAGAAGGATCACGAAGCAAAGCCGCCATTGAAGCCAACTGGTGCGGAGGGCTCGGCTGTCGCGGCTGCTCGCGCCGCGTTAGAGGGTAAAGCAAAGGCATCGCAGGAACAGCCTTCTAGTCGCAATGGTCCTGCAACGCTGCGGAAGAAACCTGTCCCAGCCCCTGTGAAGACCGCTACTCCTAGTAACGAGGCAGCTCCGGCGCCAGCAGCTGCCGCCGTCCCTGAATGTCAGCCCGCCGAAACCCAAGCTCCGGCTCCCGCCCCGGCTCCCGCTCCAGCTCCTGCGGCTGCTTCTGAGCCCATGAGTGACCAGCCGAAGATTCGGCGTGAGGCTGAGTATGATGCTCTTTCTCGCGTGGGTACCAACGAACAGTTAGTAGCGGACCGCGAGTTCTCAAGATTCGATCAGGGTCCTCTGGAGGACCAGCCAGCGTTCGTTCCTGAAGACTCACCTGTTGAGGAAACACCCCCTGAGAAGCCCAACTCGAAACCTAGCTCTCCCGTCTCTCCTAGCTCCCTTACACAGGCCAATGCTTCTCATGATCGTTGGGCGCAGATCCGGAAGAATGCGGCAGAAAGAATCATTCAAAGTGAAGCACGTCCAAGTACGGCTGATGAGGATGGCAACACTAGCGAGGAAGAAAGTAAGTGACTTCTCTATCTTCGAGTCGTTGAGCCACATGCTGATCTACTTTCTTCCAGGCTTTGAGACACGCGCTGCTCGTATCAAGGCTCGAGTGGCTGAGTTAACCGGGAACATGCAAGCTGCAAACCGTTCCTAAATCTCAAGCTCGCCTTCCGGCTTCCATCTCACCCCTCTATGCGGTTCTGATTTGTCTTCTAAATGGCCTGATCTATCTTTGCTGATCTCATATCTATTTCCTTTTGAATAACTATATTCCCCTCCAATGTTGGTTTCGCCTCGTTCTACTTCTCTTTTCTTGAGATAGCATGCTTATCTCATGGCCAGCCTCACCTGTTCCCGGACCCCAGGACAGACCTACGCGTGACGCCATCCATGTTCACTGATCACGATTGTTTGCTGCCATGTAATTCCTCCCTTTCTCCTGCAACTCTACGGCCGTTGATCTCCAGACTGAGAAAAATACCAGGATTCCCCCGAAGGTTGTGGCATGTACTTTTTGCTTTTCATACTCTTTTTTATTTCTTTTGTTAGTTATTGAAGCTGTTATATTCCCCCTCTTGTCTTTGTTTGTTTTCGATCTCGATTCCATTTGCGTCTTCTACTGTCTTATCTAGCTGCATATATCGACTCGATATGAAAGACTTCAGCTTAGCAGATTCTTGCTATGTACTTATCATCTATTTGTTCTAATCATTCGAGAGAATTTGAGATCGAGTAGTTGCATCTTTGACTTCTAACATGAGGTTAATCTTGGCATACGGTTCCGAAACCCTAGAAATTTAGCACTAACCCTGCGAAATTCGAACAATAGAGGACCATCATAAACAAGATAATGTTATGTGTTATGTATACATGCAAGTCTTTATTATACGTACATGTGCAAGACAAAAACATGCCATGCAGTCAGGTCATTATATCCAGGGTATCGAGCGAGTGATAATCATCGCTGGGCAGTATAGGTAGGCAGTAAAAGCAGAAAAGCAAGCAAAGAAAGAAAAACAACAATTATAAACAATTATTCGTCTCGGTCTTCGTCTAATGCATGCATGTCGCAAGAAAAGTAAAAAAAGAGAAAAATTCAAAAAAAAAAAATATATATGATGAAATTATAGGACATACCTCATCCTCCTCGTAGCCTCGACTGCAATAAGGGCACTGAGCGCCCCGATGAAAAGACAGATCGAGATCGCGTTCGGCGTGCTCTTGTCTAGATCCATCCACGTCGAGTCCGAAGCCGAGTCGTCGCGCTTCGTGCTCCCGGGCTCGAGAATGCTGAATACAATCCAACTGATGAATGTTCCAACGAACTGCGGGAGTGTTGTGTAGACGTTCAGCACGCCGAGGTAGATACCCGCTAATTCGCCGGTGGATGGGATATTTGAGATGCCGTCTTCGGCGTCGCTGTCGCTGTCGGGGTCGTGGTGGTTGAGGCGGAGGACGTCCATTTCGGAGTCTGTGGCGTTTAGGTCGCCGTAGGCACCTGAGCGGACGGTTGAGGAGGTGATCATTGTTACGCCGGAGAGGCGGGATGCTTGGGACGCGTTCATGGCGAGGCGGTTGATTTCGACGCCCATGAAGGCGAAGGGGGCCCAGCAGGAGACGGCCCAGGGGATGCCGCAGATGGCGACGAGGAAGGTTGCGAAGGCGCGGGAGCGAGCGAGGGGGGCGAGAATCATCGTCACGGCGAAGACGATGTGGGAGATGAGCCAGGTCATTTGGAGGTCAGGGCGTATGCGGTTGAATTTGCCAAGGATGGCTGCCATGCCAGGTGGAGGACGCGGGGTGAATCTGGGGCGTTTGGTGTCTGGTGGTTGGACGCAAAATGGTAGGAGTACGGAGCTGATAAAGGTGATGGACGAGAAAACGACTAATGACAGACTGCCGACACGCCCGACTTCTCCCAACATGTCTGCAGGCCGAGATGCGTCTTTGGGAACTTCGTACCGGAAGTACGTCTCGCCAACCCACGTCGTACTGTAGAAGAGGAATGGAAACCAACCTAGAACAATTAGTCTGTAGTCTTGAGAGGCTGCCTAACCGACGTACCAATCCAAGCCCAGAATTGCGCCCAACAGATGGCTTGGATCCGTGGGGGTAAATCCATGGTTGTTTTGAAAAGCTGCGAGAGCACTTGGAAAGCCCCAGCTTTCTCATCAGAGCCCCTACCAAAGCCAATATCAACACCCACCCTCGCCAGCCATGCGCGCGTATCTCTTACCTCGCTGTAATCAATATTCTCTCCTTCACGGAGTAGGACGTAACAGCCACCGCCGCCAGTAAAGCCAGTGCAGCAATAACGGTCATCTGTTTGAATTGGGTGTCGCCGAAAGTGGTCCCAAAGATGGAGACGATGTCCAAAGACCCAAACACATACCCGATGAGCTGGCCAACAGCCGACATCCTAGTGGCTTCATGATTTTAGTATAGCTCGCCAGTTTTTGGCGCATAGTTCGACATACCCCACGCTGACCCGGCTTGCTGCGAAGGAATGGGCAAAGTATCAACGATCAAACTTCGAGCGCATGCTTGGACTAAGTGACGTTAGTGACAGGCTGGCAAAGTGCTACTCAAATACTCACCGACGTTGATAGCGAAATCTACGGCGTAGATGCTGAGCACCGCGAGGGCAATTGTGACCCTCGAAGCCTGTTATGGCGAACAAAAATTAGCCATTAGGCTGACCAGGGCTCCAAGTCAGGTATACCTTGTCTGCATCCTTCACAAAGAAATTGACGATCTCTCTTGTCCACCCCAGCATCAAAAGGCATAATGTGACAACGAGCGAGCCTGCGATCATGAAAGGCCTCCGTCGTCCCCATTTAGACCGCGAACGATCCGCAATGACACCAATGAGGGGTTGTATCATAAGACCGGAAAGAGGTCCAGCTATCCAGACGAGCGATGTTCGCGACTTGGTCAGGCCCAGTTGGAGGAGGTATGGAGTGCAGTCTGTCGCAATTAGAGGAGTGTTTGGAGGAAGGGCGTCCGTCACGAAGGGTCTGGGTTCTTACAGGTCATTTCAATGCCCCATGTGAATCTGTCAGAAACAGAGTGTCAGTAAGTCGATCGGCCAATGGAGCATAGGGTTCAAGGATCCAGAGCACATACTGTAGTCCCAACAAGCTGGTCGTCAAAAGTGCCATTCGCATGGACTCCGTCTTTCCCTTTATTGAGGGTGAGCCCACCCATCTCGCAGCTTGTGGCATGTCTGTATCGCGGTGCTCAGCCGTCCATGAGCTGTTGGGTTTCGCCTGGTCGCGTGCCTAGGATCAGGCGAGAAGGTGCTGCGGTGGACGCTCTCGAAGGCCGGTGTCTGAGCTTGTAGACAGGGTCTCGATAAATGCGATAGAGTTCCGGGGAACGTTGATTAAACGGCTGTCGCACGATTGGGAAGCTTTAAAGGGGATAAAAATAGCGATCAAGAATGTGGATTGAGATCAAGGCGCGCACGGGCGTTTCGGGGAAATTGCGAATCCAGGGGCGCGGGATTCTAGAACACGGTGAACTTGTTGACTCGGGGCCGGTGACAATAAAGAGTGGCTTTTGGAAAGCGAGTGCAGAGGCACAGAGCGGACAAGAAAGATGAAATGGAGAGAAAGAAGATAAGCCGGCGCTTGGACGACGGGGAGGTTGAGGTTGTTGGTGTTTTGGTTGCATGCGGGCCGACGTATTTTTGCCGGACTGGGAGTCTGGGGGCCTTGCAGGCTGCAGCGTCCAGCCCAGACCCACCGCGGTAACCAGCCCGCTGACTCGCATACTACGAAGTTATTGACAACAGTTTCGCATGATGAGGGGGTCTTGACAATGGACGTATCGGATTTCCTATGCTTCGTAATATATAGCAGAACTATCATCAAAAGCCGGACACCCAATCATGATCTTTAGGATCGATATCAGTCGTTAACATTAAGCTCTCATTTTCCATTTAAACAGATACAGACGCCGTAAACCCAGACGCTCTTGTCCTAGTGAATCCGTGCTCCTTTTATGTCTATCGCACCTACAGCCTGTTAGGGGTGGTGTGCGTCAAGGGCCACTGGTAGCCCGCAGCATCGCTAAACTTGTAGCCGAACGATGCTGTAAAGTCATCGAGAACAGAGGGTCCTCGGGAGCCTGGGAGCATCCATTAGTAAATGCGTTGAAAAATGTTCTCATTCAGTCCAAGCTTACCGTAGGGGTATTCCATAGGGATAATCTCCTTGTTGTCGTCAAGGTAGTGGAGCAGAGGAGTGAACATCTTCCAGCTGGCGTCGAGCTCGTCGTCACGGACGAAGTTGGAGTGGTCTCCCTTCAGAGCATCCAGAATCAAAGACTCGTAGGCCTCGGGGATTTTGAGGTCGGAGAAGCGGCGGCGGTAGGTGAGATCCAGCTCAGTGACCACGGTCTGCATGGAAAGTCCAGGAAGCTTCGAGTTCATCTTGATGTAGACGGATTCGTTGGGCTGGACTCGGATAACCAGCTCATTACGGGGGATGTCCTTGAAGATACCAGAAGTCACATCCTTGAACTGGATACGGATCTCGGTCTTCTGTTCGTTAAGAGCTGGTAAAGTTAGTGATGGCCCATCAAACTACAATGTAAACTACATACCTTTACCGGCCTTCATGATAAAGGGAACACCATCCCATCGCTCGTTCTTGATGAAAGCAACAAGAGCGCAGAATGTAGGGCAGCGAGAGTCCTGGGGCACTGTGTCATCCTCCTTGTATGCGGGCTTGCTGCCGTCCAACGAACGGCCATACTGGCCGATGATGACGTTCTTAGGCTCGATGGGGTCCATGGCACGCAGAACTCGCACCTTCTCGTCCCGGATATCTTCGGCGGAGAACGAGATGGGACGCTCCATGGCAAGCAGCGTCAAAACTTGCAGAAGGTCTGGAACGGTAATCAGTATCAACTGTGTCAATCAGAGGGTACTGCGAACGTACGGTTCTGCATAACGTCACGGATGATACCGAACTCATCGAAGTATCCACCACGGCCTTCCGTACCGAAAGGCTCCTTGAATGTGATCTACGCAGTAGAAAAAGTCTCAGCAGTCTGTCATGATCAGAATAGGACAGAAAGAGGGTCCTACCTGGACATTGTCGATGTGGTGGCGGTTCCAGGTGGCATTGAAGAACTCGTTGCCGAAGCGCATAATAAGAATGTTCTTGACCATCTCCTTACCCAGGTAGTGGTCGATACGGAAAATCTCATCTTCCTTCCAGTTGGGGTCCAGGGCCTTCTGGAGGTCGCGGGAGCTCTGAAGGTCCTTACCGAAGGGCTTCTCAACCTATAGATGAAAAAGAACCGATTAGCGCCTTCTTCCTAGTTTACTTCGCGCAAGCTGCAGCCAAACTCACAATGATACGAGCAACGCCGTTCTCGGGGTAGCAGTTGCGCTTCAGTTGGTCGGAGACTGTGGTGAAGACGCTAGGAGGAAGCGCCATGTAGAAGACTCTGTTTTGTTCCTTCTGGTTCTTCTCGACCTCGCCAAGGTGCTTTGCGAGGTTAATGAAGGACTCATCCTGGTCGTACTGACCGCTGATGTATGTGCAAAGGTCGCAGAAGCTGTTGAGCTGTTCTTCAATCTCCTTGGTCGGCGTCTTGATGTATGAGCGAACGCGCTTAAGGTATTCGTTGTGGTCCATCTGTGTCCGGGCATATCCGACAATCTTGATCCCCTTGGGGAGGAACTTGTTGCGGAACTGGAAATGGTGGTTAATCGTGTGACATCAGAATGGATATCGGCGATCGGCAAGAACATACAAGTCCGAAGAGAGCGGGGAACTACCGAGATGGTCAGTCTGAGATTTCTGAGGAATTATGGCAGGTATTACGAACAGTCTTCTTCTTCGCAAGGTCACCGGAGGCACCTAGTACCACAATGACGGTGTCATCTTTGAGCTCAACGGTGCTGCGTAGAGGATCCATGTTAGCGGCGAAGCAGACGGGGTCCTATTGGAGCCAGTCGGTCGAAAATGCTGGGTTGTGATTGGAAAAGTGTCGGAAAAGCAGGGTAAAAGTCCAATGGCGGTCAATTAAGCCCTCAATGTCAGGATAAATCAACTTAAAATCGAGAGTAACTCCAGAATAATTGGAAACGCTCTTTTTTGGCGAGGGCGGAAGTTGAGGTGAAGAGCGGCGGCGGCTGGGGGACACGGAGGGGCAGTGATGTAATGCTAGTGGGAATACTCACCCATTCTGGCGCTCCTCCTCGCGGGCTATCGTGGCGGACATCTTATCGGAGGGAGTGTGTGCGGATTAACAGCGGAATGCAAAGCAAAGGAGTATTCTAGGGGGGTGAAGATGAAAATGGTTCTTCAGGAGAGAGAAAGTGGTATCAGAGAGGGGAAGCTTCAGTGAGAGGGGGGAAGAGAGGTTTTGTTGGAAAATTCCCCTACCGTCATTCCCGGCGGAGCAGTCTACGTTTTAAAACACCGCGAGAGCTTACGGAGTTGCGGCGACTGCGGGCTTGATTGCTTGCTAAGAATTATGGGCATTGTGACTCTCAGCGGTGGGGCGCAAGGTGGCCGGGCTGCTGTCTTCCACTGCGATGGATGTTCCTTGACATGGTCCTGATGCCGAAGCTCCCGTGGCCGTCGGTAGCCATCCATCCATCCTCCCTTCTCCTCATTCTTACTGTCCTGTGAGAAGATCGCAGTTGATCGGCCATTATCTAATTGATTATCATAAATGCGTCGAGGCGGTCGTGCCTCGCGAGAACGGACCTGCGCTATCTGCACAGCGATGCTCTGCTGAACGAGAGCGGTTGCGGCGATGACAGTGGGTTTATATCATAGCTCCATCCACGACTCCGTCTCCCCCAACGCGTACGGCGCACCATCGTCGTGACCAGAGTAGATCATTATGGCTACCCCTCATACTTGGGAGTCTTAAATCCTCCGAATAATAAATGATCACTTTCGGTATTTTCCATATTATTCAATATGCTACCTTGCCTTACTCGCCTTACAAATCGATTTATCCGAGCGCAGGGGCCAACTGAGTCCAACGGATCTCAACCAAAGTAGCTCCACCACGAGCCCTCATCCCTCATCTATCATCTATGGCCGGATGACCTACTTCCCTTCGCATCAACTCCGTCCAATGCTACTAATGCCAATCTGGTTACCCCGCGCGACCTTTATTATATTCCTTAGTCTTACGCTCTACCTAGAGTCTTCGATTTAACAGGACGCCTTTATACGTCGCAAAAAGCAACGACGGCTTACTGCAGCGCCAACCAAATTTCCCCTCTTTAGCACGACTCAATATCAGCTCTCGAGGTTTTCAATGCTGAAGTATGTCCGCGGCAAGGGACCCGTATGCTTGGTGTTAAATACCTTGAGAAATCAGAATGCCTCCACGGAGCTTTCCCCCGGCTGATACACTGGCCGATGGCTCGATGCGAGACCACCAAGCGCCTATTGAATGCTCTGGGTTCTACTTTTGTACGGCCCCTTCCCTTATTGACAGTCCACGTGTAAGCAATACGCATGTCACATCCAACCTTCACGGTGGATGATGGAAGCAGTTACCCGTTCCGGTCACATCGATAATGCTGGTGCTTCGAGCCTCGTCAAGAGGAGACATGTTGAACACGCATTGCACAATGAATGCCGGACTCCGAAGGCACTTGGCCAGTTGATACTATGCTCTCGATAACATCCAATCTATCCCAAGGAACCATGTATCGCTGGACCTACTTCGTGGGGACGGATCGGCACATTTGTCAGTAGAACGAACGATACGGATTCTATTTTCCCGTAGACTTATCCGTCGCGATCGACCAGGTGCATCACTTCGGGCCAGCTTCCTCCGGAGTTAAGACTCAGTACACGCCAACAAGAGTAAGCTTAAACTGAGGCTTCAAGAACCATGTCGTACAAGGCGTCTGATCCTCCGTTTATCGGCGCTTTCAGCACCTTTTTTGCGGTGTAACAGAACACCAAACTACGGAGCATGACACGACTTCCGGGAGATCTATAAGGATGCGCATGCTTCACGGGGAAAGAGAGAAGCATTCAGGGTCGGTTGCCGAATCCATGTGGGGCAACTTTTCCGAATCAGTGCTTCGGTCTGATCTGCTTGAAGATGTGCTTGAGTCGCTGGTTGATATCCATGGAGTGCAAGTCAACGCTTGCTCCACTGCTGCCGCGATGGCGGTACGGTACAGATCAGGTTCGCCATACTATCAGAATGTAGGACTTGTATCAACATCGCAGATATGTTCATGCGAGTGTCCTTTGAGCTCAGAATAAAGGTCGTCTTCCAGCAGCAGCCGAGAGACCTTATCAAGCTGCAAGGGAATGGAGCCCTCGCTCGCCGGTCGATGACTGACCTGTTTTGTCAGCTGGGACTGGAAGCTCCCGGACTACAGAAGCCCGACGGTAAAATGGTGACATAGTGGGGTTGAGAAAGCCACAATTCCAGAACATGATCAGAGAAGCCTTGGCTCTTCTCGATCAACTCGGAGCATGGAAGAATGAATGATCCAGAGTAGCTCTAGAAAGGTTTAGCTTATTCATCATGTGATCTATGTCACGGGACTTAAGGCAGCCCTGGGGCAATTCGGGGCCGCTCGCTAAGCGTCCCGTTTTGGGTTAGGGCGAGCCGCGCCGAACACACGGCAAATTGGTGGCCATTGTGCGTCTCAGAACTCCAACCGAAGCGACGACAACCACGACAACCCGGACGACTTTGCGGGTCATTTTGACAACCTCTCGACTTGTTTGCGTTGCCCGCTCAGAACAACCGCCATAATGCCCTCGGAACAAGGTCACAGACGTGAGTACGCCCTTTGCGTTGGACGTGATGGTTATGGTTCTGGGGGTTCCGGAGGAGATGATTGAATCGCGCGAGAATCGGGATGTATCAATCGATCAACTTGCTAACATGGTTTATTTCTGCTTCTAGTCTACGTTAAGTAAGTTGCGCCCTGTCATCGCTGTCGCCGCGCCTTTGCCGAAACGAGATCAAATATGAAGTCGCTTTCGAGTCGATATCGCGGGTGAAGCTTGGGATATAGTCAGATGAGAGCAGATGGGTTAATACGATGTTTCTTTAGGGGTCGCCACCTGAGCTACCAGCGCTCCAAGCGCCAGGTCAACCCCAACACAAGGTACGATTTTGAGAATTGGATATTGGGTCGAATACGGGATTCTGACGCATCATCACAGTCTGATCAAGATCGACGGTGTTGACACCACTGAGGGTGCCAAGTGAGTTATCGGGCAATCGAATGGGATATATCGAACCGAATGCTAAGACGAGAATATAGCTTCTACCTGGGCAAGAAGGTCGCTTTCGTCTACCGGGCCAAGCGCGAGGTCCGTGGCTCCAACATCCGGGTGATCTGGGGCAAGGTTACCCGCCCTCACGGTACGTGATTCACAACATCAGCGTTGGAAATGGAGGGCTTCGAAACCATGGCGATGGAAATTCGCGTGTTCGAGACAGACAAACTAACACCCAATCTAACAGGCAACTCCGGTGTTGTCCGCGCACAGTTCCGTCACAACCTCCCCGCAAAGTCCTTCGGTGCTACCGTCCGTGTTATGCTCTACCCTTCCAACATCTAAGCATCCCCGTTTTGTTCACATATCCGCGGCACAACTCCGGAATCTTTGCGCAGACGGTCAGGCAAGGAAGCGACGGGATGAGCCACAGGTTGAGATGGAGTTTAGTGGGTTGATAATGATCGTGGGAGAGGCAGGGCCGGTCCGGACATACCAACCAACCAGCCCAGCCCTACGAATTCCAAAAATAAAAAGATAAAATGGGATCTCTTGTCTACTTTACAACATGGTTACTGTTCCATCTTATAGACATTCAAGCGGCATGCCTTTCACAAGTTATTTCGATTTGTTCCAGGTAGCCGTGTTTGTCGATGTCTTGACGGCATGGCTCCAGTGTATTTGACGCCCATGAACAACAATCCAGATATCCATTTCAACTAAATATACAAATTCCGTCAAGTCTGCGCCTTAGTTCATTGTCACCGCCAGCATCAGCCTTATACCCGCAATATCCATCTTGGTCCAGATGCGCCCTGCGAAATCATACAGTTTGTCAGGCTCCCATACGCCACGTTCCAACGCGATATATTTGGCCACCGGCGCGGACTTGAACCGTATTCCCAAGAACCAGCGTCAATTTCCTGGCTTTTGGTACTGGCAGACTGATACTCCGCCCTCGCCCTCATGTCTCGTAGCATCTCAATCTGATACCTACCTGTCATCAAACAACCTGCTCGTACACTTCCTGCTTAATCGTACCTTCCATGTAGTATCAATTCAGTCTTACACGGCAAAAGCAACCAACTCGGCCCGGGGGACGGATGGCTCCTTCCTGTTCCACCGTCGGAGCTGAGCTTGGTCGTACCTTCCCTTTCCCCGATAGGAGGTCTGTCAACTTTATACGGCAGGAGCAACCGAGCGCCGGAAGATAGATGGCTCCTTCCCATTCCGCTGAGCTCAGCCGCTCCTTCTGTATATGCGTATGTTGACTTCACACTGGGAGGCAGGAACAATCGGGCGAGGGGGAGTGGGCCCGACGTGGATGGCTCCTTCCCATCTGGTATCTGCGTTTATTGCACCTTCAGCTGGCATGAGGGAGAAGCGATCCCGCCGCACGGATAGGCACTACTAGTAGTAGGTATCTATGTTGCGGGGTGAAGTCGGGGGCCGTTCCTGGCCTTGCCTACTCCTCAAGTTGAGACCTTCTAGTGACTTTCCTAAATATGGGGCAAGGCCGACTTGGTGAGGTAGGGGCGACCATGTCGATGAGGCGTTCAAGACGGATAGTAGTAAGTAAGCGACTAGTATGCGGCCTATAAAATGCTGAAAAGACGGGTGGAAGACGAGACGGGACAAGTCGGGCCAGTCTTGGAGTTCTGGGGCATACGTAGGTATTAAGTACAACTAGGATATGTACCTGGTTAGTAGAGAGTAGTAAAAAAGTTGGGTCCATTGAACCTTAAGGCCGGCATACTTCTGTTCTGGTGCGCCCGCTCCCCCTCGCCAGCAAGAGTCTATCCTTGGGGTTTACTGAATGCCACACTGAGGACATGGCATAGCTTACTTTATCTTGCAGGTAGGCAGTCTCGTTGAGTCGATACGTGTACAGGCCATGATATAGTACGCAATTCAAGTCTAGTTCACCAATCCGTCAAACTGGTCTTCACAACTTCCTGAGATTGAAGGTTAGCACAGTACAGTCTGACTATCTGGCGCTCGAGTAATTGCATCTCATACGGAATACTAATACTTGATGCGCGAGAGTATAAATCATGCCCTGAGAACGAGGGAAGGGTAGGATGTGGGCTAGTAGAGCTAAGGCCTTGAACTGTCGGATTTGTATATTTCAATTGAGCGAGGCCGATTACTTACTGATGATCACCCAAAGCCCACGGTGCTCTCGGTTTCTATTGACCTCACCTGGCCTTTGGATGGAGCTGTTAGCACTGAAATATATATTCGTTCTTGGTGGAGAGAAATATGAATCTGGAACCCTGACCTACGCGTGCTAGATTGAGAACAGGGGTTCCTAAGAGACACAAGACAATCATAATGACGTTCCTTGAATGTCCCTCTCAATAAAAGTGTAATAAGCTAATATATCCAGACATTGGCCAGGGAGGAATGCGGTACGGCAGCTAGCGCAGAGATCCACCTGAAGGCACAAGTAACCGGATCATGACGCCAGTCGTATAGCCTCGTTCTCAGCCAGGGCACTCAATACCGTTAAATACCGCCACTCCACAGGATATCCAAACCTCCTTGCATGTAGTTCTGCAAGAGGCTTGAGCTAAAGAGAATTAAGGTAGCCGCCATCCCCCACCATACCGACCCACCGGGTGTTGGAATGACGATCGTCGCCGCGTGGGAGCCGGGACGTCAACGGTCAAGTGGAGGAACCCTTGTAAGGGCGGGGTGCAATTGGAGATGAGAGAGCTCTAAAAAGCCGAGAAATTACTCTATTCGAGTGAGATACCAAAGAGCCGTAAGAGTGTTATCCCCGAAAGTGCAGTTTCGATCGACAGCATCTGCCATCACGAGGCGACTCGATGTTCATGCGCCGCAGATCGAACAGCCAACGCTAAGCTTCGTGGAGGGCTGAGGCTGGCCGACGACGAACGCATCACAGACCCGCTCTGGGGGCGGTTTGCGATGCAGTGCGCAGCAACTTGGAAGCTGGACTCGGGTTTTGACAATCTGGCAGATATGCAGTGGCGAATGACCAATTGGAACGCTGCGGGCGAATCGTTCTTGTGCCGATGCAGAGTGCGAGAAGCCAAGTAAGATGTGGTTTAGCATTGGCGAAAGACCTGTTTTCCTTGTTTGCTGACTAGACTGGCGGCAAGAAGTGGGAGAAACAGTGATCTTCGTGCGGAAAGGGTCGATTTGTAATTGGCCTGCAGTTGCACAGTTGTCTCACCAGCGATCGCTAGCTCGATTGCTAGAGTCCAAGAGCAAGACACCCCCGTGTATCTACTTCGTATCTTTGTGATCTGGAACCCGAGGTAAGCGAACTGCATCAGTGCGTATCTGTGAAGTGGACAGCTCATGGTATTCGGTGCCTGGCACGCAATTGAGCTGATGGCGTGCTGTGGAGGCAGTCGTAATCAGGACTAAGAATCTTGTGTGGCCAGAAAGAGCCATGAAACGGGAGAGTGAATGGCCAGATTTCAAACCTGGGTCATCCGGCAGGAAAAAGAAGACAGACGCTGATAGGAGAGGTTCTGACGATTCATGTGGCTGCTTGCGTGGCGCTGGCCGTCGACTTCTTCAAAAGGCATCAACTCTCCCCTCCTTCCCTCCCCGTCAGAGCCATCTTGAGCTGCACGATCACTCTCGTTTTCATCAAGAACGGTTCTCAAAGAATCAAGAACCAGGTAACTAACCCCTCTCGTCCTAGCGATTCGTGAAATCCATCTTGTTTCAACGTCGATCCCCAACCACTTCTTTTCTGGCGCTCGTTGGCTGACCGTCCGTTGCAGGCGTTAATTTCCTGCCTCCACCTTTCCACACCACGTTGATCTGGTCCTGTCACTCGCCCCCGACTATTTTTATCAAAGACAACGTCATTCCCTGTAAAGATCTCTCTGCTCACGTATACACCGATAATCATAATCAACCTCCAATTTCGCACGGTTCGCTCTTGCCAGCTGCATCTTATTGAAACGTACCGCGGAGTGCATATCGCATTTCAAGCAAGGAACCCACGATTCGATACTTGTTCTTGGAACTAATCGTTGTTTTCATTCAACCCACCGTCCCTTGGCGGTGCCCACTGGTCTAATCGTCGCGCTCCACAACGGTGATCGTGACGGGTCCGACAGCTCCAACTCCCAGCCTGCTTTATCGGACGCTAAGGACTAGTTTTCGTCATAAAAATGGCCTCCCCCCAGCCGGCGTCTCCCAGACGCAGTCGTGGTTTCAGCTCTAGCGGCAGGTCCGACAAATCTGAAAAAACCCATCGCTCGAGCGGCTCTGGCCATAAAATACACCTCACAGAAACCGCTGAAGAAAAACATAGACGCAGTCTACAGACAAAAGCCGACCCGATGCTTGCTATGAACGAAGCGCAACCAAGTATGTCGCCAAACCTTACGACCATTTCTCTGAGCAGTCGCTGACGAAGTTTACAGATTTGGTTGCTTTAGAAAAGTCAAATATGGGTAGCCTCAGGTCTATGCAGCATAAGGATCAATATGGCAACATTATCAGTACGTTTCCCCGGTCGGAATCGTGTTAAGGTTTCCTAATATTGACCCTCGCAGGCGAACCCGATCTCTCGAACCCTACCCGCCCCCGTTTTGAACGTCCCTTAGATACCATTCGCTCATTTGAAGCTGCTATTTATGGGCAATACGCTAGTAATCGTATGTCTTATGCGCAAACAGGTGGACACCCTTATCTGAGCTGCTGCCGGTCGAGATCGTTAACCTAAGTACAGGCGAAGACGTTCCTCCTACTCCCGGTGACTACAGCAGACGAAGCAGCTACTATAATCCATACTCGCATGGACATAACAGACAATACAGCGACCGCGGATACCCCAACAGCCGTCCAAATTATTCGCGACCGAACAGTTATTATGACAACGGTAATGGATACTACAACGGCGGTGGGCCTTCGGAGAGCTACCCATACAACCAAGGCGGCGGACGGCGACCGCGTCAACACCATCGAGGCCATTCCGACCACCCTTCGTACACAAACCAGCAGAATGGACACGGATACCCCCAAAACGGATACGCGCAAAATGGGTACTACAAATCGTCGGACAATGTCACTGTGGCGTCGCCGTCGGGCTCCGGCAGCACACCAGATCAATGGGCCAACTCGACCGATCCAAGCTCAATAAACAGCTCGCTCGATCAGTTCCAGCAGCAACAGCAATTGCAGCAACAGCAACAGCAAGAACAGCAGGCGATCGCCGAAAGTTACGGGTTCCAAGGTTTCGGGGCCGGTCCAAATATCAATGAGCAAACATTCGCGTCCAATGCGGCTGGAAAAGCCCCTTACGGCCAAGCCCCTACACCGGCACCTCCAGTCCATGATCCAAACGCCGGCGGCCCTGTTGGTGGGCCCCCGCTTGTCGCAGGACGACGCCATCTCCAGCGCAAATCGATGCATCAGCCGCAGCAGAGTGTGTCCTCTGACGCGGGCGACAACGGCAATAAGCGAAAGAGCTGGTTCAAGCGGACCTTCAGCAAGAACTCTTGATCTTTTTACTTGATTACTTTACCTTTCTGCGTTTTGCGACACTCGGCACCACTTTCCAACGGATGTGATAACCCACGGCGTTTACTTGATTACCTACAGCACTGCGTTCCACGGAGGATTGGCGTCGCCCCTTTGATATTATTCAAATATGCTTTCAGTATCTATTAATGTATCATGAGATTACGATCTATGTGGATATTCCTTACCCCTATTTATCTATACTATGCGCTCGAGGCAGAAAACCATTATTGCATTGCTGTTTCTGCACGTATGGCCCGAACTGGAACGCAGATGCGGTTCTGGTCTATCGGTTGATTATTGAGCTTGTATTACATGTTGACTCGGGCGTTTCTATATATATCCGCAGCAGTATATTTAAATCCAAATCTCAAAACATACCGAAAACATTATCTAGTATCAAGTAGAGGGGGGTAGTCAAGACTCAAAGCACAGCAAGAACAGCAATAATCGAATCCGAGGAAATCACAGCAGCAAAGACACAACCAAGAGAGCCTTAGCCCACTTGGGTATGATACCCAGCCTACCTCTAGGCTAGCGGAGGCACAAGGTGCAATAGGGCTACTTCTTCCCAAAAATCTTATGCTTCAACTTATCCGCCAACCCCTCATGCGCAACACCCGCCTTCTCAGCCTTCTCCTCCTTCTTCTCCTCCTTCGCCTTGGCCTTCTCCTCCTTGGCTTTCGCGTGCTCGCCCTCGGGGTCTAGATGGACGTTTCCTTGGCCGCCGCGCTAAGCACATGTACACATTGATTAGCATCCGTTCATGACTGTCACTGACGTACAGTGACAGTACCCAGGGACCGTAGATTAGGGTAGAGTAGGCTTTCTAGGGTAATTGTCTTACACCGGTATGATAATCTCCATCCTGCGACTGGCGCACCGAGATCTCAGGGATGAATTCCGCGTCGTGGGGGGCTTTCGTTGCGGGTTTTACGTGGGGCGAACCGATGTTGCCGGCGCCGCCGCGCTATTCCAACATATAAACCAGTGCTTCGCGAATAGAGTAATAGGTAGGGAGTATTGGATTGTAAGGACATACACCGGCAGAGTAAGCGCCGTCGCCCTGGTCGCCGATGGGCCCCTCGCGGACGATGCCGCCGTCGACGTACTCGTTACTGTCTGGGCCGATGTTGCCTTGGCCTGGTCGTTTTGCGTCATATTAGTTGATCTGTTGGAGGATGGAGAGTTGGGTTGTATGCATGTATAATGATGCAGGTGGTATGTTGTGGAGGGGCGGGGCAATCGGGCTGAACGAACCTCCTCGGCCGTGGGAGACGATAGGGGCGTATGCTTCGTGCTCGGTCATCTTGGTCGTCAGATGCAGATTCAGATATTTGTTGATTGTTGGGTATAGTACATATGGATGTTGGAGATTCAGATCGGGAGGAAAATGTAGTCTAGATAAGGGACCTGGGGGGGGATCGGGATAAATAAGGTACGTCAGAGTTGCCCTGGAGAGCTGAAGGAATGTAGTAACTATGTATGAACTAGTGGGACAGTCTGATGACGTTGAGAGAGTTGACTGATAAGAATAACTTCGAAACGAAGACCAAAATCTATATCGGATGGCGCTATGACGAGGCCGAGCTGATAAGATAAATGTGACTAACTTGTTGCTTGATAGTGAGCAATCTTAACCACCCTACCAATCCTATAGCCAGCCCTGACTGTTTAATTACTGGGTAGAAGAGAAAAGGTAAACATTTTAGAAACAACGAATTATTTGTGTTGAATCAATAAAGATAGTATGATATCGACAAACGGAAAGAAGAATGGCACGGCTGTCGTACTCACTACCCTCATGATGCAATCTTACCCTGGAGTTGCCTGATCCTACGCAGCGGCGACCTACTTCAGAGCATCGCGCTTATGACTTACTTCTGCTCTTTCGGCGCTGGGCCTCCACCCGTAGTCGGCAGACCCATAAAGATCTTGAACGAATCGTAACTAAAACCTCAAGTTAGCCCTTATCTGGCAAGAAACTTCCGACTCCGATCCAGCCATGGAGGCTCGAAAAAGCAACTAGTAGGAAGACATACATCATCCATTGTAAACCGGTCTATATCCTTGTCAGCTCAAGTCCGTAAAGAGGCACACCAGGAAACTCACCAGGGTTCCAATCATGACAATCCTGACTGGAAGACCATTCCAGAGTCCCATGAAGCCGATCTCCTTGTAGATGCGGCCAGTGGCGGCACCGAATGCTTCGCCAGGTAGTCGGTTGGCGTTCAACTTACTCACCATCACATCTGCGGGATGAGAGACGATGGCGCAAAGGATACCGGCGAGGTATCCTCCGGTGAAAGCAACTGCAGTTTGCGCGCCCTTGTTATAGTCGGTTTTCTGGCCCGGGAGGTAGTGGTAGATGGCCTCGACGATGTTTTCGAAAGAGGCGAACTTCATCATGGTGTAAGGAATCTGTCGGCCCCAGAGGGGGTACAAGCCCTTGTACAGTCTGACTTGGTTAGTGTACGATTGTGACAAGGCAGCTCAAGCAATAGACTGTCATGCTTACCCAGCTGTTCCCTCCTTTGCAATGACAGTAGAGATCCCACCAAACGTAGAGTGAAACTCAGGCGGTATTGTCGTCTGTGTGCGCACCTTGACTGCCTCGAACGGGCAGAGTGCAACATCAGCAATCAACTCCGCCGACGCGCTGGCGGTAAGGTACAGAGCCGTCTTATAGCGAGCGGCATTCTCCACACCGACAAGGTCACTGTAAAACTTTTTGAAGAACTCGTAGCCCCCATATTTGAAGGCTCCTTGAGCCTTTCGGCTTGTTAGCACTAACTGCATTGAGCGGCAGTAGCATATCAGCTTACGCTGTAGCCAAAGAAAGTAGGGCTCCAGCCGGTGACTACGCCCCTCAAACCCTCGGCAGCTCGAATCTTACGGAACGCATCCATGTTGCTCTTGTACAGCGCTGAATCAACTTGGCGTCGGCATTTGATGAGATCGAGCGGAGTTACGGCGGTGTGCGTAAGGCCCTGACAGCTAATTAGCCGACTGTTCGTGTAGTGTCTCAATGAGTACTCACGCAAGCCAACAGTCCACCGAACGTACAGGACGCATAGTACTTTGGCGACCATGGCTCAATCTTGCCGGTCTTAGCCTGCGCCTTTTGGCTTGCGACGTTGAACTCCCGCGCAGCTTCCTTACCAAGCGCATCTGCCCTCTTCTTGGTGTCCTCGATGACGCTCCATGCGGGGAACGGTTCTCGTCTCATCTCCGCCATACCGGAAGTCTGCGGTTGCCGCTTGGAGGGGTATTGAGAGGAGAAGGCATTGGACATGGCGTCCTGCGAAGGGAACATCATGGCTACTATGTCAGCTTAAGAAAAGTCAGTCATTTTGATTTTTTTTTGTTCTTGAAGCCATTGCAAATGGTTCCTATCGGTGCCACCATACTAGATACTGATAGCAGGCGCTTATCAATGCCAATCGTCTCCACTAGGGCTGATGAAAGGAAGTAGATGCCCAGTGCTCACCTTACCAAGCTATAAACACTCAAGTTGTAGAATGCGTCGTGCAAAATCGACTGCTGGATGAATTTTTCGGAAGAAAGAGGAGCAGCTTGCAAAAATAAGCATTACTGGGAGCCAGAGCAGGATTGGTGTTGATCGCCGGATGACGTACGGACGGACATGTGACCCGTGACTGCCATCCCGATCGGGAAGTGGGCCTGTCGCCAGCGATGCCACTCACTGCTCCCGATTTCCGCTCACCTTAACTGCGATTCTCAATTCCCCTGCCCATCACATCGCGACTTTGCGCTGAAAACATTAACGTACACGAGCTACGGCCCCCCGCTATAACCATCGCCAATTGCGAATAAACTAGCTCCCACTCTCGCTGCCATTGAGCTACCCCGTCCCTCCTACCCCTCGCAAAATGGCCTCCTACATGAACGCCAGCGAAGCCTTCGTCCGCGAAAAGCTCGACGCAAGCACCACGAGCCCAATCCCGCAATCATTATGGGCCGATAAATACCGTGGAGTGAGTACTCAGACTATACCCACTTTATCCAAACAGCCGGACACACCGGTCGAATCGGACTCAACCCTGAACACTGAGTCACTAACAATCATCTCAACTCGCAAAGGCCACAGTTGAAGACTTAGACCCCCCACCCGCCCTCTCCGTCTCCCCTAGCACGCCCATCTCAGCCGCCCTCCTCGCCGCCTTCGAACGCGACTACACACACCTCACCGTGACCTCGTCGACGCATCGTTCGCTGCTGGGGTACCTCAGCATCCCGCGGCTAAAGGAGCTCCTGGGTGCCGGGACGGTGAAGGAGTCGGATACGGTTTCGGCAGCGATGCAAAGGTTTAATCGGAAGAAGGGCACGTATCGGGTTATTACGATGGAGACGCCGCTGGAAGAGTTGCAGCGTTTTTTTGAGGGGGAGAATGGCGAGGCTAGTGAGTTTGCGGTTGTTACGGATGCCGAGAGGAAGTTTGTACTTGGGGTCGCGACGAAGGGGGATTTGGAGGAGTTTGTGAGGAGACGGCCGTGATTCTGCCTCCACTGCGTTGAGGTTGGTTTCTTTGGCTTTTCTGCTCTGCTCAGATCGAGTTGCATTTCCTGGCGCTGTTACCTATTCAACATGGACTGGACATATGGACATATGATCCCTTGGTCGGGGCTCATTAGCCATTTTTCATATGGCTAGGATTTAACATCTGGGATTCCAGTCACATACTTGGTATTCTCGGGCAGCTAAATTTCATGCACATAATTCGTCTGCCGTCCAGACGATTGCATAAGAAACCCTCATGATATAAAAAATAGAAATCACCGAGAGGATAACCCATCCATATGACCTTAGTAGATATACAAATAACCTAAATACTTGCCACCGCAACACACCACACCCTTACTGAGCCTTCGCCCCCTTCTTCCTAGCCGCGTCCACCGCCTGCTCCTCCTTGTCCTCCTGCCACGCAACATAGATGTACAAGAACAGAATAACATTCGCCATAACAGCCGCTAGGATACCCGCGACAGTCGAGCTCGCTTTGGAATATCAGCAACCGCGTACTCAATTCATGTAGATTCCCACCACTCAAGGGACCGACAGGGCAATCCAAAGGTTGGTCGGTTGAGCGAAGGAAAAAAGAAAGAAAGGGTAACTAGACCTACCTCCAAACGTAACCGAAACAAAATACATCCCCACGGGCGTCGTGATCATGGCGATGCTAAAGCCGATGAGTTTGTAGATGACGTGCCTGGGTGTTTATTAGCTTAGCTTCAAGTATCCCTCAGTAATTAGATACTGTAGTAGGAGTATCCGAATTAACGGAGCATTGCTGGAGATGCTAGCTAGCTAGCTAATATGTAATATTGTGAAAGAGGTGGAATGGGAACGACTCACATTGGAACAGCAGGCGACGTATCAGAGCTGACCTCGGGGCTGTGCCCCGATGTCGAGTCAGGGGCGGCAGCATCTGCGTAGGTTTTTCCGGGGCGGCGGAAGGCCATCTTGGTATATTGAAATGTTGGGGTTGGGATATACTCCTTAGGTAGCTAGGAGGGAGCTAGCTAGCTAGAGCTGGGAGATTCGAGATGTTCGCGTGGAGCGGAGATCTATGTTGAGACTGTCGCGAAAGCTAGAGCTTGAATTGGGCGACGTTATCTCGAGCCGTAAGTTGAAGTGTCCAGTCTTTGTCAACGACGATGACCTGTAGAGGGGAGCACTGAAAGATGTTGCGCGGGTGTTCTTAAGAATGTGGAGAACTGCGGATGAAATCATTGGGATCCCTGGAGACATGGTCTTGGCAGGCTAGCCACTCTAGGCTCTTAGGGCTAGGCTCAATCATACAATGTAAAATGAGAAGATAATACTAGAGTAACTAGCTGCAATAAGATACAATTGCACAGACAAGCATAGGAACACTAAGCAAGGCGTACTTGGACATGGCCAAAGGGAAGGTTGCACAGCCGAGCCACACAGAACGAACAACCGCCCGACCTAATCGATTGGCAACCATCCAAGGTCTTTAAGAACAGTCTGCCAACTATTCTCTGGATACAAATCGAAAGGACTGTAGTCTTTTTTACACACGGTTTCCGGCTCAGGTAGCGTGCCATTTGCAAAGTAGTTCCGAATCAGCTTTGCAGAACAGGTTGAACCGTGGTCGAGGAGACCGTGCTATTATCATAGCGTCATCAGTTAAATCACGGCCGAAGAGACTTAAGTTTGAGAACTTACACCAAAGCCGCCATGCTCCAGCAACACGCTGCCGTCAAAAGCTGCGGTGATGTTCTGCGCCGATCGTAATGGCGTAGCACTGTCGAAGGTGTTTCCGATGACGAGCAACGGAATCTTTGTTTCGATGCCATCGAAATTGGCCTTGAAGGACTTCTTTGATTCAATTCTCCATCGAGAGCATGTCATAGCTAGAGGGTTGCCAAGCGAGCCGAGAAGGCCACTTTCAGCGTCCAGGTCCTCTAGGACAGGTAAAATGGGGTCAAGCGTATCCGCGGTCACTTGTTTTTCAGCGCAGGGGATGGCCAGCGAAGACGCGTCCGGGTATCCACTCGCTAGCGAAGGCGATATAATACCTTCAACGAAGCTATAAAAAGTGCCTGGATCACCGGTAATGAGGCCGTGTAAGGCGATAGAGGCATCGTAGAAAAATCGCGGTTCATACAAGATCGAGCGGATGAAATCCCGACATGGCACATCGGCCTGGTTTCTTCAGAAACTTTTGAATAAACTCAGAAAAAGCCATGTCAATGTCCGCCCACAGTTCGATGTCGCTTGTGGCAAAGTCAGCGATGCCCAAATCTCACTTCATGTAGCTGGTGTGGAGCATACTAATCGCGATACCACTGGTAGGGCTTTGACACCCCATCAAGAATGATCTTTTCTATTCTGTTCGGAAACATGGCAGCAACCGTGGCACCTAAAAAAGTGCCGTATGAAAGACCTGGAGAAAACATGTTAATTAAGATCCTATCTGCATGTAAATGGACGGAATAACCCTAGTATCGAAGCACTCCATCATCATCCACCGCATCCACAATCTGCATAAGGTCTCTGGCGGTGAATGGAGCGTTGATGAGAGATCGGAGCTCTCGGTTAGACGAATTATATATAGCATGCATTGGCGACTGCGACGGCTCCCGCCCACTGTAACCCTAGAGCTTTCTCGTCATCCGGGGTAACGTACTCGATAAGCCTTCCCGTGACTATAAAAGAGTATTGGTCTGCCAGGGTATTGAAGCATTTGGCTGTGTGCGTGTTTGCTGTCTCTCTAATGGAAGGCACAGCCCGGCATTAGTCTGTAATCTTTCCACGGAGCAGGCAAAACTCACCGTGAATCGTGTGCAATAAGGTCGTATTCCCCGCCAGTCAAGCTGAGGCCAAATCAGCACGATGCAGTGTCCAAGTGATTATTTGCGAGTAATCTTCACTTACGCGCGATACCATGATGAAAATCCAACTAGGCCTTCTCGTGTTCCTTGGCGCGGCCCACCAAAGTTGAAAAGAACGCTCGCTGTGTTCGGCAAAACAGCAGGAATCTTGAGTAGTTGGAGCTATGCAGTCCTTTTTGAGTTGGGGTCACTGTAGTCCATAGGCACAGTCAGGTTGCCACACACAGCACCGGCATCAGCGGCACCAGTGACATCAGTGCGGTTCCCCCAAGCAATACTCTCAGTTCGTGCATGCTTAGACTTAGGTATGATATTACCATGAGCGCCGAGGCAAAGAGCGAGCCAAAGGAAATTCTGAGCCCACTGCATGTTGAAAAGCCGGCGATGGCGATGATGCTTTCCTTGCTTGCTTGATGCGAGCATATCATGAGTACTACTGAGACCTTAAATATACATCGTGCTCGGTATAACGACCATCCTCCACGTGATTGATCTTGTTGTCGCGCAAAATGCCTCTCAACGAGGTTGGCACATAGGCTTGGCTCGAGACAAGAGATCGAATCAAAGGATCCTCAAGAAAGAGCCAAGCTTGACACTTCGTGGCGAAGCGGAGAGATCGACCCCTGGACCCTGATCGTACCCCAGTGCCGAGGGCACAGCCTTCATCTGGGCATAAGGCTGAGATCTCGATTAGGACATAAACAGCGCTACCAGCTGACCGATGTGTTTTGATGATTCCTCTTAGGGCTAACTGTCAACGGGAGCCGACAGGACTTAGGGCCATTTGGAGATATGCCTACTGAGAACGGGTCCTAGCGGCACACTAACACGATACTATGTGCCCAGATCAGAATCTAGGTTCCGACTGTCTCGCCTCAAAATTGTGGACGTGATTCCAGCATGAAGCTGGGAGTTGTAGGCCTTACCTTGGCTGCGTGATGCATCAACACTGCAATACTGCCATCAATAAACACGGGCAGGCTTGCAAGGTGGCGAACTTGGGGACAGTGGCCCTTGGAAAAATGCCTCTCTTTACCTGTTGATCGGCGCCAATAAAGAGAGCAAATGAAACATAATGCTGCATCACGAACCAAACAAAGAGGCAAGTAGCAGTAGTTGCAGGCGAGACCGGGGACATACAGACAGGACAATGACAGAAAGAGCCAAATGTTGATTCTGGCCGATATTTCCTTGCTTTAATAGAGCCCGAGCTGCAGGTAAAATTCGCTCCTTCCTCTTTAGGTTCCAGGCCCAGTATGCCCGTGACCATCTACTCTTGACTCGCAGACTACAGTAGCCACACATAACAAGCTCCAACTTCCCTTGCCTCAAAACTCTACTTGTGCTGCAGTTGTAGGTATGTACTTACGAAATGCAGGTTCCAGAACCGAATACCTCCAAAGCATTTGCATGCCGATACACATGATAAATCACGTGATTTTCCGTTACGGGCGAATAACCCTAAGATAAAGTAGAGTAGGTATCTTGGCTGATTATCGGTATGCCATGAAATAACACATTCTGACGGCATTCCTTACTGAGTCCAGACACGCATAGCCAGCTCGTCGGAGTACTTTACTTCGCTTCCTCCACCGCACCGCCCCCTCCCCCCTGCCCTCCATCAGTCAGGTCAGGCATCAAGGGTACTCTCATTCACTCCAGCCCCAGGTTTAATCTCCATAGTGTCAAAATTGATATGCTTGCTCTGTGCACGGACCTCATCAATATGCGCATCAAGCTTTGAGCCGCCAGGCTTAGTATGCCAGGGCTTCGGTCCGCCAGGCGCAAACATTTCTTCAATCTCCTCAAGCGTCTTCCCACAGGTCTCCGGGTACGTAAGGAAGAAGTGGACGGCTGCGAGAATACACATGACGCCGAAGACAATGAACATCTTCCAGGTAATATTCTGGAACCCCGGCGGGATATAGAGACCGAGAGCGAAGTTGAAGAGCCAGTTCCCAATCGCGGCGATGCCCATTCCAGTGGCGCGCGTCTCAAGGGACCACACTTCCGCGGCGTAGACCCAACAGCAAGGGGCTAAAGTCAAAGCGTACGCAATAATTAATAAATAAGAAAATGCGATAACGGTGTGAGACCTTGGTCCCGTGACCCGTATAAGTACATTCTCGTTGCCGACCACACCCCCAGGGACGTATTCGCCGGATGAGAGAATACCGCCGACGACGAAGTGACAGGCTCCCATAGCAAGGGCACCGTAGATCAGAATAGGGCGGCGGCCAGTCTTGTCGATGTAGAAGAAGATAAAAGTTGTGAAGATGATGAACAGTGCATACTGGATGCCCGAGGAGATAAGGTTGATATTGCCCGTCAGGTTGGCCATCATGAAGATGTACACGACATACTGCTTAGGGTTAGAATATAAACAAAGATAAGCTGGATATTGTTTGGGCACGACACTTACGTAGGTCATCACGTTAGCGCCGGAATTTTGCTGCCACATTTGCACTGTAAAGCCAGCGAGAGTGCGCTTCCACATGCCATTGTAGACAAACTTGCGCCATCCAGGAAGAGCACTACGCTCAGCCTGAAGCACCTGGGTGATTTCCTCCCATTCAGCAACGACAAGTGGATCGTCGCGATTGCCGCCAGCTTGGATGTTGGCCAGGGTAGTGATTGCCTCCTCGGTACGACCAACTTTGGCGAGCCATCTAGGAGAGCGTGGAAGAAACGGCAAGCCGATGATGAGGAAAACACAGGGAACGAACTGAAGTCCCCAAGCAGTCCGAAAAGAGGCGGTTCCGTCGATAAAGCTGCATCCGTATCCAATGAAGTACATAATCAAAATACCCCATTCTAAGAATGTTTCGATCAGCTGGAGAACAGACTCAGCCCGGGGACGTTGGGGTCTTACCTATGGCAAGTTGCTGGATTACAATGAGCTGTCCACGCTTCTCCTTTTTAGCGATTTCTGCAAGGTAGACAGGCACTTGTGAGCTGGTAACTCCAACGCAGACTCCATTGAGGACGCGACCAGCAATCAATGAGCCAAAGCCGTTCGTTGCTGTTTGAACCGCAGTTCCAACAAGCCACCAGATACAAGCAAACGCAATCGAGTCGCGGCGACCTATTTTGTCAGACACATAACCTGCCATGGCAGAGCCTACCACCGATCCAGCAGCGAGGAGCCGATGGCGCCTTGACGAAGACCAGCCGGATTATCGAAATAATCATTGTACTGATCCGTACCAATGATAGCGGACATGGAGGAGATATCGAACCCGAACAGCATCCCACCAACGGTGGCGATAAACGCCACGAAGTACGTGTTGTAGGTCTTGGGGAACTTCATGATGAAGCCTGTTCAATGTGTTTGACCAAATCACATGGACACAGCCAGCGAAAGGGGAAGCAAAGGATAAAAAAGAAAAGAAAGAAGCGGTTCCTGACTATTTAAGAAGGGGTATTGGATGAGTTGTGTCCCAGCTACAACGGGTTAAAAGGCATGGCAACAATTTGCTCGTGATTCGGGAATCCGCGTGGCCTTGGACAGGAGATATCAGGCAGCCAACAGCACCGCGACAAGGAGGACGCCAACACTGTGCCGCCGGGTTTTTGCCCATTCCTTGTCAAACGAAGCTTGCCTTAGCCCAAATGAGCCAAGAGGAAGGATTTCGAGTGCTGAGTTTTCCCCGCGTCCAGTGCTATACCTCCAGCCAAGAACCGCGGCCAAGAGCCCCAAGACTCGGGGAGCAAGGGTCTGGTATCCACAACATTTCCATCAATCGCTCTGTTTTGCTCTCTTGTTGGCCGAAACTCCCTTATCCAATGGGATAATAGCAGAAATGTCATGCGGCCGCTCGAGCCTCCATGTCAACAGGCAGACGAACCGGCGAATCGGCCTAATCAAGATTCAGCCGGTCTTTGCTTGACAACAGCTCCAATCTTGGGTCGAAGTCTTGTACAGTGGAGATATACTCGGCATGGTACGATCAAAGTCAGTCAGGATAAACAAATCATTACCGAGACTCGTCTTTGGCAAGAGAGAATCGTGGGCACCGCGGCGGAGATTTCCAAGCGTAGAGCATCATTTCATACTCAGAAGGGATCAGACCACGGATAAATAGAGTCTTCCCGGTGCTGGAACGCCACATAAACGCCAATGCCTATAACAATTTGGTGCCGCTGTGTGTGACTCAATCCGGGATAAACGCCACCGAAGCTCATGCTCGAGGTCCAGGAAAATCACAGGGGTATATTTGTCATTGGTGAGAAGGACATGCTTGTCTCGATTCCTCGATCTCACGAATGGAGTAGATCGCCCACGGTCATTGCGCTGTGAACGAGGCCAATGCGGCATCTGGCGCCATTTGAGAAGCTCAAACTTGAGCTCGTCTCTCGATAAAACCATCATCGACCCATTTCGAGGGAGAGGTGTCAATCCCGCGAGAAAAGGGACGGGGTAAAAGAGACGGTACGTTAGGTAGCTAGTACAGCCTCCCGCGAGAGATGACTGTGGTTAATAATCTCAAGCTCAATGGAAAGAGTTATGACCAAAAATGGGAAGCTTCAATCGTTGGGATGTCTTTGTTATTTGATAGTACAGAGTAGCCCTTCTATGCCGCCATACCTGGAGATGGTGTCCACCGCCATACTCTTTACACACTCGATTTGCTGGTGACGAGAGACGAAGAGGAAACAAAGACAAACACCACATCTTGTTAGCCAATTTGGAAAGGGAAATCTACATCGTGATGTTTGTGAAGTGACACTGTAACAGTTGCCAACACAGTGTCTGGCTTCCTAGTCGGTGTTAATTGAGTCGCGAAACCACGTGACCCCGTCGCGTCTGGGTCCCGGCGCGGTTTGCGGAGAGGCAGAAAAAGTCGCCCTGGAGAATCCGAACCCGAACCCACGAACGACCTGGTGGTGACTGAAGGTGTCTCGCTTTCGCCTTGATCTCACCTTCCATTATCCCACCATGGAAGACACAGTTCCTGATACCCCTATAAGCAACAAGAGGATCATTCATAGCACTCCTCCGAGCAATGGCGCTGAAATCGACCAAGGTGCGGAATATGAAACGATCGCCACCGTCCCTGCGAACCCTCCCCAGAACATGCTCGCAACACAAGCGATGACCCCTACACAACGGCTCACCCAGCCTACGCAAATTGTGGATAATTCATACTCTACGAACGGCAATTCCGTCATACAAGTCGCGGCCTCTTCTCCCTTGAAGCCTGCCTCCTCCCCTTCTCGCCGTTCCCCGGGCTCTGGCAGGCTTTCAAATTTGATGGCGCCCAGCGGTACGCGATTCTGTCCTCCTGCGAAACGTGCGCCTGCGATCGATATGGAAGACGATGGCCCGACTTATAGAGGAGGCTCGTCCGAGGACGACATCGAGATGAGTACAGACATCAAGCCAGCCATGTTCACCAAGTCGTCAAAGAGCCCAGAGAGGACTACGGCAATGGACCGATTCAGAGACATTACATCCACTGCCGTTTATGATCCCTCTGACACTAAGCGGTCTGCCGCCCAAATGGACCCTACACCGAAAGGCGTTGCCGTTAAGCGAGTTCGCCAGGATGGTCCGTCGCGCGCCCAGCCAGTAGACTCGCAATCGCTCTCACTGCAGGATATTGATGATTACCAAATGCGCGTGAAGGTGGAGAGGATGACAAAGGTGCTCCCGCAGAAGTCAGTTTATGACTGCGTACAGGCTATTCTGGCAAAGAAAGGCAACTACGCCGACGCACTAGAATATCTTGCCAGCGCTGAAGACCAGAAAGGACATGACAGCTCATCTGAGGATGAATTGAGCTTAAACCAGAAGAGATCGCCAGTCGCGCCTGCAAAACAGAACATCAAGGCGCGCGGAAGGATTCAGGACAAATGGACATCAATGAATTTGCCAAAGGGCCAATCACAAAAGCCATCTCAACTAGTCGATGAGGAGTCGAAACCACGAAAACGGTTGATTCGGGGACCAAAGAGTCGAGTATCACCTGGACCCTCAAGGCCGACACAGAACGATACGGCACCTAAGAAAAGCTTCGGCCGATTGGTGCAAGGGCGCAGGCGCCCATCACCCGCACGATCTGAGTCTCCCGAAGCTCCCCTGGTTGCGTCTGACGACTCTGATTCCGCCTTTGATGCGCAGGATGGCACGGATTTGAACGCAAAGGTTCTCAGCTTCTTCAACAAATGCGATGTTGCCAACCTTGCAGATTTAGCTGCCATCAATGAGGATCTCGCCGAATATATAATTTCCAAGCGACCATTTTCCTCGCTTGAAGAAGTTCGCATAATTCCCGCGCCGCCCAGCGAACAAACGCTGACCAAAACTGGCAAGAAGCGCAAGGCGCCCAAGCCGGTTGGCGACCGTATCGTTGATAAATGTCTAGACATGTGGGTGGGCTATGAAGCCGTGGACTCTCTGGTCACTCAATGTGAGACCTTGGGAAAACCAGTTGCGGCGGAGATGAAGAAATGGGGAGTCGATATCTTCGGAAAACGCGAAGGGGAACTTGAGTTGGTCTCGATAGACCCTCCTCCGGCTTCTCACGACTCTGGAATTGGGACTCCTGCTAGTCAACGGTCAGACGAGGACAGCGACAGCCCAGGATCAACGGTTCGAAAGGCACGTTTCATTTCTCAGCCTGGAATTATGGCTGAGGATCTCAAGATGAAGAATTATCAGATTGTCGGTATCAATTGGCTGTCATTGCTTTTCGAAAAGGAACTCAGCTGTATCCTAGCCGACGACATGGGTCTTGGAAAGACCTGCCAAGTCATAGCGTTCCTGGCACATCTGTACGAGAAAGGCATCAAGGGGCCCCATCTTGTTGTTGTGCCCTCGTCGACCATCGAAAATTGGCTTCGGGAGTTCCAAAAGTTTTGTCCGACTCTCTCGGTAATGCCGTATTACGCCGACCAGAATACTCGAGCTGAGATCCGTGAGCAAATCGAGGAGAATAGGGACGACATCAATGTCGTCATTACAACCTACACGATTGCGAAGGGCAAGGTCGATGCGCATTTTCTCCGCAACATGGATTTCTGCGCCTGCATCTACGACGAAGGCCACATGCTTAAAAGCAGCACCTCTGTCTTATATGAGAAGCTGATCCGTATCCGCGCACGATTTAGACTACTACTGACTGGAACACCTCTTCAGAACAACCTGCAAGAGCTGGCGTCGTTGCTGGGATTCATTCTCCCGAAGGTATTCCAGGACCGCAAAGATGACCTGCAGTATATTTTCTCCAACAAAGCAACAACGGTCGATGATTCACATTCCGCCCTTCTTTCCGCGCAAAGAATTGAAAGAGCGAAGTCGATGCTCAAGCCGTTTGTTCTGCGCCGGAAGAAACATCAAGTCATAGATTTGCCTGCAAAGCACTCGCACGTCGAGTATTGTGAGATGAACGACGCTCAACGCGGGATCTATGAACATGAGCAGAACGAGGTCAAGAAGCTACTGGAAGATAGAGCAGCCGGTAAAAAGACGGGAAACAAGTCAGCAAATATCCTGATGAAGCTTCGCCAGGCAGCGATTCATCCACTCTTGCGCCGACGTCACTATAACGAGAAAATCCTTACGCAAATGTCCAAGGCTTGCATACGAGATGAGAAATGGGCTAATTCTGACCCCAACATCATTTTCGAGGAATTGCTTGCTTACAGCGATTTCGAGTGCCACCAGCTGTGTCTTGACAATCCCAAGTATCTCGGAAAGTTCGCCCTCAAAAACAACGAATGGATGGAGTCCGGAAAGGTTGACAAACTGTGCGAGCTCCTCCGACGATTCAAAGAAAACGGCGACCGCACCCTCGTTTTCTCACAGTTTCGAATGGTTATGGACATCCTCGAGGACGTACTCGAGAACCAGCACCTTGAATTCGTCCGCCTCGATGGCACGACAAGCGTCGAGGACCGCCAATCCATCATGGACGCCTTCCACGAACGAACCGATATCCCCGTCTTCCTCCTTTCCACCAAGGCCGGTGGAGCCGGAATCAATCTTGCGTGCGCGAACAAGGTCATCATTTTTGACTCTAGCTTCAACCCACAAGAAGACGTGCAGGCGGAAAACAGGGCCCATCGCGTCGGCCAGACGCGCGATGTTGAGGTCATCCGCTTGGTGACGAAGGACACCATTGAAGAGCAAATTTATGCTTTGGGGCAGACAAAACTGGCTCTTGACCAGGCTGTTGCGGGCGAGGACGGTGCTGACTCTAAGCAATCAGAGGAAGCCGGTGCCCAGGCCGTTGCGCAGATGCTTGTTGGAGCATCGCAGAAGAAGGATGAGCTCTCTTCTTAATAATTTTGCATGCTGTTTTTATCGATTATGATCTAGACTACTCGTCTTCTGTTAGCGCCATTATCTAGGTGTTCACTTTACTTTGTGGTAGCTGGCCAATTGGGGATGTCGTTTTGTTGGATGAGATACATTTTCTGCGCATAGGTACTTCTAATATTGGTCCTGCTACTGGTCTTCGGCAGAATATGGTGTTTATGGGGTTTGGTTCCTTCAGATGTTTAGACTATCAATAACATCTACTTGAGACATAATAACCAGATATCTTCTCCTTGGTCGTTCCTCCGCTCCGGACTGTTCCCCCTCGTCCACCCGAGGAAAGAGCGAACTTGGAACGAGTCCGCACCTGCCTATTATTCCTCAGTCCATCAACTGCCGTTTCACCTCATCTACCATGATCCACCGACCATCTACAAACACCATCCCCTTGTGTTCCTCGCCGCGTTCCCCAACACTCCGCGGAATCGGTGGAAGCAGAATCCAGTCATGTTTCTGGCTGCAGACATCTTTTTCTCTTCCGCAACCCCTGGGACGGCTCACAGCGGATAACGTTGTGGCAGAACTGGCAGATACAAAGCGTGTCCGTGCTGATCACGATCGAGTCATGGCATCCGCTACAAATGACTGATTGTGCATCAGCCTCACCGGTATCCTTGCTGCTTTCGCGCGCCGGCGAGTAGCTCTGATGCCACATTGAGACTGCCCAGTTCCTCTTGCCGATGCTCGCTAGGACCGCCGCCAGGCGCCAGAACGCCATGCCATCATTAAACGGGTCATTGTCGCTCAGCATCCGGATACACTCCTTCGCCTGCGCCCTATAACAGGCCGTTGCTTCCGTTTACCGGCCAGAAACCTTGTAATAGTTACCGATTATCAAGCCGACCTCAGAATTCGTCACGAAGCGTTCCCCAACCGCTTTCGCTGTGTGTTTGCCTGTCCTCGGTCGGACCAGTGATATCGCTGATATAGAGAGCCTTGCCTTGGGCAAGTAGCTCTAGCAGTTCGCCGCATCTTCGACCCTCGGGGGTTTCCACGCCTGCTTCCATTGCCTGAACCAGGTAGTGGGTAGGAGCAGATTCGACGCAGACTCAAGTACAAAGGTCATTTCATCGTCAGAGCGACTTCCACGGTATGTGTTGATAAGACCTTCCCAGATGTGCGCGGCGCTCGCAGAATTGCGCCTGTATATTTGACGTAGATAGCCTAGGGTAAATTCGAGATTACCGGCTTGCACAGCTTTATCCGCTTGAGAGGCTGCCGTGGCGGAGCTCGCGTAAGCTGTGATTATCCAGTCTATGTTTTGAGGTTCCTAGTGTAGCCACAGAGAACCAGTGCGTGAAAGAGTCCGAGAGTTCTGAATTTGCAATGATGCATTCCGAAAGCCCCATGGTGTTGCTTTCTGGTATCTTTGCGTCCATGTCCTGGAGGTGCGCAATGAATTCGGCGTGTCTACCCTGGATATGCAACTATGCAAGAATTGCACGCACGCTGGTGTTGCAGCGGTTATCGTGCCCGAATGCTCTCTTATAGAGAGCAAAGCCTTTCTCAAGACGGCCGAGACGGCTATGGTAGAGGCCGAGCAACTCCAAGACACGATGTGCAGTCTCCGTCTGTGTACTGCTTTCGTCTGGAAATGGGTTTTCGTTCCTGTTCAGCTGCTGCTCGCAGATCTCCAGAGTCTCAACGGCACAGCCATAGTCTTTCATATAGACGCATGCTGTTCCCACTTCGACTCGTGCAAGCCAAATCTCGGCCATCGACCCGAGTTCGATCGATCTCTGAAAATGTTCGATACTTCCCCATGCATATCCCAGGTCTCGGAGCGCCACGGCAAGTCATCGATGCCATACAGCGGTTTTCTCAAAACCACACCATTCCGCTTTTCCCATCATAACCTCTGCCGAATCAACTGGCATGCGCGAGTGATTCTCCCCGCAACTACAGGTAATCGTGCAAGAACAGGCAAATTTCATGTGCTTTGGCTGTATCGTCAGCATCCTTTCCCAGCCAGCTGCTTGCGATGTATCGGACAATGGGGAGAAACAGATCGGTAGGATTTCCAGCCACGATTGACGCGCACCAAGCCCTGTCGGCGGGAGGCAATGCTTCTTGAACTTCTGGGTCACCTAACCAGTCCATGAACAGGTCGAGCACGTCCTCTGGCCGGGGTACGTCTTCTATTGACATAGCGAACCTCGGCATCGCCCACTCGTCAGTCACAAGCTGCACTAGATAATGCCCAATCATCTGCTTGTCGGGTTTTCTGCATCGGCGGAGGTCCAGCGCTTTGAGTGTCGGTATGACTGTACTGCCCGTTAGGCCCAAGAATGTCTCCACAATGTCGTTCTTTGTAGAATCCTTAGGGCAGAATATAATCTGGTAGGACCGTTTTAGCAACATAACCTTCGCGTCGTGACTATCGATTCCAACCGGCGGGCATCCATCCGCCGGCACAGGCCCATTGCGCTCACTTCTGAAGAACTCCCCAAGCGAGGCATGTGTTAAGGTCACCGTGTCGCGGGATCTGAGTTGAAATCCGGGCAGGTTCCCCATGTCTCCCCCAAAATCGACCTCCATGTCCCGAATACCGGACCCTCCACGATACGTTGCTTGCCGCTGGGGATCCGACGTTGTCAGCCCGTCCTTCCTGTTAAGGGCAAAGAATGAAGCATACTGCCGTCGCAGATCGCCCTCCAACCAGATTCAACCATCACCGGTATCCGAACGCCATTTGATAATTGCATCCATCTCTTTCAACCTCAGCGGCCACGGCGAGAAAGTCGCCCACGCAAGCATCCCATTCAAGTCTTCTGCACACTCGGGCGAGTACTTTAGTGATCCTGAGATGTCTGTTAGAACATGCCGAATCATTTCCGACACGCCATTCGGGGCTTCGTCCAAGGCCTCCCGCATGCTTCCCCCGTCCCGCTTTTTAAGGAGTTCTTTGAGCATGAAGTCTACCCAGATCAACTGTACATGAGCAAGGTCAGCAGGTACCATGAACAAATGGGCCCGAATGTACCATTCCTTGAGCTCCGGTCTATGGCCTTTCCACAATATTCGACTGCAGCGCCTTCGACGCCCGTCTGAAATAGATGGACCTGGTGATGCTGCTCTTGATATACCGCACAATGTCCTCTGAATTGTTCAAATCAGATACACAGATTGTCGGCCCTGCGAGAGACCTTGTGACATCGTCTACTTCCTCCATAATGTATGGTTTGAGCAATACCGTATGCAAGATCACACAGCGCCTGATGCAGCGATAGAGAACCTTCACGTCACCATCCCTGAAGAAGAAATATGCAATAGAAACATGCGATGGATGCTGGAAGTTTTGTGGAGATTTTCGACCAAGGTACGAGATCATATTCAACGTGAGATACGTCTTTCCAGCTCCTGGTGTCCCGGTTACCCAGAGAAGAGGTTTAACGCGTGCAATCCAGCCTTGGAACGCCTTCTCCTCCTCGAGGATTCAATTCTCTGTCTCTCGTGTGCGACTGCGATTGACAGCGCTGTATCTGTCAGTGGCACTAGAGGTCGGCTGCAAGTCTCGCTTGAGATGATCACGGACTCTCCGCTCCTGGGCCTGTTCTGTCTGGAATTGCGCCATGCCAACCTGCATCGTGCTCATATGCTGCGCCATCATCTCAATGCTGCTATCGACCCTCTTTATTGTCGCGACAGTTTCGGCCCCAGCAAGGCCTCGCTCCTCATCCACGAAGGGTACAATTTGTCTAGGATAGCGGCCTTGCCGTCATTGTTTCCTAGGAGGAGATTTTCCCCAAAAGCCCGAATCCGACCGCGGTCAATCTGATGCCGAGCAATCGCAAAGAATTCCAACATCGTCGCCAGAATTTCCGTGAGTCTCTCACTCAGCGGCGCGGAGATCCTGTGCTCTGCATACACGCCCAACCGCACCGTAAGATCCTTGAGCGTCCTCATCAACTCTACAATCGCATCATATTGAGTCGATATCCCGCGCGCCGCATCGAGAAGATACTTCACAGCTCCGAAGATGACCGCCGCAGGTGGGAACGTGGTTTGCGCACCCGCCGAGGCCGGGTCACTAGCGAGCTGGATAGGCACCATGGCCGCTTTCAACGAACTGAAAAGGCGAGACCGTTGTGCACGGAAATTGGCGAAGGATTCATTTCGCGCGAGATCGACGCCAGTAGGTGCTCTACGGTGGTTATCTCCCTGGAGCGGCAAGATCTAGGGCTTGCTCGCTGATCTTATACTGGGCGATGGCTTGCGTCCAGATCTGAGAGATCTGGTCCCTGTGGGACATGTTGGTCACATTCGGGGCACTCGACTCGGTGATTGTTGTGGGATATGTATGACGATTTAAGGCGGGGTTAATGACAGCCCACCTTTTCTCGTGCAGCTGCAAGTGCTGCGGGCACTAACTGGTGTCGATCTACTCATCACAGCAGGCCAATAAGTGCTGTTCTCGATAGAAGGCTCAGATCTATCACGAGATGAGCTATACAAGACCCTTGGTCGCTGGTAATCGGTCATACATTATCCATTTTTCAAGTTGCTTCCGGAAAAAGTACAAGTACAAACCCTGGGTATCAAGCTTTGTTTCATTTCGACTGGGCCATCAAATACATCTACTCCTCCTTCTTGCCCTCTTCATCAGGCTTTACCCTCCGATCCAGAATCTCATCCACAATCCCGAGATCCAACGCCTCCTGCGCGTCCATGAAATAATCCCGCTCCATCAGCTTCTCGATTTCGTCTATCGATAATCCTTTCTTGCCCGTTAGATGTCTCTTGTAGATGTTGTTCAACTTGTGCCGCACGCGCAATATCTCCTTCGCATGGATCGCGATGTCGGTGGCTTGCCCGATGTAACCGCCAGACGGCTGGTGGATCATGATCGATGAGTGGGGAAGACAGTAGCGCTGACCGGCGTTTCCGCCACAGAGGAGTAAGGAGCCCATAGAGGCTGCTTGGCCGACGCAAATTGTAGATACGGGTGAGGCGATGTAGGTCATCGTGTCGTAGATCGCGAGGCCTAGTACCAACCAGTCAGTCATGTCTCAGAAGAGCGGGCTGAGCCGGCAGGCAGGTGACCGAGGGAAAACATACCAGCCGTGACGGATCCCCCCGGAGAATTGATATAGAGGTGAATGGGCTTCTGAGGGTTATCGGCTTCAAGGAAAAGAAGCTGGGCGACGATAGAGGCGGACATGGTATCGTCAACTTGGCCATTTAAACAAACGATTCGTTCCTGGGATGGCCATCAGTATGCGCAGGTTTTGTGGTATCGGCCAAATTATGTACCTTGAGGAGTCTGGAGAAGATGTCGTCTATATGGGGTTACTTGTTTAGAAAGTATTCGCGCGTCTGTCCAAAAGATTTAACCTACAGGTATGCCAGCCACCTCCCTAGAGCTTGTTATTGTCTGTTCATTGGAATTGAATACACTGGATAAGGGAAAGCTTACCACCGTCTCTGTCACGAAGGGCGTTGGAGTCCAGCCCAGCGGAGGTTGCCCGGATGATGACAGGGCTGGGATAGAGAAGTTCCTGATGGGAGATTTGGGAGTGCGAGCGGCGAGGCGACAAAGACGCTGTAATGAGCGGCTTGCGTTCATTATGAGTATATGCAAAGAGTGCGAAGACCGGGGAAAGGAAGGAGGTAGAGAGGAGGAGAATGTAGTTGAAGGATGGAGCTCCGCGGTGTCGGAGGACTTGGAGTCGACCTGTTGCGGAGCGGAGACTAGTCAAACCAAGCTGCTTCCGCTCTCGAATTTCTCCCGCTTCCATCTCTCCTCACTCGACCGCCATGGAGCATCTTCACAGCCAGCTGCCTTATTCGCAATGGCGCCTGCAAATACTTCGCCAATTATTTCTTCCTTCGGGCTCGTCCAATGCGACTTTCCTGTCGCGTCGCGCTTATTCTACCAGCAATAACCGTGCCCAGGCGGACCCCGACACAACGATCGCAAAAGACAACGATGACAACACCAATGGCATAGATACCGCTAAATCTACAATTCCTCTGTCACAGAGACTTCCTCAGTCACCCCTCATAACGGATCCTCACCCTGGCCGGGATCTCCGACATCGCAAAAAGCGCCGTCCAACCTCCAATGACCTCGCCGACCTCAGCAACAACCCATGGGCAATGGCACTCGCATCCCCTATTCGAATGTGTAATTGGACAAACTCTCGCTTGCCTAAAGCCTTCTTAACGGATTGGGGTCTGGTAGAGGAGCCCGTTGCCGCGGCAGAATCCAGCAATGGCCAGAATCCAAGCCCGGAAGCCAGCGTCTCCCAAAAGGCCAACAAGGACAAAGGCAAAGACAACAAATTATGGGTTTTGCCCGTCGGCCTTTTGAAAGACGATCTGGTGAACCCAGCACACAATGCGAAGGGAAAGAGGGATGGTAGATCCGTGACAACCGCAAACGTCAAAATCCGCATGATCGACCGCTTGCCGTTGCTCCAGCATGTCACGAATGCTACCGATAACAAACGCGAGAGGAGATATTCATCCGTCCTCATGCCGGTGATACCTCTTCGCTGGAAATCCCCGCAAGGACCTATGACGGGGCGCGATATGGACCGTATGGTCTGGCGAGGTGATATGCCGGATTTTGTGTTGGGGATGAAGCGTCGGAATGCGTTGGAGATGTTGAAGCGTGTTTCGGATACTTTCAAGTCGCAGAAGACGTGGAGTAAGGTGTGGATGTCCTTTGATGCTCGGAAACCGCACTCGGAAACAGCGCTCCTGGAGGGTTTAATAACCGAGGGGAAAGCGAGAAACAGGACGATTGACCGGATGGAGACCGGTGCCTTCATTGTATTCGGCAATGACTCTCGTAACTGCAGTGGCGCTAATGCTGGAGAAGCGACCACCCTCTCAGAACTCGTCACACTTCCAGCGTCTGGAAGGAAGGTTCCTGTGTTTGACCTTACGCGGCTTTTCTCGCAAGCTGAACTTGAGGAGCTTCGGGCTTATCATACCCGGTTCAGGAAGTTTGCAGCATTCCTTACACCGTCAAACAAGGTTATGGCAAACGCAATTCTGGAGCTATGGAGTCTCCAAGGGTATGCCAGGGAGCCGAGACAGCCATACGTCTAATTTATGAGCTCCGATGAAGCCATGATCTGTCATGCCTACTGCATTTCTATAGCAATCTCATACCTGTACCTGTATTCTATCTCTATATATACCACCGAATATACCGATATACCCCGCATGATCAAACTCACTTAGACTCAGCCGCCTTCAGCAAATCCGAAAGCTTATCCAGATAAACCATCGGCCGGATCGGACCCTGCACAAAATCCTCCTTACTACTAACCCCCGTTAGAACCCCCAGCGTCCCCCCCAGTTTCCCCTCAAGCCCAAACCGAATATCCGTATTGGCCCGATCCCCAACCATACAAGCGCGACTCCTCTCAAACCGAAACTTCCCCTCAATCGCATCCATCATCGCCTGATTCGGTTTCCCCAGCGACACGGGATCCTCACCCACCATCAAAATAAGCGGCGCACTGACAGACCCCGCACCAGGGAACAACGTCCCCGAATTCGGCAGCGTCGAGTCAATATTCGTCGCGAGGAACACCGCCCCGCGTCGGATATAGTGGTACGCAAGCGCGAGCTTCAGGTAGTTGAGGTGGAAGTCTAGACCGACTAGCACGACGCCCACTTCGGGATCGAGAAGGGACTCGTCGCCTGCTGCGATACGCTTGTAGTCTTCTGGTGTAATGTCCCGCCGGAACGAGGGGTCTGTGCCGCCAATGAAGGGGACGTTCTCGGAGCGGAGTTCTTGTTCTATGCCTGTTTCGCCGAGCACGAAAACTTTGCGCTTGTTCTCGGGGAGGGTGAGGATTCGCGAGATGTAGATTGAGGCGCTGTAGGAGGAGGAGAAGATTTCTTCCTGTGTATTCCGGAGGTTCGGATTAGGTGTTGTTTCTAGGTAAGAGGGTATAAGGTGGCAAGGGGGAGGCGTATACCGTCGTAGAAGGAATTCCTAACCCCTCCAGCTTCTTCTTATAGTCGGCGCGCGACTTTGTGCTATTATTCGTGACGAATACGACTTGTTTGCCTGTGGCCGAAGAGTACAATGGTCAGCATACGATTCCTGGGCGTTGCGAGTATTTAAACACAGCACGTACCGCTTGACCTCAGCAACCCCAAAGTCTCAACTGTTCCCGGGAAGAGGTGATCGCCGGACCATAGCACACCTGTTGAGGTAATCCTCCCATGTCAGCGTTGTTCTGTCAGATGTAGTCCGATGCGCGGAGGACGCGGGGTTTGAGAAACGGGACGGAAGGAAAACGGACCATCGCAGTCAAAGAGAAAGACCTAGTGCAATTGAATTAGTCAAGGCAACACTTCCACAATTCACGCGTCTATTGACGGGGAATACCAACGTCAAACTTATCCAGGAATTCCTTGATGCCCGCGGCATCGCCGGTGAGATAGCGGGGCTCGGCCATTGCGGGTTACTGCGCGACAGTGAAGGCAAGGAGGTACTGAAGATGGGAATGGAAGTTCCGTATGTCTATGAAGATGAGATTCTAAACAAATGGGTATTTCAACGAGAGGTTTGAAGGAAAAGGAGAGGGTTGGGGAAATGTTCGGAGAGCTCACCGTCATCGCTCGGAGGCGAAGCGGACCCTGGTTCCTACTTTCGTTTCTTCCGCTCTACTAGTAGCAGTACATCGGTCACCGAACAAGAGTGTCACGCCTAACATTGGCATCCTTCAATCTCTCGTAAGCTGCTGGAAGCGTGTAACTTTGGAGCTGATTAATGTCATTGGCCGACCTCCACGTGCTAGGCTATACATAACATGTGTTCCCTACGACTGGGCGTAGACTAGTTCATACAGTCATTATTCTAGAGCTCTTGGATGAGACACGGAAGACCACGGATGCGATCCCTCTCTAAGCGGGACATGTGATTGTTTCCCCAATTTCTCACGGCCATAACGCTCGACCTGCCTATGGGTTGCCCAACAACAACGGGTGGTAGGTGGTGTTTATGAAGAGTGGATGCTAGGGCAACAAATTTCCTGCAAACATCTTGCTTCAAGCTCCGCCAATGATTCCAGAGATCTTCAAAGCAACGTCGAGAATCGATAATTGTTCATCGGCACCATCCACCAGTCGCTTATCCACTTCTGAGAAAACGAGAACGATCTTGTTCTTCTGAATATCGGTTATAGAGTCGTTGTAGATAATCCGTTGATACAGCTATTGGGAGTTAGTACTATGACCAGGAAACAACTTGAAATAATATACCTGTAGGAGGACCTGCGTTGCGCTCCAGCCGTCCGCCACAATTTCGGTAACAACTTTCGCAACCGCTTCGTACGGCGAGCCGATCTTCTTCGGCTGCAGGGACTGGATTAACCCATCCAGGACACTCTCAGGAACCACACCGGCTATCTCCTCGATAGTCCGAACAGTAATAGTCTCAGACCCTTGATCGTTCATCTCCTCATCCTCATCCCCATCCTTCTTCGCAGTCTTGGCCGCTCCTACCAGCCTAGCCGCACTCTGCAAGTATGTGATAGCCCGTCGCAGGTCACCATCACTGCATGAAATCAGTTTGTCAACAACGCCATCCTCGAGCGATAACCCTTCCGTCTGTGCAATCTGCGCCAATCGGTCCCCAGCCGCCGAATTATCCAGCGGCTTGAAGCGGAATTTGCTGCATCTACTAGCAAGCGGCTCAATAATCCTCGTGACATAGTTGCAAACCAAGCAAAAACGGGTTATCCGACTATACTGTTCCATTGTGCGGCGCAACGCGGACTGCGCATCCTGTGTCATGCTATCTGCCTCATCCAGGATGATGATCTTAAACGGCGGGCATGGGTACTTTTCGAAGTATTCGGCGTCTAACCCGGTGGGATGGCTGAGTTGAACACGGGCAAAGCCTTTTACTTTCTCGCGGACAATTCCGATACCGCGTTCGTCTGAGGCGTTTAGTTCGAGGATGCGGGATTTGTAGAGGGCTGGACCGAAGAGGGATTTGGCGAGGGCGAGAATTGTTGATGTTTTTCCGGTTCCTGGGGGGCCGTAGAAGAGCATGTGAGGGAGCTGTATAGTGAATAGGTCATCAGTACGGGTAGATCTCGAGATGTCTGCGCTGAAGGGATGAGATGCCATACGTTGGACGCTTGCAATGTTCGCTGAAGGACCTTTGTTGTGTGATCCTGGGCCGCAACGTCATCTAGTGTTTTTGGACGGCTGAAGCTGTCAGTATCATTCTAAAACATCTGACGCCAAAGCATTGAATATAATGGGAAGCTTACTATTTCTCAACCCACGGCTGCTGTCGCGATTGCTCTTCCTTGCTTTCTGTTGGTTTCTGCTTTGAGCTGCTAGATACGGCAGCCGCACGGGCCTTATTGCTGAAGAAATTTGCTGCCATGCTAAATTAGGCCTGGCGAGCTAGACAGTCGTCAATGCGATGTTATGTCAATGGATTGAAGCAAGAAAAGGCTGCTATGAAGCTTGACAAAGCTCAGGTCGCAGGGACCATCGAGAACGCGTCTCCACCAGAAAACGCGTTTTGCCAAGAAATCAATTAAGCCGAGAATGGATCGATCTACACCAGCCCTACTCTACAGTCAGACATACAGCTTGCGAGTGCATACAGGTCATCGAGGACAGATGGAAGTTCCTGTTTGTTTATCATATATGTGTCCTGTCTATAATTCATCACGCCGATTCTGTGCCACTTCCGTCGCTTCAAACATCCTCTTCTTCGTATTTGGAGGAACCTCAGCATGCCTTCGCAGTTCCTCCTCGGAGAAGTCATCGAGATTTGTTCCTTCTTGCGCGACGTTGTCCTCCACTATCTCGCCAATCTTATCGATCACCCAGTCACGGTCTGGCGAATCAATGTCCGGTACCTGGTCAGGAACTGCGTCCTCAACACCATGAACCCTGGCTTCCGGTATATGGTTCACAGCCGGCGTTTCCTGGACTATCGTGGAGAATGTCTCAATAGCCGCTGAAGATTGAACAGCCTGGCCAATGATACCCGCAGCCGCTGAAACACCAAAAACAGATCGCAGGATGAGTTTGAATGGCAACCACACAATCCACCAGAGCGGGCCATACAAAAGCCTTCGGAACACCAGCCACGCGATTGTGCAAACTAAGATGTAGAATGCCGTTTCCAGATACCAAGTATCCGACTTCTGCGAACGGAGAAGAGATCCAACAAGGTTGCGGGAGGACGATAGGAGGTCATCAAGGCTGCCATATGATTCTGATAGGGAAGAGAGGGCGGCACCAGATTGTTCTGTACGTCGAGTTAGCGCAATGCCCTCAAAGCCCACGCAGGTAGACAACATAACATACCTAACGTTTCTTGAGCAAACTGACTCCGAGAAAGCTCAGCCTGCATAAGTTGATGCGTTCGCCTCAGCGCCGTAGTGACATCTTTGGAGGCGTTCTTGACAATATCATCCTGAGTCAACTTCTCTTTCGCCGGGTTCCGCCGCTCAGCACTCTCTGATCTTGAGAAGAGCAACTCCCGCTCCTGGCGCTTCGCACGCTCCGCATTCCGCTTCGCTTGTAACTGGGCATTGCGGAAATCGCCTCGTGTCCTTTTCAGGTCATTTGACAGTCTCTTAGCCAGTGTGATGACCCTTTCCTTTTCCATCTCTTTCTCTGTATCTACGCCCTTTCTTCGGCTGTCCGGTGCAGTTTCGAGTGCGTCGACGTCGTCCTTCAATAGTTCCAGCTCATCTTCGGCGTCCTTTAGCCTGGTATGGATCTCCCCTCCAAGCTCGAGGCGGGCTTCATCGCCCTGCCCAACAGCGGTGGTGAAATTTTGTAGTCGAGAAACGAGAGGATGAATCTGAGCAAGAGCAGTAGACAGCTCTTTCAGGCGGGTCTGGAGTGCGGAGACAGTTGACATTATCGCGAGGGTTTGTGTAGGAAATGAATATGTGGGGTTGCGAAATGAATTGACAAAATTCAGTATACGTTCTCAATTTTTCACTGTTGCATAATAAGAAGTAGTCGATTGTACCTCAGAAGCATAATAGCTCCCAGCAGTAGTATTAAGGCATCCAAGTGTCCAATTCCGCTGCCGCCATCGTCATCTGTTCCTAAGGCTAGCGGAGGTGGATGGTGTTTGCACGAGATGCAAACCGCAGGTCCTCCGACTGCCCCAATTTGTCCGCGGATTTTCCCGCCAAAAAGTGCATCGCAAGACAGCAAGACAAGCCTCAATCCCACACCAACTGCTCAAATTTCTCCGCATTGAGTTACATCCCATACTTCTCTTGTATATCTTTTGCATTTGTATGTACTTGCCCGCGAAGATATCTCTCAACCACTGTTGCGAATTAACAAGCCAATCTAGATCCCATCGCAACCACCCCATTCATTGCACCAAACAACAACCCGCCAAAATGACAATCCCCCTGGGAACAGTAACCACCCTCCGCACAACATTCAACCCCTTCGCGCGCTCCTCCCGCCCCTGCCGCCTCCTCCTCTCCCTCCTGCGTAACCCCGCCACAACACCCGCCAGCAGTCCCACGCATGTCAACATCCAAGTCACACAGTTGCCGCGGACATCGACGAAAGAGCCCGTGATCACGGTGGGATTTAAGGGCGGCAAGGAGATGACATTTGAAGTTGGGAAGCGCCAGATGAAGATCGGGGATGTGGTTGAGGAGATTGCTCGGGTTGGGAGGACGATTGAGCGGGAGGAGAGTTTGAAGGGTTAGAAGGATATTATCTCGCGGAGTTGTGTTGGGAGATTGCATGAGATTGATTATGGAAGGGGATTGGATGGGGAAATCTGTGGTGTACTTTATGCTGTATATTTACTACCTACTTTTGCTTTGGTTTGTTTGGCGAATTGAATAATTATACCTATGCTCAATGATATGGGTTTAGCCCTCGGGACTGGTTGGGCTTCCCGAACTTATGTTATATGGCATGCCCTGGAATGATGAATCTTGGGTGTCGTGAAACCAGCCTATGAAAGATATCCAAATATCGTGCTTCAATCTGGGGAAACATTGCTCATTACTGAGCATTCTCTTGGATCTTGACAGCATACGGTGTTCAATGGGGAATGGAAGAGAAAGAATTAAACAAGACACAATTCAATAAGATCCTGGAGGGCATGTACGTTGGCTAGTTGAGGTGAAGTTGTACCTTGTAGTTGGAAATTATGCTTTTCCGCTAAGCGATGCAAGACTTGATATTTTATGAATTTGCCTTGTCATAAATTTACACAGCAGCACCAGAGATGAAGAACCACTTGTCAATGGTACCATCAATGGGAGCAGGGGGAAGGTTCTCGCCGCGGGGGATGGCGGCGAGCTTAGAGGGGTCGGCACGGTCAGTGGAGAGAGTAGAGTTAGCGCTGAATCCACGTTAGCATTGAGCTGTGCGTTTTGAGAAGGATAAATCCTACAGGCTGATGTCGCCCTTGTCAGACTTGCCGGAAACTAGCTTCTCCCAGGCGTCGGCGCACTCGTGGATAACTTCCTCGGCGTACCTGCGAGTGTTAGAAAACGCAAAAGTGCAGAATCATTTGATGCTGAACTTACTTCCTGTTCTTGGCCTCGCCAGAGAAAGCGAACTGGTTCTCGGGCTTGCCGTCGGGAATCTTATAGATACGGAACCACTCGTTGGTGGCACGGAGAAGGCCGGGGAGGTGACGCTCAACATCCTCAATGTCGTTGAGCTTTGGAGCAAGAGGGTCGTTGACGTCTATGACAATGACCTTCCAGTCGGTCTCCTCCTCATCGAGCAGAGCCATCACACCGAGAACCTTGACCTGCTTGACCTGACCGGGGTAGCCGACGATCTCACCGATCTCGCAGACATCGAGAGGGTCGTTGTCACCCTTGGCCTTGGTCTCGGGGTGGACGACGTTGGGGTCTTCCCAGGTCTACGTCGGAGTTAGATTCCGCACAATTCATTGTTTCGTGTAAAAACGTACCTGAGGGAAGGCACCGTAGTTCCAGAGGTAGCCCTTGTGGGGGAAGCAGTTGCGAACGAAGCGGAGCTTGCCCTTCTTGGTGTCCTGCTTGATGGGGTTGAGGAACTCCTCCTTAGAGATCTAGACGTATTCCTGCATCAGCGAGCTGCAAGTTTGCCACAGCGACGTACTCCGCCCTGGCGGGGATATTCAATGCGCATACCTCCTGCTTGGCGTTGGTCCAGCGGGGAATCTCAACAACCATGTTGAGGATGGTCTTCTCAGCATTGGCGTAAAGAGGGATGTCGTGGAAGGGAGAGACAGGCTGGCCATCCTTCTCAATGTACACCCGGTGCTCCAGGGTGTAGGGCTGGCCGATCTTGCGGACGGTGTAGGACATTGTGGTGGACGGCGGGGTAGCGGAGGTAGCAAAGTGTCTAGAAACTAAGGCCGCACGATTTGATGCAGAAGCAATCGAACGATCAATTCGAGATGCTGAAGATGAAGACACTGTGGTAGAAAGAGAGGAGGAAGAGAAAGAGCGGGAAGAGGAAGAGGAAGAGGAAGAGGAAGAGGGAGGGGTGGGAGGGGCTTGTTTAGTGGGGAGAGCCAGTGTTGCTGATGTGCGACGAGGCGCGGGCGAGCAGCGAGTGAGGGCGAGTATCGGACAGGCGGTGGGCAGCAGGAACCGGGTCAATGGAGCTGCAGTACGTATTTGCTGTACAGGGATGCTTGTTCCCGCGAGCATCCAAGGGGACAGCCGAGCCAGCGATGCAGACACCTTGCCGATTAGGTCAATTGTCAATTGGAGGGTGGCAGCTGGGTGAGGCGAACTTCAAGGAGCTTACCATAGGACTGAATGGCGATGCGCCAGTTGGAGGTTATAAAGGATGGAGATTGTCGGGAAGGGGCAAATTCGGTCGCTACCTCCGAGGTATGGGTCCGGAGAGCAGCAATATGATAGTACCGAGGATCTCTACTGAAGCTATCTATGGAGCTACAGCAACGGATTCAACCTCGACTTCTTGCAACGCTGATCGAAAGCCTGATAAGAGCCTGGCAGCAAAATTTTAGATGTCGCCGTTGGGAACCTCAAATTGCGCGGCCTGTAGATCCAAATATACCATGGTTACACACTTACAGTACACTACTTAAGTATACAGCGCCCAGACTCTCGCCCTTAGCGCCACCATTTCCGAAATTAGCGATTCTATGACTTGCTCTGCTATTCATGTATCGCTGACTACACAGCTGACGTGTTATTGCTATTTAGATCAAGTTTGAAAGCTGTCTGAATATCGTGGTGCTGTCAAAGAGTTGTGCCACGTGATCTTGGCAGGAACAGCAGTCCGGGATCGGGGCTTGGGCGGTAAGATACGGTATCGAAACGAACCAAGCTCTTATCGCACGTGACGAGAATTTTTGTTCCGCCGCCGCCTCCGGGCCATCAACATCCCCAGTGGTTCCTTTGCCTCCGACGTGGCTGTGTCTTTATCTCCAGATTATTCTACACTTTTGTTGCTGCGGCTGTCTCCTCTTACCCCTCCTGCTCTTTCGCCGGATAATGCTATGCTCAGATTTTTCCGCAACGCGATGACTGCGATGACTGCCTCTCCGAAACGAGTCCCCATCCCCGCCAACGGGGTCGATTACCGCGGCAAGGTCGTGCTTGCACCGATGGTGCGGTCCGGCGAACTGCCATCCCGTCTTCTTGCCCTCACATACGGCGCAGACCTAGTTTGGGGCCCCGAAACGATCGATAAGGCGATGATCGGTACCACCCGCCGCGTGAACCCCCGCAATGGCACTATTGAGTGGTCTCGGATGCCCTCGAACAGCGTTGGGAAGGAAGAAGCTAAAGAATCTATCATATATCGCCTCGATCCGGTACGGGAGAAGGGGAAGCTCATTTTTCAGATGGGAACAGCCTCGCCAGACTTGGCTGTTCAAGCGGCCAAGCTCGTTGCCGCTGATGTGAGTGGGATTGATGTGAACTCGGGGTGTCCGAAGCCGTTCAGCACAGCCGGTGGAATGGGCGCTGCCCTCCTACGTACCCCAGACAAGCTCGTATCTATCCTCGAGGCCCTAGTCAAAGAAGTCGGCGAGCCGTACCAGATCGGCATCTCTGTCAAGATCCGCCTCCTCGAAACGCCCGAGCTCACACAGAGCCTAGTGTCAAAACTGGTCCGAACAGGCATCACCGGCCTGACCATCCACTGCCGGACAACGCCCATGCGGCCCCGCGAGCGCGCAATCCGCGACCAACTCCGCATGATCGTCGGAACTTGCCACGACGCCGGCGTCGCCTGCGTCATGAACGGCGACGTCACATCCCGCGACCAGGCCCTCGCCCTCATGGCAGAGTATGGCGCCGACGGCGCCATGATCGCCACAGCCGCCGAGGCCAACAGCTCGTGCTTCCGATCCGAAGCCGATGGCGGTCTCCTCCACTGGCGCGAAGTAGCCCACGCATACCTGAAGTTCTGCATCGAGGCCGAGAACCGCTTCGCTAACACGAAATACCTCATGAACATCCTCATTCCCGGCAAAGAGAAGACGTTCAGGGAAGCACAACGCGGGAAGTGCAACGCCGACTACTGCCGCATTTTGGGCTTCGACGATCTCTTGCCCGCTGCGCTGGAGGCAGATGATGTCCTTGGAATCTCTGAACGATCAATTACCAGCACCAGTGCTCGCAGCAAGGCCGCCGAGAATGCTATCGCGAACAACGAGACCGCTAGAGCTGCTGGGGGCGCGACGAGGCCGAAAACTTCTTCTACCGCCTCTAAGGGACTCGGCCCGATCCGCACGAACAACATCCCTAAGCCTGTGAAGGCTGAGGAGAAGACTGCCGAGAAATCTGCAGAGGTGCCGCCGGACGCTGCGACTGTTGCTGCTCCTCGGTCTGAGAGTGTTGCTGTATAGCAGCCCTCATGCTGGTCTTTCTCTTATGTTAGGGCATATTTGGCGTTCTAAAATCTAGATAAAACTTATATCCATGCAGTGCTTCATTGGTTTTGTTTTCTTTTGCACGCATTCCTGGTGTCGATTTGGTGATATTCATGTTCATACATATCTTGAGGTTCCAGATTCCCATATAATACACTTCATACATTCACTTTATGCTTCTCTTTGGCTGATGAAAACCAAAACTGGGTTTAAGAATTATTCATATGTACATTGCAACACCCTTGGATTGGAGTACAGAAAAGGCGGACGCCAATGATCATGTTGTCGCTGTCGCTGTAGTGGCCGTGATCCTCTCCAACCGCCCATCAGCCCCAACCTGGAGTCCAAATCGCTCCCGCAGGAAAGCCGCCGTTTGATCAGACGGGGCATAAGCGCCTGATCGCCGTACCGTATTAGGTCGATACCGCCACTGGTCACGGATCACATCGAGCAATCCCATGCGGATTATGACGGCTTCGCCGGAGGAATATGTATCAAGGGCGTGCTGGTGATTTGTATGTTCTCCTCCGTTCTCTGATGGGTCGGCTAGTAGTCGTGTGCGTTCGAGCTCTTCCTCGCTCGGGGGATGTGGGAGGGTATCTGGAGAAGTGATACTGGCATGGGAGGCCTGCTCCCTGCGCTCATTTACAGCAATTCCATCGTCTGGTGGTGCTCTGGGCTCGGTCTCGTGGTTAATGACTCCTCGTTCCTCGTGGTCGTGGTCCTGCGCTTGCGCTTGAGTAGTTTCGGATTGTGTGGGTGCAGCGGTAGTGGCAGCAGTAGTATCTCTCGACTCAGCGATCTTCACTCGCTCAATGATAAGCCCTAGCATGACGATGTGGAGGATAATGACGAGCACGTCGAGAAAGAAAAGGCGCGTAAGCGGCACAGGGGCTTTCTGCCCGATGAAGTCGATGAGAATCCCGCCATGTAGGTATCCTCGCGTTGCTTCCTCGGCCTCGGGTTGACTGAAGAAGTTGTGGAAGATCATGCAGAACAGATTACTTGCAAAGATGGCTCCGATGAAGGGTTGGTTTCGCGTTGGGTCGAAGGGAGGTGCTTTGGGAGTGAAGAAGATCAGTTGGGCGATTGCGCGGATGGCAAAGAGTACTATAGAGCAACTGACGAGGAAAAATGTCAGCTTCTCTGCGCTCAGAATGGGAATCGACTGCGATCTTCGCGATAAGAGCACTTACTCCAGGTAGTAGAGTGCTGATAACTCGCAATAGATAAGAATGTCCAGGTCGCGCAGTAAACGGTCTATGGAAGAGAGCCTCGCAGCAGTCTGGAGCTTCTTCTTCAAACTCTCGTCCTGGAGCGTGGGCGATATCTCTGTGGTGCTGCCATATTGGATGCCGGACACGTCAGCGATGTATTCCGCATCGCGAAAGACATCCGGTGTGGTCATAGAGGATCATCCGGGCATTGATGACATCTACGATGTGGTGATGGTATGACGGCAAGACGATGTCGTTCGACAGTCGGTGATGTAACCAGCGTAGTTGCTGCAGTCTGGGAGCTGCTTTCTCCTCGACTTCGAGTCGCAGGAAGTGAGGAGAGTGGAGATAAGAGTGAGGGGTGAAGTCAATGGAGGCAGCAACCCCGAGATGAGGAGACTCCGGGGCCCGGATTTTTCTCGGTCCGAGAGCCGGTCTCTCTATCTATAGCAAGCAGTTACTTAAAATGCGGCAAGGATGGTATGTGGACATTTTATCATTGTGCTAGTGTTTACGATAGCATACAGCGTTATTTCTAGTCCACAAAGATTGTTTGAGAGGTGCTGGCATAATGCTGGAAGAACGCCTTGAAGAGTCGAATGCTGTGTGCCACATCATACGTACCGCCAGTTTCCCGGATACTGTGCATGCTGAGCTGAGGGTTACCCAAGTCTAAGGTACGGGCACCCAGAGCCGCAGAGAGCATTGGCCCAATCGTGCTTCCGCAGCTGGAATCGTTCCGGACAACAAAGAGTTGCAGAGGGACACCCTCACCCTCAGTCTCTACAGCCTTCCGCGCGACTTCCTGGAGGAGAACAATACCGGGAGAATTGGTGGCGTAACGCGCGTTGGCGTTGATTTTGATCACTGGGCCCTTGTTGATCTCTGGTCGGTGATCATTTTCATACTTGGCCGTCCAGTTGGGGTGAACACCGTGCGCCATGTCAGCCGACAAGAGGAAAGAGGTAGACAGAGTCTGTTCATAAGCGGTGGACGTGTCTGCGTCTCCAGCGGTAGAAGGCAGGACAGACAATCGGCGGATGATTGAGGGAAGAACATTAGAATCAGCACCTTGTGCGGTGGTGCTTCCGATCTCCTCATGATCAAACAGAGCAATGAGACGAATGGTGGACTCATCGTTGAGCGCAGACTCGTCAGCTACCGACTCAATCAGACCAGCCGTGGCACAGTAGGAGCTGTTCAGATTGTCCAAGCGCGGGGAGAAGATGAATTCTTCCAAAAGACCACCGAGACAAGACTTTTGCGTATCGAACAGAATCATCTCGAAATCAAGCACGTTATCCGGCTTCACGCCCGCCTCATCCGCAATAAGTTCGACGATATGCGGGTGATGACGCTTAGTAATGGCTTTTAATGGGGAGAATTCGCCCTTCTCGCCCTCTTCATTCTTGTCGCTGGCGGTGTTGTTACTACTGGCCTGACCAGTACGGTTGAGTTCCGCAGCAATCATGCCTGCAATAGGGAACAATTGGGTCTCTTTGTTGAAGGAGAAAGTTTCCTGACGCTCCAGATGGATAGCCAGCGTTGGAATACGGAGGACTGGTGACGTTAGATAGATCAGCACAACGAAATCGGGATACACATACTCGGACGGTCAATCTTGATCAGTTTTTGAACGATAGAACCGTCATCGGTTCGAACCATCGCCCGACCTGCGATACCTAGATCACGATCGAACCCTGGAAAGGTCAGCTAAAATCTAGTTCAACAGCGAAAGTATGAGTTTACATGTATGCCAGATGCCACCACCGTAAGTCTCAACACCAACTTGAATGTAACCTTCAGCACGCTTGTTGCTAACTGGCTTGATCCTTAACACAGGCGAGTCTGTGTGAGCTCCAACCATAGCAATCGCATTTCCGGGCTAATGAGCTTAGTGAATTTGTGCACTGGATGAATTCCAGAGCACATACCTTCCATTTCTTGCCCACCGCGAAAGCTACAATGGTCGAGCTGTTGCGGGTCAAGTAGTACTTTCCACCAGGGCGGCAGGTAGAAGCCCAAGAGTCCTTCTCCTGTTGGTATTGTCAATATAACATAAGGCTAGCGTAAACTCATCGCATTACCTTGATTTCCTGGAATCCTGCCTTCGCGAGGAGGGTTTTGGCGGAGTTCACCGCATGGAAAGCTGGAAATCTACGAGTCAGATGCGGGGACGGATTGATGTGGGAGTGAGGGAAGCAATACGGGTTGGGGAAGCGTTGACAAAGGACAGAAAGTCCAGAGCCGGCTGCTTGAGGTTTTTGGTCAGGTTTGAAGTCATTGCTGAGTACCTTGGGATATGTGTGGTCTGTGAAGGACTCAAGCAACGAAGCTCAATGAGAAAGTGGAGTCGGAAGGAGGCTAAATACCTATGCCTGAGGTATCAGCAAATAGTGCATACGTAGCGTCCTGACTAGGATGGGAATTCACGTGACACCAAGGCATCTACACCATCACACCACACAAATCAGACTTCTTCTATCACACACCCCTCTCTGAAGCTGCAGTACGTTGACCCCTGGCAAAAAACACCATATCTCACAAGCGATTATACCCTTATCTATGATGTCTGAGTATACTTGGGAGCAACAGTACCTTGTGTTAGAGACCATATGGCAGAGACATGGTTATGATATGCATTAAGTGCAGGGGGAAGCATGGGACTGAGCACGGATAATGTAGTATTTAATATTATACTACGGTCTTTGAACCATGTGCGTTCAACTCCGTGTCAACGATGCGTAGCAGCGAGCGATGAAACAGGGGATACCCAAGACAAAGTTAACCACACTTTCCTACTCCTCATGAAGGCTATTGTCTCGAGACGATCTGAGGTCTGCTGCCACACAAATCTTTCTCTGGTTCTACGTCAGTGCGAGAAGGATATTACAGAGATTGGATGCTTATCCGAAGCAAGCGCTAAGTTAGGGTTATCACTGGCGGGATGTGACTTCACTTCAGGAAACTATCCAACAAGCCCCAAGAAAACACGCTCATAAGCACCCCCTCATTCCCTTAACCTCTTACTGAATGCACTTCTTCCACTGCTAGCGCGTCATCCGACCCAAGCACCCATTTATCACCATTGCCACCACCGGAATCAGCCAGCAAAATCCCAAGAAGCCCAATCATCATCGTGACCAAAATCGTAGCTAGTCGAGCAGAGAAACGGCCGACTCCAAATGCAAGAAGATCCCGGTTCTCTACAGCAGAAACAGATGTCTTCCTCCATCGGGCTGGGTTGAACTGCAATGCATCAGCTCTTGCTGCGACGATCTTGTTCGAGTTGGAGCCCGCGAACAGCCATGCGCGCCGAATTCGTCGCGTTGGTAGAGACGGAGTGCTTCTTTGAACACGAATTCCGCTGACATAAGCTCCTCACCTAGTCCAAACTTGAATTGTGTAGGTGTAGGTTTCTGCACAAAGTCAAGAAGAATTTGTTTATAGTCCTCGCGGCTGTGGAGCACGACGAATAGTCTGAGTACAATCTGCCAGAGAGTCCCGAAGCCGGGAGGAGCAAGTTCAGCGGGTTCAAACATGGGTTTTGGATACCGATATCAATTTTATGTTTCGCGAAGATGGCAGAGAGTTAGTTGATCTTGGAGAATTTTATTCTCCTTGAACTCCATGACCTTTGACTCCTCCGTAATCTCTGCAATCTCGATTGGCTTACCTGATTCTTTCCTAGACAGCCACACCCAACTAGTATGAAGACTAGTCACAGTCCAAGGGTTGAGCTCACAGGAGAAAGCAGGGCCAGGATACTGAACTTATTCGGTATCCCGTGGAGTTAAGTACTAACGAGTTGTTGTTCTCAAGGGTAACTCTGACTTAGCTACTTTGCTACGCCTGCCTTAGCTCCTACTCTGTAGGTTGCGTGACTGTTCCCCGACTTCTGACATAAGCCCTTTGGTTCTTTATATCAGCCTCCAAGTTACCCGGTTGATCCATTGGCCGTGGTTGTCCCGTGAGTCCCTTGGCAAGGCGCATCCGTGTCATAACAGAAACACTTCTCGCGCTAACAACACTCAAGCATTTAACTACTACGAAAAATTGTTGTTCCGCCAGAGACTAGACTTGTCAACCCGCGCGGGTCGGGGCGGGTTTTTAGGCTTAGGTGACCCGCGTGCGCGGGTCCTGGATGTCACGGCCCTGCGCGCCGTGATCCTGAGCCAGCATGGACGTTACAGCTCGGCAGCCGCGGAGTCGCGAGTATTCTATCATCTCAAAGCTTATCCTAAGTACGGTGCTTGGGATGAGCTGCATCACAGGACTACCCTAAGTTTCATTCCATACTTCGTACACTGGTTTATGGGATGAGGGTACCAATTCTGCCGTCTTCGACCGTCTGCTGTTTCAAGTTACTCTTCGCTTCGCGGAAGGCCTTCCACAAACGATCTCTCCAAGTACATAATTCTCTTCTCGATGCTTAGGTTTATGAATATAAGTGCTAAAATGGTCGTTCTGATGTTCTGATTGGCTTGCTGTCTCACAGCTCCTTATCTAATTAGGCAAAGATCCACATACCTGAGTTCATTACTATATTTCTATTTTTATTTCTTGGCAACCCAACGGGTAAGCCCATGGGTTAAGGGTCAACCAATCATGACCGAAAACACACTGGGTTGTTTGCTTTAAATCACACTATATTATTATAGATGGCGTTGTTTTTTGTTTTAAGCTTTCTTAGCCTCAGCTTTCTAGACTATCTTTGATTTTTTATATTATTATATCACCCGGGTTAGGGAGGCTTGAGAGGTCAACCTTCCGCAACAGTTTCGTTGGTGCAAGTTATAAGCTCCGAACCTGATGTGGCTGCTTGTGAGGTTTGTCATCTTTTGGGTCCGTACTTCTACTGTCTCGACCGAAGGCAGATAGGAACCAAGTCCACTTCCAAGCTGGAGTCGGTATATTTGTCTCGCATACGCTCCGGGGGTATTTATCCCGCTTACTAGTTCAGTGTGGGGCCCAAGAAAGATAGGGAGACACGTTGACGTGGCTAGCTGAACCCATGGCTGTCGTAGCATTATTCGAAATTGAAGAGCCACGCTGGCTTCTAAAATGTCCAATGAGATCAGTCACCTAACTGTGGGCTCGCAAGGCCGAATACGAATGTCCAACTGGAAACAATGGATGAAAAAGAGGGAGCAAAGTTGAAAAGGAAGCGAAGTTCCTAATGATGCATATATAACGAAGCAGTAGAGTCGTGTGAACTACACGTTTTGACTTTCTAGTTCTCTGGCCTAATAGAGGCGTTGTGCGAGAGCAAGGCTTGGGTGTTTCCTACATGGAGGTTGATCGGTTCTTCGCACACGAATCAATTGCGCTCTAAAAGCCAGAAAAGGTACGCGATGCCACGCCCTGGCTTGAGGAAGAGGTTTCGAAAACTTTTCTCTTCACAGGACCCTTACAAAGTCTCAATCGCTCCCCTGACTACTAGTTGGAAGCATTGCTTGGAGCCGGAGGGATCGCACAAAGTCCTTGCAACTGCGTGCATGACCTATCTCACCCACAAAGTTGAAGAAGAGCCCCTGAACATTTTTATGGACTACGCGGCATGCTATTGGCCATCCCACTTCCGCGGAGCATTTGGGCCAGATGTACAAAATGCAGCAAATTTGGGAAAGAACCTTTGCCAACCAGGGTCAGAGGTTTACAAAGTCTGGTCTCTATTACATCATTATCAAATACAGCGGTTTTAAAGCAAAGGAATCCAGTACTCTTCTAACAGCTTCCTCTTTAGGGCTTGCAGCCGTGGTAAAGCTTTACCTTGATACTGAAATGGCGGACTTATAGTCCAAGGATTCTGCAGCTGTAAAGCTATAGAATGAAGCAATGCAGGTGAGACACTGTTATTAGCTACACAGTGTCGCCATGAGGTAATTGTCAAGCTACAACTGGAGACTAATTGGACGCAGTCGTCTTAAGGCATGATCCAGAATTCGGAGGAGAGACTGACTGCAAAACAAGTTATCTCACTGAGTCTGGAGTAGCGTAGGAGCATGTCTGACAAATATAGTGTATGCGTTGCAAATTGTTGAAGTGATTTGGAGCCAGCGCAGTCAGGATAGAGATGTTGATGTTGCTGTGCGACATATCTATGTATTTTAAAAGCTTGTTTAGCGGGAAGTCCTTTTGGTTATCTCCGTATGTAAAAGCTTAATGCTCCTTCCGCTAAACCGGATCAACTCGTGCTCTGGCCGTGTACAAGTCCCTAAGCACAGCCGCGGAGAAGTTGTACCAAGCCTAGAATGGTACACTCGTAAGGGGAACGGATAGATTGCTCATGCGTAGAGCGTCCAAAGCGCCGAGGTCCAAACCACTCGGCAAAAGGTAGAAAATCAAATGCTTGGTGGTTTCATTGTTCATTCATGGCATGAAGGCTCGCAGCTTTAGTCTTACTGTACTTCCTTCAGTAAGTTTTTTCCCTTCATAGGGTTTTTTTGTTGCCTGCAAATATGAGCCGTATTTCTAGGCTTGACCTTAGCAAGGTTGCGCTGTGTTTCCTGACTAGAACACAATATTGTTCAAAAAGATACAATATCTGAGCTCCTATCCGAGATGGACCCCAGACCGCTACTACCGCCTTTTTCACATTTGTGATCAAGCAAAGGAGTGAGAGACCGTCAAGAAAGTCATACTACCCCTCAGCTCAAGGAAATAGGAACATTAGTCCTCTCAGCCTCGGAAGCAAAGCGCCAGAGCTCGTACCATCGGCGCCAGTGTTACCTTGACTCGAATCCCACCACCAACACTCATGTCATCATCCGCCAACGCCCAGTTCATGTCCAGAACCATGCTGGAAAGTGTGCTCGAAAGACCATCCCAGCCTACAGCTGAAACCCTGATAAGTTTATGGATCTCGCTGACAACCTCTTTGCGTCAGTTGCATCCCCGGTTGTGAACGCATTCTGGATGCCAAATGCCCTTTTATGAGTTTGATAACACCTAGGTAAGTGTTGTCTACAGCCAGGCCAAGACAGACGTCACGTCATCAAGATCTGGCAATCTCAGCTGGTGTGAATAAAGCGGCTTGTCTGGGTTATGCCCAGTTTGTCCCTCATTATACGCTGGGTTGCTCTCTGTGTGAATTTCGCTGACCCGCCTATCAGCAGCTGCTTCATTCACTGTGAGCTCCTTATTGTACTATCCGGCCAATGAAAGCCAACGATCAGCCCAGTCTACGGAAATCTGCTGCATAGCTTTCATCTCCGTCTCTCTCATGGATATCAATACTCGCCCGCAACCCCGCTATTTCGACCTTTGCCTTCACGTGCATCGTAACCCTGAGCGCCAGTTTGTACTTTGATCTCACTGGATGCGGAGAACCAAATGCTGTTGTTAGTGGGAGTTAGAAGGAAAATTTGTATGGGAGAGAGGAGGCTTTCGTTGAGAAGGTAGGTTGCGAATGCCGGTGCGGCGTTATGATTCTGATCCGAACTAAAATAATAGCTCGCTTAGGTATATCTCTATACCTGGCGGACCGTTCGCGTCTTCGCATATGGCCATATACTATCGCCTCTATCTCAAAAGCCTGGACACTCTAGATGTAGGACTTATCAAACGGGAACTTTCGAACGATTCCGTTGTAACTTATGGACGATGGTGAATTGCCCAACATCAATGATATTTTGCTGTGTCGGCTGCTCCATGTTGGCAGTGCCTTTATGCCATCAACATATCACTGTGTCGAAATATATTCTGAACAGCCGGGGAGCGCAACTTGGGTGGTTATACAATCTGAAAGCTGATTGGAGAAACTAAGCCTGGGAAAAGAGGCCGTCGAAAGATTCGAATAGCATGCAGCACTAGTTCAATGAACACGTACTCGTATTTATTTCAAGGACTAGTCAGAAGCGGCGTTGCAATTAGCCTACTTTAAGGACAACCCTATCGCAAACCCCTCAGATCGTGTTATCATCTTCAGGCAACTTTATCTTACTTTGTTTCTTCCTCTGCTCAAGGTCCCACGTATTGCGTCGCATCGTGATTAAAAAAAGTCATGGAGATATCATCCAATTGCACTGACCTGGTGGTAGGAGGCGGACCAGGCGGCTCATATGCCGCTGCAGCTCTTGCCCGTGAGGGGATCGATGTCGTTCTTCTTGAGGAGGATAATTCCCTAGGTAGGAGCAGCATCCAGGCCCGGCCCCAGCCCTAGGGAAAAGCTCCCTTCATGAGCTGTAGTATGGACTAGATTCATGGGGTTTGATAAAATTTAGATACCATGTCAGTGGGACCATGCTTCCGTTGTTCCGCCATTTTCTGCGCTTTATCGACATAGACAATACGTTTCTCAATCATGGCTTTACAAAGGTGAGTTAATCAACAACCAACAGCCGAAGACCCCTACCCGCTTCTCTTCCGACTCTGACACGGAGCCGGCCCTGGACAGGGTGGCTCAGGATTCAAGCTTGTACAGGATAAGCGAGAGCCATGTAAGTATACCTACCTACCTGCCTGCCATTCTCTATACTGTAAATCATCGTCGAGAGGAAGTTCTAACATAAGGTTGCAAAGACACGGATTTCGTAGCCACAGGTGGACCAAACAACTTCACATGGAACTTCGTCCGCTGAGAAGCAGATGGTCTGCTGTTTCAACATGCTAGAAGTTGCGGAGCAAAGGTCCTTGACGGCGTCAAGGTAACTGATATCAAACTTGGACAATAAGACCGGCCATCCCCGAGCCGCATTGTATACCCAGAAAACTACGGGGGCTAAAGGGACGGTCAACTTTCGATACCTGGTTGACGCTAGTGGCCGCGCCGGTCTCATCAACACCAAGTATAACAAGAATCGCACGCACATCAAGTCTCTTAAGAACGTTGCGCATTGGGGTACTAGAGGGGGACGAAGCCATACCAGGAAGAGAAGAACTCGCCGTTCTTCGAGGCCCTGAAAGGTTCGAGCTTCATACTTTTTCTCAAAAGGGAATTGATCTTTTCTTGGCTTTGATGATCTTCTTTCTAATCAATTCATGAAGACGAGAGCGGCTGGGCTTGGAACATCCCTCTCCACGATGGGACAGTCTCCATCGGATTCGTCATGAACCAAGAACTCGCAACGTCAAAGCGGAGAGCCATGTGTGATGATTCTTCTTGCAAAGAACACACTCTAGGAGAGTTCTACCGCTCCTCTCCAGTTTGCCCCCGCTCTGAAGCAGCTTATATCCGACGGCGAACTGACAAGCTCTGTCAAATCGGCGTCTGATTACTCCTACAGGCCCATCGACCTACTCAGACGCTCATGTAAGGGTCGTCGGCGACGCCGGCTGCTTCATCGATCCTTTCTTTTCCTCAGGCGTCCATATCGCTCTGGCGGGTGCCCTCCCGGCAGCGGTCACAGTATGCTCAGCCCTAAAGAGCGACTGTGAGGAAGCCAGTGCGGCGAAGTGGCACACTACCAAGGTCCAGGGAGTTTATGACCGGTTCTTGATGGTCTTGCTGAGTGCGTATTCTCAGATGTTGAGGAAGGATGTCGGCGTTTGGAGTCAGCTTGGTGAGGATAATATTAATGAGGCCTTTACGCGTGTCAGGATCAGTGAGTATATCTTGTCTTAGCTTGTCTACCCCACCTTAAGCCCCTTAATTTTGTATGGAATGGAACACCTCTCATCAACTTTTAATTCGTATAGTCATCCAAGGCACGGCAGACATAACAAACGACGTTTCTCCTAGCGATCTCAAGCAAACGCTGGACTTCTGCGCCAAGTTGTTAACAATGTGCAGCCGGAAGAAAAGGCGAAATACATGCAGAACCATGGTGGTAGCGACCATTTGTCGGTAGAAGGTAGTCAACTCTCCAGCGAGGAGTTAGAGACCCTTCAACACGTCCAAGCGCACCAAGCACTGCGTACGGACACCGCATTTGGACTTGATTGTTTACATACAGATGTGATTGAGGGGATTCAGGCCTGTTTTGGATCGCGGGGATTTAGGCCTGGTGCACACTTTGTCTGACGAAGTGTGAGCGGTATGAAGCTTTCAATCTGCCGTGTTAGAGGGTAATCATCCTTTGCCAGAGCAGTTATACGTTGTAGAAGCAAGTGGGTCACGTGATTTAAATAGCAATGTACAAGACGGGACAGTCATGAGCTGAAGAACTCCCTTGCTCGAGACGAACTGCGGTCGGAAAGCCGAAGAACGAGAGATGAAACGTGAGAGTATACGAGAGGATCGACTCGGTGGTAAACGCGGAGATTTCTGGGCCACAAGGCCGTGCATGGTCCGAGCGTTTTTCGCGTTCCAGGGCGCGTGGAATGCGCAGTCAGTCGCGACACCTATAATGAACCCGCTTTAAGAAGGGAGAACAACAATAACATCGGGCTCAAGGGACGCGCTGGTCCAATCGCCAGGTGGGCGCTTCGCGTCAATAATTCTCAAACAGCGTGTTTTGTCAGACACGAGCTGGTACGCGTGATTCTGAGTCACAGCTCATCATTAAATGGTTGAAAAGTGAGGTTGACAGATCTACTTGGTGGTTAGCTTGACTGCCGAGGGAATAATGTTGTTGTGTTGATCGGGAGACGTTATATGCTGGCCTGAGGAATCAGTCTATACAACCACGTTCCAGCACAACGATGGCAGAGAAGGGACTATAGAGAGTGATAGAAACATTCTGAATACTCTAAGCACACTTTCTAAGCAGCAATTTGATTATAAATGCTGTTCTCAAAGTGTAATCAAGTGTTCAGTCCCAAAGAAAACAATCAACAACCAGCCTCCCTTTCTCCGAATGCGGACTAGCGCACCCGACGCGTGACCGAATCCCTTCCAACGGCGGGTGGAAGAGGAAAAGAGGAGGGCATGAGAACTTGTCCTTGTGCTTCCATTATCCTCACCCAGACCGTGGTCAGGTCTCTTTCCAATGACCTCCACGACCTCTCCGACTCCGTCCATTTATCTCTGCGTCAGCTGAAAGACCTGTCGCCTTCGGCATCTTTATCGCTCAGCTTAGTTTACTTGCTGCACGGCGTCGCTCCCTCAACCCACTTCCGCCTGGACTCCAACCACTTCATTCGATTACCGTCCGGAGCGGAGCTAAAGACCCCCAACTGCTGCATTCGCCAACTGCACGACCAACTCACGCCTGATTGAATGCCAACGGCCTCTCTTTACCCTTATCCTTACTGTTGGTCGGCGTCGCTTTTCCTGGATTTGATTCGCCCATTGGCGCCCGCCGTCGTTGCGGTCCAACTCCGACATTTCAGACCTGTCGCATTTGCTCGGTCGACTTCGCTCTGTCTTGTGTTCGACCGCCATTTGAAGCTTCTCCTTCATACCTACCGGCACCATGTCTGATAACAGCAGACAGTCGGAGAATCCTTTGAACCGCGGTGTCGCGAGGGGTGCAAGGCCGGCAGCAACGCACATCGTATCTCCTCCGGGCTCGAGAACACCTCCCAGCATGCCATCGAAAACTACACTCTTCTTTCCCGAGCCAACAGGAAGTCAACACGCTCGAAGGCATACTTCCGGCCCAATTGACCCGAATGCGCTGACCAAAGCGCTGAAAGAATACGACGACGCTGGGCGAGCCCGCGAAAGGACACCTGGGGCAAGCCCAAGCCGAAAGCGACAAAGGGTGTATGGTGACCGGTGAGTAACAGCTGTTTCTTCCGGCCGGACTTGTGACATCAGAAGAAGGAACTTTCTGCGGAGCTTGTCACTGACCTTGAATTCTGTCGCAGTTTCATCCCAAATCGGGATAGTCAAGATCTTCCTGCTAGCTACAGTTTACTTCATGAGGATGGTTGTCCTGCAACGCCATCAAAGACTAAGAAGCGGACACCCCACTCCGAACTCCATTTTCAAAAGAGTATGCCTTACCCTGGTCGCATCTGAGCCGTTTTGTGCTGACGGTCTTGTAGCGGAAGAAGCAAACAGGATGTATGCGCAGGTCTTGCGCAGTGAGCTATTTGGAAGCACAGTCCCTCAAGCCGACGTGGACTCTCTTTCGCCGGATCCGATACGCGGCCTTGCCGGAGTCAACGATAAGACTCGCTCTCATACTCCACCTTCGCATGTTGTATCAGCTTTTCCACCCGCCAGCCTCACCCCTTCGACTCCTCATAAAAACCTTTTCAACTACGCCTCCCCACATGCCGGATCGGCCCATCCCACTCCATCAAAAACCCCGCGCAGTATACATGGCCCAAACCTCAACGCACGCTCAGAACTCTACAGCCTATCACCCATTCAATACAACAGCCAACGGATACTTGAGACGCCTCGCAAGCAGCCTCGCTATGTGAACAAAGTTCCGTACAAGGTGTTGGATGCCCCTGACTTACAAGACGACTTCTACCTGAATCTGGTCGACTGGGGAAGCAGTAATATTCTGGGCGTTGGCTTGGGAAACTCGGTTTACATGTGGAATTCACAAAGCGGCAGAGTAACGAAACTCTGCGAGCTCAAGGACGACACGGTCACCAGTGTCAGCTGGATACAAAGGGTAATGATACTCCTTATTCTAAAAGCAGAGACGTCTTTACTGATAAAGCAAATAGGGTACACATCTCTCGATCGGTACAGGAAAGGGTCTTGTGCAAATATGGGATGCGGAGCGCTGTCGCCGCCTAAGAACCATGATTGGCCATACTAATCGTGTAGGGGCACTGGCTTGGAATGACCATATTCTCACATCCGGTTCTCGCGATCGCCATATCTTTCATCGTGACGTTCGTTCTCCTGATCAGTATCTTCGTCGGCTTTCCGGGCATAAGCAGGAAGTATGCGGTCTGCGATGGAACACCGAAGATGGCCAACTAGCATCCGGCGGCAACGATAACAAGCTTCTGGTATGGGACAAGCTGAACGAGACGCCGCTCTATCGGTTCTCTGACCACACGGCCGCCGTCAAAGCCATTACTTGGTCTCCCCATCAGCATCACCTTCTCGCATCTGGAGGAGGTACTGCCGATCGGACCATTAAATTCTGGAACACGGCAACTGGGTCTTTGATCAAGGAAGTCGACACCGGTAGCCAGGTTTGTAACCTTGCATGGTCGAAGAATTCTGATGAAATCATCAGTACGCACGGATATAGTCAAAACCAGATTGTCATCTGGAAGTATCCTCGCATGGAGCAGATTGTGTCACTAACAGGTCACACGTTCCGTGTTCTTTATCTGGCCATGAGCCCCGATGGCCAAACAGTCGTAACCGGCGCTGGTGATGAGACCCTCCGGTTCTGGAAGATATTCAACAGACGACCAGGCAGAGAGCATGGTCGAGAAGGCAGCAAACTAGCGGAATGGGGTACGATTCGGTAACGACTTGATGAATCCGGTGCTACAGCACTAATGACTATTGGGATTTTACAAATGCATTAGACGCGGCGTTCCTTCTGGCTTTGGCGTTGGTTTCCCAGGGTTTCCTTTTGATGTTGGTCAATTGTCCACGGACGGTCGGTCTGGGTTCCAATTCTTTTTCTGGGGGTGACATGGGCATCATGGAGTTGAGTCTCTTCGGCATTTTTCGCACGTTTAGTTTCAGGGTTGTTCTTGCAGCATTTGATTCACAGGCGACTTTGAGTTCTTTTTACTTGGTTTGTTTTTCCCCGCAACTTTGATGTCTACGGATTTTCGTCGCATGTACCGTTTGCTTTGCTGCGCCTTTCAGCATCCGATTACCCACCCATTCATCACGAGCCCTCTGTCTTGCTGTAACTTATTACTCACTTGCCAGACTAGACACAAGCCTAGCATTTTTTCTACGTGCACTTTAATACTGCTTGCTCTTAATGACCGTAAGACTCAAAGTGAACAAAGATGCGGGTGGAACGCTCTTCCTTCTACATCCGCTGCAGATCCTGCCCATTCTTACACTTTAAGTGTAGTATACGGCATGTTTTTGCCATTGGGTTCTCTTGTTCTGTTTCATCGTCGACGTTCTAACGGTCTACCATCCGCCCGAAGATTATATATATAATCTGCAGGCTGGCACCAAAGCTAAAGACCAACACTCGGTTATAATCATCCCATTAATTCTAGAAAGCTCTATTCTAATGACATTCCTCTGCAACAATAATTACGTAGTTATCTACTTGCTGGAGGCCTCCAAGCAGCCATACCGTATTCTATGAACGTGCCATGCCTGAGAGCTAGTAATAGGAAGCACCGCCAAAGCCCTAACCTTGAAAATCGCCTAGGTTTACAACTAAAGGATGTCATGAAAGGGAATCATGTGTTGATTGCTACATAGATAGATAATATCATCTTGCCGCTATTCAATTGTTACAAAGTAAAGATTATGAGATGAGGATGAAAATGAGATAAGGAAAGTCTATATAACCAGCCGAGCAGGCTCAACAGTCAAGAGCGTCTTGATGCGTTCGAGGAAAGTACGCGCCCTCTTCTCCTCGGCTACGGGGACAGTCAGGCTGAACACATTGAGGGCCGATTCGGATCCGAAGGTCTCGGTGGGGGAGACGCGCGCGGTGCGCTTCGGTGTGCTGGTGCTAGCTCCGCTGAGGAAGTCGATCAGGTCCTCCTTTACCGTCTGGACGGGCTGCGCCTCAGCGGAGAGCTCGGCGACGTTGAGCTCGGGGATGTATTCGCCGCGCGAAGCCTTAATGGGCGCGGCACCGAGGAGCTCGTCGAAGATCTCGCTGGCAGATTGTTTGGCGTTCGGTGAGAGGGGGAGGTCGTCGTTGGCTAGGTCGGTGGCCCGGGCGAGGAACGCGGAGAGCGGGAAGGTCACGCCAACAGACTCCTGAAGTTTTCTCTGAGCGGCAAGAACGGTGGAAAGAGAGATTGAGACGGCGATTGACATTGTGGGAGGAGTGCGCGCGACTGGCGTCTCAGCGGCCGGGGCAGGTTCTGGTGCTGCTGGGGCGGGGGGAGGAGCGATCTTGATGTTGCTTAGGTCGAGGTGGGCGAGCTTCTCGATTCGCGATGCTTGGGAGGCGGGGTAGTCTGAGGCAATGAGGCCGAGGTAGGCAAGGACATCACCCTTCAAAAGGCGGCCTTTGGGGCCAGACGCGGGGATCTTGGAAACTTCGGATTCGGGGATGCCCTTTTCGTGGAGGAGCTGGATGACGGAGGGATAGAGCGGGTAGGCGGGGTTCTGGGTTTGAGGAGCGGAGGTAGATGCGAGGCCTAGAGAAAAGGTAAAAGACATGTTAGCCCTGAAATGCCGCTGAATCTGGCAAGAATTGAATCTGTAAGGTCTCGTCGCCCTTGGATGGGGTTCTTCCTGGCTTGTTTCAGAGGTACTTACGTCGCGAGGTGCGGGCGACGACCCGGGCCTGGCACTTGGCCAGCACGGCCGGAATCTTGCGAACAGTGCAGCTGGAAGCCATTGCTATTTCACAAGCTGCTTCCTATGAGCGCAGTCCGCTGCGGTATTATGTATAAGAGTTTCGTTGAGATCGGCGGGTGAGGCACGGACGAAGTCGAGGTATCACAAAGATTCCCGACAACAATCACCCACAGCAATTGACACACGAGTGAAGCCGGCGAGGCTTGCGATCAGCGATAAATGACTGGAATGTTTGCGCCGGCCGTCAGGCTGAAGACGTTGAGGTTGTTGAGATCCCGATGTGATTCTCACCGGCGGGCCGGGACAGGAACATTTTTCTGCCGGAACGATCCCGATTCAATCGTCGCATGGCGAGACCGTTGCGCTTCCCCAGCTTGCTTTTCTTTCTGATCCAGGTTAGTCCCCTGTGTCTCGCGTTGGAATTTTGTCGAGATGGTTCTTGGAAGCGCGATATGCGGACTGCCATGCATTGACATGGCACCGCTTCTACATTGCTATCTCTGAATGGTTGGCTAATTGCTCGCTGGGTGTAGTGCAGGATGCTTGCCAGGTCATTCGCTTTCAGGGTTCTCGCACAGCCATGTACAAGAACATCATTACCCCGCGGATTTAATTCGCCGAATCTGTCATGGAGATATTTCTCGTCTAGCGTCTCACGAACGAAAGCGGCCAGCAAGATCCAGCAACCGCCAAAGCAAATACAACCCAAGGGCCAAGCTCCGCCAGAAGAGACACTGAAATTCGCGGGGCGACGGCCAGCTGGCTTCGCAAAGCTAGAACGAAAAGTTGCCAAGGAAGGCGAGTTAATCCTGTTCAAGGCTCCTTCGCATCGCACCTATGTAGCTGGCGCCTACGGAATTGCCTTTTTCTGCTTCGTATACGCTGTTTATAACTCCAATGCGACTCTGCGAGACCCCGTGGTACCGCTACCGGTGTGGCAGCAAAATCTGACTGGAGGTATCTGTGTCGTAATGAGTGTCATGGGAACGGTCTTTCTCGTGAAGACTTCAAGGTTGATCAAAGGCATCAAAGCAGTCAGCAATAACGGCCAGACCTACCTGCGCTTCACAGTGCGGAGCATGATGCCATTCCGCAAGCCTTATGAGTTTGACGTCTTGCCTCGTCAAATTGCTTTCTCGCGTCGTCTGGTTGTTTCTCCAGACGCACACCGTCCAGACCGAATGCAGGCTCGAGCTGCTTCGGCAGCCAGTAGCTCTTGGAAGGCGCCCTCAAAGCATTTCAGCATGCTCCTGTATAGACTTTTCCGGTCTGTTCGACAAATCTTTACGCAGGAAGATCTTATCCTTCTGGAAGTCGAAGGGCAGAAGGGCGTGTTCCGAATGGACTCGGCGGGTTATATCTCCGAAGACTTTCTGGTAGTTGGAAACCCTGTCGATGTGAAACGTCCGAGACTTTGAAGTGTCAATAGTTCCACGGGAATCTTTTCACACCCTTGTATAACTACATATTTGTTTCTTGGGCGCAAAGTGGATTGGGATATCCTACGATTTTATTATGTATATACAACATTTACTCACGGCATAGCATGTTTCATAGTTTTTGTAAAGAAACAGAGATGAGCCCCGGCTTCATTATGGTGTGAGATGTATCGTGTCTCAACCAGTGCCCGCTATACTGCAATCCAGATAAGTTAATGAATAATTTGATAAGGCGTCAGTCTCGTCTAGCTGAACAAAGGACCCTTGCACTTATAACCAGTGAAAGTTGCCCGCGCTCTATAGATCGCGGAGCTCACGTGACGTCTACGCGTGGATTGTCGCTCCACGCGATGGGCGCCGACCCCCTCAACAACACTCCGCATCACCGCCTTGCGTTGCCTCAAAGAATCTACCCCGGCGCCTGGTGCTCTTACAGTCGCTGCAAGAGCGACTACGTAGCGGCAAGATGGGGAAGCTAATCCGACTGGAACTCTATAGTACGTGCAATCACCAGCAACGCAGTGAGGACCACGACAACTGACCGACTACACGCAGATTTCAAGTCCTACAAGGGCCACCATACCCTGCTCTTTGGTGATGCCTACTTTACTTCGATCATCGGACCCAACGGGTCGGGAAAGTCCAATTCGTGCGTTTGACGGTTTCTATTCATCTCATAGTCTTATTTGAGTAGTTTGCGCTGACTTGAATATTCAGGATGGATGCGATTTCATTCGTACTAGGTATCAAATCTTCCCATTTGCGATCGACGAACCTGCGCGACCTTATCTACCGAGGCCGTGTTTTGCGCACTTCCAAAGTCGACGCCGACGGAAACGCCGTGGATGGGGAAACAAACGGGGTGGAACCAACTCAGGATGAGAACGACGTGGAACCATCGCAGGATGCTAGCGGAACCAACGACCCGAGGACTGCGTGGGTTATGGCTGTCTACGAGGATGACGCGGGCGAGGAACAGCAATGGCGACGATCCATTACCAGCCAGGGAGCCAGCGAGTACCGGATCAACAACCGCGTGGTGACTGCGCAGCAGTATAACGAGGCACTGGAGGCGGAAAACATTCTCATCAGGGCTCGCAATTTCCTTGTTTTCCAGGGTGATGTGGAAGCCATCGCTTCTCAGTCCCCGAAGGATCTCACGCGCCTGATCGAGCAAATTTCTGGAAGTCTGGAATATAAGGCAGAGTATGAGCGGCTCAAGGCGGAGGCAGAGGAATCCGCCGAGCAGCAGACGGTTCAGCTCAATCGTCGCCGTGCCATCAACTCGGAGATCAAGCAGTATCAGGAGCAGAAGCGGGAAGCCGAGAACTACGCGAGGAAGGCAGAGGAACGTGACCAAGCCATTATTACTCACATTCTATGGAAGCTTTTCCACTTTCAGCGCCTGATTGACGACTCGAGCGCCGAGATCCAGAAGTACCAGGACGAGCTTAAAGAGTACCGCCGCGGAGTGGAAAAGCATGAGCGGAATGTTGAAGAAGCGAAGAAATCTCACGCTAGGGTTGGTCGTGATGTGGCTACTGCTGAAAAGAACATCGTGAAAAAGGAAAAGGAGATTGAAGAGTCAACCACTGCCCTCGTTCCGATTGATGAGAAGGTCGACATCACGAAGAAGAAGGTGGATAGATACAACTCTCGCATTGCGGATATCGGCAAAGAACGTGATACGCAGTCCGCTAGCGTCAAGCAGCTACAGAAGAACCTCAAGGTCGTTGAGAAGGCTCAAGCTCAGTGGGAGGCGGATTGGCAGAAGACTCTGAGCAAGCAGGGTGGCCAACTCAGCGCAGCCGATCAGCAGGAATACAACAAACTCAAGGAGGAAGTCAACAAACGCTCTTCCGCTGAACAACTGAACCTCGACAATCTCAAGCGTCAAAGAAAGACCGATGCGGAAGCCTACAACAGCCTGAAGAGCAAGTTCGACAGCACCCAGTGGCAACTCCAAACGCTGGAAACCGACACGAAAACCTTGAGTGAACGCAAGGCGACGGCTAATGAGACTGTAAAGACAACGTCCAAAGAGATTGAGAAGAAAAAGAAGGAACTCAATGCTATCACTTCAGAGCGGCTGCGCGTCTCCCAGATGCGGACAGAATATGAAGAGAAGCTTCAAGTTGTCCTGAAGAAGCTCCTTGAGGCAGATGACGGTAAAAAGCAAACCGAGCGAGAAATCCGAGCAAAGGAGCTTATTTCAACCCTCAAGCGAATCTTCCCTGGTGTCAAAGGCCGTGTTAGCGATCTGTGCAAGCCCAAGCAGAAGAAGTATGCCGATGCGGTAAGCACTGTCTTGGGCCGTCATTTCGATGCCATTGTTGTGGACAACGAAAAAACTGCCAAGGAGTGCATTCAGCATCTCCGCGACCAGAGAGCGGGCCAGGCTACGTTCATTCCCCTGGAGACTATTCAAGTCAAGGCCCTCAACTCCAACTTGAAGGGCATGCATCGCTCCATGCGCCCTGCAATCGAGACAGTTGACTACGACGACACCGTTGCTAGAGCCATTACTTATGCTTGTGGTAACGCTATCGTATGCGATGACCTAGCAACTGCCAAGTATCTCTGCTACGAGAGACATGTAGATGCGAAGGCAGTCACATTGGATGGTACTGTGATTCACAAGGGAGGTTTGATGACAGGTGGACGTGGCCCTCAGCAGAACTCCAAGCGTTGGGAAGACTCAGAGGTCGAGAACCTCTTGAAGGTGAAGGACAAGATTATGACGGACCTAGCCAACCTACCCAAGGGCCACCGCAGGGGCACCGAAGAGGAAACTCTGCAGGGTGAACTGGTTGGGCTGGAGCAGCGACTTTCCTACGCCCGCGACGAACTCAAGGCCCTTGAACGCAATCTGAAGGACAAGCGCACCGAGCTTGATTTCACCAAGCGCCAACTTGAGGAGCTTAGACCCAAGTACACGGAGAAGCAAGAGGCACTGGATGAGCTCGACGAAGCCATCTCCACCTCCCAAGGCTCAGTCAGCAGTGTTGAGGACGAGATCTACCGCAAGTTTTGTAAGCGTCTTGGCTATAGCGATATCCGCGAGTATGAAGTGCAGCAAGGCTCTTTGCATGAGGAGGCGGCCCAGAAGAAGCTCGAATTTACGACTCAGAAGAGCAGAATCGAGAATCAACTCACTTTCGAGCAGCAGCGATTACAGGCCACTAGTGACCGCATTGGCAGTCTGCAGACGCAACATCAACGCGATGCAAGTTTGATCGAGGAGCTCGAGGCTGAGCAGGAGCAGGTTCGCAACAAGCTCGACGAGCTCAACGCCGAACTCGAGATTCTGCGTGAGAAGTTCGAACAGCAGAAAGAGAAGTACGGCGAATCTGCTGAGAACCTTGCCCAACACCGGAGAGAACTCCAGAAGCGTAGCAGAGAGGTGGAGATTACGCTCAAGTCTATCAATGGCTTTGAGACAGAGATTCAACGCAACTCGTCCAGTCGATATGCCCTTCTCCGACGCTGCAAGCTTGAAGATATCGACATTCCGTTGACAGAGGAATCGAACCCACTCGACCAACTTCCTATTGACGAGCTTGTTCGGGGCGCTGATCCAGACGCGATGGACGTGGACGAGGACACACAGGCGAATGGCGATTTCAGTGTGCAGGATTACGGTATTGAAGTGGACTTTGAATCTCTTGGCGAGACCCTCAAAGAGGTAAGTACCCCGGTGCCGAATGGTTTGCGAGATTCTGACCCGTCTAGGATTCCGATGAGAAACTCGAGGAGGAACTGCTCGATAAGGTCCGAAGCCTCAACAGCGAACTCGACAAGATGGCACCCAATACTCGTGCTCTCGAGCGTCTGGAGAGCGTAGAAAACAAACTCCGAGGCACAGAGAAGGACTTTGAACAAGCTCGGAAACATGCCCGTAAATCAAAGGACGACTTCGAAGAGGTGATGCGTCAACGCTCGGAGCTGTTCAACAAAGCCTTCTCCCATATTTCTGAGCAGATTGGGCCTATCTACAGAGAATTGACCCGGAGCACAAACTACCCGTTGGGAGGACAAGCGTATCTCGACATTGAAGATTCCGACGAGCCTTATCTCGACGGCATCAAGTATCACGCCATGCCCCCGCTCAAGCGCTTCCGCGACATGGAGCACCTGTCGGGTGGTGAAAAGACCATGGCCGCTTTGGCCCTTCTGTTTGCCATCCACTCGTACCAGCCCTCGCCATTCTTTGTGCTCGATGAAGTTGATGCCGCCCTCGACAATACCAACGTCGCTCGTATCGCGAATTACATTCACGACCATGCGGCGCCTGGAATGCAGTTTATCGTGATTAGTCTGAAGAACGGGCTGTTCCAGAACAGTGAGGCGCTGGTTGGTGTCTACAGAGACCAGGTAGAGAACAGTAGTAAATCTTTGACGCTTGATGTAAGTCTCCAGAGTCTTCTTGAAGCTGATGGTGGGTATGCTAACCGGTTTATAGTTACGCAAGTACATTTAGTTAGGTAGTTTAAGTGGAGGCGGAGTTGCGCTTGCGTTACTATCTAATGATGTAGAATAGTTATCAATGGAGGACTCATGACATTGACATTGACATTGACATATTATTATCATCTTGCAAGTTGCATCAGTATCGCATGGCCTTACTCTTTCTGTCGACGTCCACGACGGTACGCCCGGAGTTCAGCCAGGAACCGCCCAAGCCCGCGCCGATCGCCTCGGTCTTCCTCCGTCGGCGCTCACAGCAAATCACAACACAACAACCAGAGCTTGTCGAGCCTTGGAGCCTTGTCACTGTCGCCGCTGTCTCCGCTGTTTCATCCCCAGTGCCGATCCTTTTGCTATCAATTCCCTCGTCTTGCCTCATTATGTAACAGCATTTTCCCCCGCAATCTTGGTGGACCGTGATGGGGTCGCTGCGACGTTATGATGTGGCCACGGGAATTGCGAGATAAGCACGCTGCTGCTATTTCACATCAACCTGTCCTTCTCTCTGACAGTTACTCTTTGTCTTCTCACTAGAGGCGTACGAAGTGTTTCCTATATCTGCCCGTCATGAAGGACATTCCCGCGGACGATGACGTGCAACTGGCCACCCTTGGCCATAAGCAGGAGCTGAAGCGCAATTTCTGGATGTTGTGAGTGTTGACGTTCGTCTTTTGTGTCCTCTCTGAGAGCGATTGCTAATGGATATGTGCGTTATATAGGTCGATGCTGGGTCTGGCTTTTGCAATTCTCAATGTACGCGCTTAACGAGTGACCACAAAGCAGGAGAGTTTGGAGCCTGAATAGCTGACATCACTTTCTTTCAGTCATGGACCGCTCTATCGACCAGTTTGAACCTCAGTCTTCCGTCCGGCGGACCCGTCAGTGTTGTTTGGGGCCTGGTTACTGCTGGTATTTGCAACCTCTGTATCGCCGCATCACTCGCGGAGTTCCTCTCGGCTTACCCAACAGCCGGTGGACAGTACCATTGGGTTGCAACAATATCATGGGAAAGGTGGATGCCAATCCTATCATGGATTACTGGCTGGGCGAATGTTTCTGGCTGGCTTGCCTTGACTGCCACCGGCGGATTGCTAGGAAGCACGCTGATCATGGGTATCGTGTCCCTGGTTTATCCGGAATTCGAATTTGAGCGCTGGCACCAGTTCCTCATCTATGTTGCAATCAACCTTATTGCGTTCACCATCAATGCCTTCATGGGTTCGATCCTTCCGCTGGTCACGAAGAGTGCTTTTATCTGGTCGCTCACTGGATTCGTCGTCATCTCGATCACGATCCTCTCTTGCGCGTCGCCGAATTATAACACCGGAAAGTTTGTATTCGGCGAGTTTATCAACACGACGGGCTGGCCTGATGGTCTTGCTTGGCTGCTTGGGCTGCTGCAAGGTGGTCTCGGTCTCACGGGCTTCGACGGCGTTGCGCATATGATTGAAGAAATTCCGAACCCCTCAATAGTCGGGCCCAAGATCATGATTGGGTGTGTGGGCATTGGAATTACCACCGGTCTGATTTTCCTCATCGTGTTACTTTTCATTGCGGGAGACATCAACAATGTCATCGACTCCGCCGCATCGCCTCTTCTGCAAATCTTCTACGACGCGACAGCGAGCAACGCGGGATCTATTTGCCTTCTGATGTGCGATATTCCCATATCCTGGTAGATTCCCCTCAATGTTGATAATGATATAGGTTTCCGCTGATTTGCCTTGTTTTTGCGGCTACCGCTATTATGACAACGAGCAGCCGCATGAATTATGCATTTGCGAGGTGGGCAACCTTTTGCACTGCGGAATATACTTCCAATATACTGACGCCAAATCAGAGACGGTGGATTGCCAGCCTCGCCCATTTTCAGCAAAGTTCATGGAAAACTTCAGGTCCCTCTCAACGGGCTGCTGTTGACACTGTTCTGTGTGATTGTATTTGGCTGCATCTTCCTTGGTTCCTCAAGGTAAGCAGTCCGTTTGTCCGGCACCACCTTGTTTAACAATTAACGCTCCGATAGTGCTTTCAACGCAATTGTCTCCTCCTCGGTCGTCATGCTTGACATCTCATACGGTTTTCCGATAGCACTGAATTGTATACGGGGCCGACGGATGCTCCCCGAGAGGGCATTTGTCCTGCCACATACTCTTGGTTGGCTCGTCAACATGGTGAGTTTCACAGCCTTTAGCCTGGCTGTCGCTACTTTCGAAGTGCGGTCGTTCCTTCCCTGGTGATTACTGACAATCTGTCACAGGTCGCCCTTGCATACATTTCTCTGACCACCGTTCTTTTCCTCTTCCCCCCTGAACTCCCTGTCACGGGTAGCAACATGAGTAAGACCATCCTCCAGCTCCCTGATTTGCATACTATCATGTCTTTGTCTGATATATTGATTGCACACCTTTACAGACTACTGTGTCGCCGCCTTCGGCATAATCTTCATTATATCTTCGTTCCAATGGGTCGTTGACGGCCGAAAGAACTTCACCGGGCCGCGTGTTGATACCGAAGTGCTAGCCGCAGTCGAAGGCCACGGTGGCGCTCCGAGTTTCGACGAGGGTGCTGCTGAACATAGAGAGCAAAAGTAGATAGGGTCGGCTACAGCTTCTAACCATTTAGATTATACTCCGCTTCGTGCCCAAATATTACACCATGTCACATTGCTTCTTCGCATAGCACAAGACTGTTAAGGATCAAACAATCATCTAGACCAGCCGATATGCCGTGTACCCTGTCGTGGTTGGACCAGGCGAACTTGCTACTCAACAAATTTTCAGGGGTATATGGAACAGACAATGTGGTCGAATACCCTTTAACGACTTCGCCTCCAACGCGCAAGTCGGACCTTAATTGGTTGGGGAGGCCACTGCCATTGGAATTGCTCTACTGCAGGAACTCACTATGCAATGCACAGTCAAGATCGGAGGTCGAGTAGCACCGCCCTACACTACGCGTGGCAAGCGCAGAAACCAGTCCAATCAAAGCAAACACATGATTTCCATATCCTGCCGACGACATTACAATCTCAGTGATGCCTAACTAGCTGACCAGCTAGGCATCTACATGCATTCATCAACAAGTTTTTCTGCCCTCGCATCAAGGCCACTGGTCTGATTGAACTCCGCTTGAACTGGTCAGCCCATCCCATACACCCGCGTCTTCCTTTCGTCCAACGAAGGTCACTCGACCCTAGGATGGAACTCGAAGTTCAAAACCGGTTGGCGTCGTGTTCACTCGTTGGCGGGATAGGTATAGCTGAACTGCCCAGAGCGTTTCTCAGGCTTGATGATGGGCTTGCCTGGGAAGTAGCCGTGGCCATCATCACCATGGCCTCCACCATGCCCTCCATGCCCGTCACCGCCGTGACCGCCATCACCACCATGGCCACCGTGACCATCGCCGTCGCCGCCGTGGCCTCCATGACCATCCCCATCACCGCCATGTCCGCCGTGACCATCGCCATGGCCGCCGTGGCCTCCATGACCATCACCGCCGTCACCGCCATGGCCGCCGTGACCATCCCCATCACCGCCATGTCCGCCGTGACCATCGCCATGGCCGCCGTGGCCTCCATGACCATCACCTCCGTCTCCGCCATGGCCGCCGTGACCATCCCCATCACCACCATGGCCACCGTGACCGTCACCTCCGTCACCACCATGGCCATCACCTCCATGGCCGTCTCCATAACCGCCATGATCACCTCCATGACCACCGCCACCGCCATGACCACCACCAAAGAGGATGTCTAGCCCATTGCCTTTGGTGGTTTCGACAGGGATTCCTGCAACCATGGTTGAGGCTCCCAGGAGAGCAAGAAGGTAAGAGAGCTGCATTTTGCTTGAAGGCACTCAAATTCAATGCTGCGATGCTTTTTTCAACGAAGAATGCTGCCTAAGACAATTGATGCCCTTGAGGAAGGTGAGCAACAGGAGAAAGAAGCGCCGACTGAATCGAGCTTTTTATAGACCTGATTCTCTCCAAAACGAACTCACATGGCTTCGTCAACCTCCCCGGCCTAACTCTCATTTGTACAACAAACTTGATACATCCACCGCATCGACGTAGCACTACGGTCTACGGTGCTTTTCTACGGTCACTTTCAACGACCAATGCCTCACTGTTTGTACGACAAACTCAATTGGCAGTGGGGTAGTATTCCCAATTATCTGGGGTAGAATCTGCCACGGTAGCCATATCAGATGCAGCGGGCGAAGGGATAGCCCAGGAAGTGGCGATGTACGGACGGACGGGCTGTATACCGGATAGTACTTACAGCGGACCGTGCCTTGCCCTCGTCTGCTGGACACCTATGCAGTCTGCTTTCCAATTACAACGAATAGGGCTCACTGCCATGATAATTTCGTTACATGATGCTCTTCTCGGGTACCTGGCCGCCGTTGCAGCGGGAGTACAGGTTTCAAGTCCTCGAAACTGGGGGCTCTGATGATAACGGCAATGAAAGCAATGACTCCGAAGGTCTTCTTTCGGCCGGGGAGGAAACAAAATGGTCAACAATTACTTCAAAACTGATGTCTTAGATATACCTCACTACCGCAAACATCATCATATCTTGCATAGCAGTCTCGGCGGTGCTCTGCATGCGAGGACTCGCAACCAATGACTATCAGAAGAATGCAATTCTCAGACCAGTCTCGTGGTGGTGTAAGTCACTTTCTGCCCCAATTATATACATGCCTTCCCAAGGGAACTTTCTTCACAACCCAGCCCGCATTTGTAAGCTTACGCATGTTTAGCACCGATCCTCGATGCAGTCGAGATCCCAACATACACGACAACCCTCAACGGGACACTCTTCGCTCTCTCGGAGCTCTCGATAGCCCGGGAGGAGCCCGACGCCGAGAATGATGCAGCCTGGGCACAGTATGAAAGGGTGCTCACGCACGTCGTCACACGAGAAGACATACTAAAACTGGGCAAACATCCCGAGACAGTTGCTCGGTTCGATGATGACTACTGGGGGTTCGGCGATGATGCGTATATGGTTCAGCTTGATGTTATGCACGTGTGTCTCCCTTCTCCCATCCTACACGATACAATCTGAACAAGACTGGTAGCAAATCCACTGTCTCAACATTCTCCGTAAAGCTGCCTTCGCCACTTACCCCGGCTACACGCCGAACCCGAACAAAAGAGCCAAGGATCGAATATACTGGATCCATCTCAGCCATTGCGTCGACATTCTTCTCCAAAACCTGCAATGCAACGCAAATACAGAGGTCCTCACACTTTCCTGGGTTGAAGACCGCGCGTCACCATGGCCGGACTTCAGCGTCAAACGAAAATGCCGTGACTTCGGAACCCTGGTGAACTGGCAACGAGAGAATGCGGTTGATCCTGAGATGTTTGGGAATATGACGCGTCCTACAGACGCCTTTGTGTGGCCGGCGCCGTGGAAAGGAGATACCGAGCTGGGGATTAAGCTGGGGGAGCATCAGTTACAGGGTGGAATAGTATAAAGTATTCTCATCCTTGATACTGGGTAGACTAGGGTAGCCATGTTTTGCAACAGCAGAAGTTTCGATTGAGCGGAAGAATTAGGGTTAGGAACCTTGGAAAAACTAGGGAACACTTAGGCGGCACCACCTCCGCACTGCCCAAGCACATGGGTTGGCTCTTCGAATCGACACCACAGCGCAGACCGACAAGGCTTACCAACGGCTCGGGTGGTCAATTATGCCCCTTCACCGAGGCTGACGGCAGAGCGCATCAAACGACGATCAAGATTCCACATTCGGCAACACCAGATCCTTGGACTCCTCGCCACCTGGAGAACAATTTGACTGTGATTTCCCTGACATTATTCGCCGGCTCTAGGGCGCGTGATTGAGAGCATTTCTTGTGACAATTACCAGCGCCTGCATGATCAAGCCCGACTTCCATACCGAGAGCACAGGTGCGACATGGTAGACGGAACGTGCACCTCTCAAATAATCCAAGTCGCTGACTTGATCTCTATATTGAATTCATCATCTCAGGCACCATCTGCGCAATACGCATTCTGCGACGACCGATTCGCGGATCGGCTTGGACCCAGGGTTCCTGCCCAACGCACTAATCACAACATCTGTACCACAATCTTCAGACAGCTGACCCCTGCACAAGATCTGGATCGCTTCTCTTCGCTTAGCGGGTTTATTTGCGTATTTGCGGGGGAAGAATAGTTGCACTGGGCATCATCTGGACGATGCGCGGCGCTTTTTCTTTTGCGGAGACTTGCGCGTCCTTTGCGGGGTTTGTTGATACGTCGCGAGCTGGGTTCGGGGATTATGGTGTGTTTGTTCTTCAGCTCTTGGATGCCGATGTTGATGTTGGCAGGATTGGGGCGAGGTTTTGTTTTGTTACCGGAGATGATGGGTCGCGAGTTAGTTTCTTAGGGCTTGGAAGTGAAGCCACGGCGATCGAAACGGCTTTGCGGCTTGGGACGAGCTTCCTTCCAGTGTCGAGGACGATTTTCAGCTGGCGCTTCTTCTTCAACTTCTCGCTGTTTAATCCAATTTCATCACTCTCTAACTCTGAACCGGCTTTGTTGTGCCTCAAAACTCCTCGCGGCTGAAGCTCGCCTTCTACATGCGCCAAGGTCTGTTCTTTTGTTGAGGCCGCTCTTCCGCTTGAGACTGCCCCGCTATATAACAATACAGAGCACAGGTAGTGTCGAAGAGCTCGAGTGTTGGTGATGCTCTTGTAATAAGTCTAGGTATTGTCTATGACTGAGTCATTGGGTGTTGTCGTCATTGTGGCCTTACTCCTATCGCAGGGACAACGGCACCCTGTTTTACCTGGGTATCATGCTACTTGTTTTGGAATATATAATGAGGCCCTCTTACAGCATTGGTGACCATCAGTCCGAGATTGAGAAAGATCCCACACCGGGCAGGTCGCTAACAACTGTATTAATCACTGCTACAACATGGAGCTCTGCAACGAAATAGCAGTGTAGACATTGCTAATTCTCAACAAGCTCCAACGGCCTGCACCTGAAGCCCTGAAACTCAATATTCCACTCGGCCGTACCATGTCGAACTTCGAACGGTTCTATGTACGCTAGAGTAGCGCCTGATGTAATCCCCTTGGTTACTGAGTGGTATGATTTGCTAGGTAAGCAGCCGATAAAGTCCTGATCGCGGAGGCTGCTAACTATGACTACGGCGGCCGTGATAGAGTAAAAGCAGCAAGACATTATTCCTAATCGGGCCTTAGCCTAACAGGAGTCGGCCGGTGGCCTCCATGTCACCGTCACCGTTACTACCGTGGAAGTCTGTGATCATGGTGAGTTTTTTTTTACCGTGTTGGCTGTTTCTGTTGCTGCTTTTACCATCAATCCAATCAGCCTTAACTTCTACGCAACACCACATCTTTCAGTTTCGAAAAGACATGGTGCGGTTTCAGTTCGCTTGGAAATATGGAAATGTACTCAATGACGTTCTCTCCTCAGCTACTACTAGTGGCTTGACCTCGTTCTGCTGCAGCCAAGTTGTCCTCTGGACTGAGTGTGGGCAGACTGCGATGAGTCCGTGGGGAGCGGAGATGTTACGTCATGCGTCCCAACGATCAGCATCCCGTTCCCCAGCTCTTCTCTTCTCAACCATTCCCTTCAGCATTCTCCACGCAGACTGGGCCTCTTCAAAGCTTCATGGAGTTCACAGCTTTATAGCCACACTATGATCGGTTTCAGCTTCCTCAAGAACCTGCTGCCCTGGGGCAAGCGGGCCGTGTTCAACCTCCCGCCTTGCGAAACGGTTGAGATCGAAACGGCGCATGAAAAAGCCGCCCGAACTCTGAAGCACCTCCTCAAACTCAACCACGCCAACTATGCCATTCTCTGGAACGAGCGCAAATTCCATAATCACTCGCCTCACTCGCTGTCTTCGTTCTTCTTACTAGGCGCCGACACGAATGACTTGAACCGGCTGTATGAGGCTGAGTTGAAGCCGCTGGAGGGATGGGCTGATTCGCCTGGGGAGATTAGTACATACGACTGGAGGGATTATTTGGGGAAGAGAGAGTGAGAACTGGGACTTTCTGTCTTCCTTGCGGCTACTGACGATGTCTAGATACCAGCGCGCCTACGTCGATTTCTTCGAGGACGAGCTCGTTCGCTATTCCTATGACTGGAAAAAGGTAGTTTTCAAATACCTCTTCGAAGGGAAGGAACCGCTTTTCAATGCCCTCACCTCTGACCGTATGTATCCTCTCATTCTCTGCAGACCCCGCTAACCATCGCAGTCGGCCACCCCCTCATCCACATCGCGTACGCCTTCGAAATCTCCAGCCGCGAAGTCGCAATGGAAGCCCTCTCCCTCGCCTCAGTCTGCTACAGCAGCACCCACAAATATCTCGACGACCCCTCCTACTCACAAGCCGAAGCCTCCTACTCCTCCTTCTCTCCCATCGAAGTCATCTCCAAAGTGCGCGCCGACAAGCGCCTCGCAAACCTCTTTACTGCCCCAGGCGACCACAACATCGACATCGTCTTCCGCGACGCCGAAGCAACAATCCTAGACCACTGGAACGCATGGAAGATACCGCACAACACGGCCGATGCCATGTCCAGCCTCCGCGAAAGCCAGGAACTCGCCACCGCACTCCTCACAGCAACCCTCGACCCAACCAAGAACCCCGACGCGAAATATGACTTCTTCTTCGTCCATGTCCTTACGACCAGCCATGCCATCCGCGTACTCCTCCCGCTTATCCCCGCCCAATTCCAGATCCCCCTCGTGCGGCAATGGTGGCTTCTCACGCTAGCCGTGTATATCGGGCAGCTAAGGCCCGAGATCGACCTTGATTCCGTGCGGGGCTTTGACACCGAGGGTAAGAGCTGGGGGTATATCAAGGACAAGGCACTGCACGGTGGACACTCCACCGAGACGCATTACATCAAGACTCTTCGTGTCCTGAGGGATACGGCGCGGACGTGGGATGATCCGGATGAGTTTTATCTTAAGGCTGCTGTGAAGTTTGCGGATGGGTTTACTGGGTGGGGTGTGTTTGTCTAAATACCTCCTTCCTCTCTTTGTTTTCCTCTTCTCTCTTCGAAAATATACTTAATTCGCATCTTGCACATATCTCGTGCTTTTTGGTCTGTACGATATGATTATGTTCTGGTCATATATCCTTCTTGGCGAAAAGTAACTTTTTATCATGCACGCATTTCCTTTTGGGCTGCGATTATTCATATGAATGTTTCATGCTCTTTGGTTCGGTGTTCTGCGCTTGGCGGTCCGCGAAAAGTAATGTATATAGCAATCCTCAATCTGGCCCATAACGTGTCAAGAACTACGTATCTAGGTAGTACCCTATGCATATACTTAGGTCGAGCCTGTCTCACTGTATTACATCCTGCGTCAGACGCTCCTTCCCCCGGCGTACACCGCTCCGAGTCTTTCGTCCATTTTGAATCTGTACTTGTATGCCGTCGCACCTTCCCGGCTATTCTTGTCGTTGGGAAGATACAGGAGCTGGCCAGTTTGTGCCTGAGGCAGAGAAAGACAATGCTTTGTCACGTGATAGCTTAGTTATCGGTGCAGCAAGGTTCCATTGTTTTGTTCCACCACTGTTCATCACATCAACACAATCATCTAAGGACAATCACAATGGCAGCACCAATGGCCGCAACCACCGACCAAAAGGATGATACTGACCGTATAGGAGAATCTCTCACTCTTCACGCCGAGTACCTCCCCAACATCCGGCAAGTCAGCGTCCAGATTTCGATCGCCGGCGCGACGAATTCGAATGTCCCTCCGCAGATATCGCTCTCCGAGTCGCGTCGCGCTGTGTCAGTTTCTGTTTCGGACTATGCATCGGAGACCATCAAGTTGCCGGCGCGGGTTACGGAGGGGTCGAGACGGCTCTTGGGCGGAGCTGGTGCTGGTACTGGCGCTGCTCGGGATAGTGCCGACGCGCGCGAATTATCATATCGAATGCAGGTTGATGATTCTGAAATGACGCAGCGAAACGCCTTGGATGAGCATATGGATATATTTGTTCCTTGGTCGGCAGGGGATATGTTTCCGTCTACGAAATTGCGGTGCGGGCAATGCGAGGGCGTCATTCTTGATACGCCGAATAACACCGCAGAACAGCCTTCATCGGCTGAAAATAATGCGTCTCTATCCGGCGGCTGGGTGTGGAAAGACCTGCCTAGCGGGAACTGGGCTGAGATGATGGATTTCTGGCACTGCCATAAGCCGGACCCGCCAAAGACACATGATGCGAATGGCAAGAAAGTGGAAGATGTCAACTCCAATGTCAAGGGCTATGGTGCGTCAAACCAGGTGTTGGCTGCGCCAGGAAATGTGCTTGTGGATGTGGCCACTTTTCTGGTATCCAGTATAGAGTGTAAGGGTCTGAAAAAGGTAAGCAAGTCATCCCCAATTCTTCACGCTGTTCCGCGATGCGACTCCCTATACCTCCATGATGTTGTAGTAAGAAATACTCTGCTTCATTGGCTGCTTCTGATGGGCAACAAGAAGGAGACCTTGTCCATCCATGATCAGGCCTCCGATACAATTGCCGTATAACAACAGTCTTTCCTCTGATGTCACAAGCTAGAACGATGTTTGCGATAGTGAGCAGATCGGAATTCGTGCAGTTATCCTCGTTAGATGGATTTCGTGCGCTATTCCGTCTCTTATTGTCGCGACTCGTTTGATGCATGTGTCCAGGGTGAAACAACGCCTCGTTGTTTCTTCGTTGTTTAGTCCAGAGGGATGGAAATAACGCGATTATGACAAGGTACATGAGGGGTCCGTCAGTCAACTGTAGTCCAGTTAATAGCTCATCCTTAATGAAACTCATTTGAAACTTCTTCCTTTATCTGATATATAGGCCTCTTTCCGTGGAAAGCACGCTAATGATGAGGTTGCCAGGTCACGAAAGGACGTACCGATGACTTTCGTCTGCCATCTGAAGAGGAGCTCGTATGCAGCAAATGTGAGGCACTGATCGGCGTGGAGGACACCATCGCAAAAGGATGGAGACTGTTCAAAACCAGTCTTGCTGCATCGTTTCCATCGATTGAGGAAGGCTGCGACGAAGTGAGCTGGGAAAAGCACCCGACAGAGCTCGTGGTCACCGCTCAGTTGCTGGAACTCATTGAGCGCGAGAGTGCCCGTAGATTCATCATCCATTGCGGAAAGAAAGATGGGCTTCTGGTGAGCTTAATTCTGTCTTCCAGTTTGTACCATCTTGTTGACGCTGACTTCTGGGAGGTCTGGGTCTTCAACCCTGATATGCGCTACTCCAACGCGAGCTCCCAGCATAGCATCACCTCGCAGCGGGCGATGAAAGTCTTCTTCCAAGCGACGGCTGATGCCGAGACGATGCTGTACCCGGAGCCTGGGAAAGCATCGCCTCTGTCGTTGGAAGAGCTCAGACTCCCAGTCGACACTTATGCCTCTATTTCAGCTACATTGGAGGCAAGTAATGGGAGGCTTCCTCCGTCAGCTAGAATTTTTCAGAATGCCTGGAGAGTCGGCGTCTTGCATCGCTTTGAGAGCCTGAAGCGATGAGGGAAGGAACAACCTTCAACCTGATATGATTCGGCTCCTTCCGTTGGAAGGCCACCAGCGTCTGTCGCAATCGACCATCAGTTCAACACCGAAACTAGAGCTTCCAAGACTCTTAACACCACGCCCACATTTTGTTGCTCTCTCTTAAACAGTACTATATCTTACAAGTCGCATGAAGCCCGTAAGTTTCCAAGTCGTGTTCACTAATAAAAAAAGATTGAGCAAGCAACCAACTTCCCTCGCAGAAATTTAAGGGCATCTCTATCACATCGATTCCATACCACTACCAGAACACCAATACTCCCTCCTATCTCATGGCCGCCGTCGCCTCTACCACCCGTCAATTGCGCAGTTCCAGCGAGTACGAAGACGCTGTTTCCTGGGAGCACGTCGAAGACACAAACACCCTAGTTCGCCAAACTACGATCGACCGGCTGTCCGACGCATTCGCGGAACTGAGCATCGGCTCGGATATTGAACGAGAATTTCGAAAGAATCCGTGGAATATGGCGAATGCTGCGGTTTCTGAACCCTCCAATAACAGCTCCATACATTCTTCTATAATTACTCCTCCGACTATCAAGATTACGCCTCCTGATTCCGGCGAGAAAGTGAGCGCTGCGTTCGTTAAGCCGAAGCTCTGAGCTAGGTGAAATTATCGCAGGCAGGACGGCCTACATCGATTCTAATTCCTGTCCTATACTGTGATTTCATGAAGGGGAAGATGGTGTTCTCGGCTTTTGTTCCGCGGCTGGGATTAGACTTGGTTGAAATGTGGCTGTCGCTTCGGCGCGTCGAAGACGTCTTTTCCTGCAGCAACCAGGACCTTGCATACCACGTCGCGCTGAAATTGCACTCATTCTTGGTTCAGCATTGTATGATGATATTGTTACCTGAGGCTTGATCAAGCTTCCTCTCCTTTAATGTACGAACGTTCCGCCACAGCGCATAGAATTAGCCCTAAGAATGCAGGCACAAATTGAGTAGAGTTGAGAACATGTAGTGTTGGGCTTCTATTATTCCGTAGAAGTTTTAGGGCCATTTCATTCGTAATTGGGTATTCTTTTCATATTTCGACGTACTCTGTATGTTCATAAGCGCAATCTGTTTCCACTCCCGATACGTCCGCCCCCTCATGCATCGCTCATCTATGTACATTTTTTCATGCATGCCAACCACCAAATTCATATCTATACTTCATCATTCGCGTGAATATTCTCCAATATGGACCTAACAATCAAACGGCGTCTCATACGGCCTCTCAGCCTGAGGCGTAATCCTAGCCAAGTGGCGTCTCTGACCATCCGCCCAATCGAAAAGCGCGCTGTGGCATGCAACCCGGTTATCCCAGACAACGACAGTGCCAGCACGCCATCTCACGCGGGTCTGGATGTCCTGCGAGAGAGCGATGTGATCGTAAAGGAACTTGAGCAGGAAGTCGGATTCTTCCTTTTTGTAGCCGACGATGTAGCGGGTGACTGTATGTGGTTAGTTTTCGTTCCTGGTTTAATTTGGAGTTCGATTTGAGGGGGTAGAAGGGGCATACATTGAGGGTTGACGAAGAGGGCCTTCTCGCCCGTTACCGGGTGAGTGCGCACAATGGGGTGCTCAGTCTGGACCGGGTCCCGACGGGCAATACCGCCCTTGTTAAGGCTGTTGTTGACCTGCTCGACGCCCGAATGCACGGCCCTGAGACCGTGGAGTCTCTTGCGGAATTCAGGCGAGAGACGCTTGTAGGCCTGAGCCATGTCTGCGAAGAGGGTGTCACCGCCCGTAGTGGGGCCATCAAGTAGGTACAGGAAGGTCGTGCCAGGGGGCTGCTCCTCGAAGGTAACATCAGAGTGCCAGGTGATGGAGTTGGTGTGGCCGGCGAGGAAGTCCGCGCCGCTGGTATCGTCTGCTCCGCGGTGCACGAGATGGATCTCGGGGTAGCCCTTCGGGGCGCCGGAGGCTTGGTGGATGTGGTGGCGGCCGAAGTAGCCGCCGAATTCGAGGGCTTTGTCGATGGTGAGGTGGGCGAAGTCCTGATCACGGAAGGCGACGACCTTACGCTGGGCGACAAAGAGGGCGAGCTGGTCTTTGCCTTCCTTTGTGAGCTGGCTGAGCTGGATGCCCTTGACTTCGGAGCCGATGGTGGGTGTGAGCTCGTCTAGGTGGAAGTCTTTGTCCTTGGGGAAAAGGTCTGGGAAGGTTGAGTCGGCATCTTTGCCGTGGTCGTAGTGCTCGAAGGGCTGGAGGGGTGGGTATCTAGATCATGGTGTTAGATGATATCAAGATTGGTTGATCGGTTGAACTACGAACCTCTCGGTCTCATTGTCCCATACGGGGAGGTAGTTGGGGAATGAAGCAGGAGGCTGCTTCTGCGTTCCCTTCAACTCGTCTCCATGCTTGTAGGTCTCTCCGTATCCGATCAAATTCTCCTTGTTGTGCCCCGCACTTGTCTTTAGGAGAGACTTGGGTAGGGCACGAAGGCCAACGGGCTCAGCGATCGATGGTGCCATTGTATACAAGAGTATGAGCTATGATCTCAATTGCCGGGCTTTGGCAGGTAATCCTGGACTACCAGGACGTGTGCCTACGGGCCTATGGCATGTTATATAGGCCCTTCATCCTTAACCGATTACCCGGTTCATTCGCGCTCTGGCGCAATATCTGCGGGGTATGGGTGATCCTTGTCGCTGGTCTGGATAGGCGTTGAGTCAGCAAGGCGGGGTTTAAGTTATGACTTCTTGGAGAGAAGCTCGTACACATAACGCAACATGGAAAACGTAGCATCATCCCATTGTATGGCTGTGGAGGTCTCGGGCGAGACGTGCGAAGATCTGATATGATCGAGAAGCCTTCTAAATGGCGTGATGGATGAGTGCGATGAGCATTGTTGATAAAAGTGGGACGTTTGATTTGACCACTTTGACCGTATGTCATTGAATGTCGTTATCAATCTTGGAACAATGGCGAGGCGAGTTTGAGGTTTGTTGTTGGAGATGGAAAGAGTAAGGGAGGAAGTTGATGGCGCCATTGTGCTGGTGTTTGCGCCAAATTAGCTCACCAAGTCAACAGCCTACTTCCGCCCCCACTCTCCCCTTACCCCATCCACCTGTTCCACTATGACTCCCACTGCCAGCTCGTGGATTATAATAATTGTCGCACGTTGAAGCTTCCTTTTCGCAGCTATATATCATTTCCTCCCGGCTGCGTCCATGGAATCGGCCAACAGATTAAGGTTGGTGACGTTAAGCAGGCTTCCAGCTTCATTTGGAGTAAAGGCTAACGATCCTGGCTCGTCAAGAAACAGTCGGGCACCAATCGCTACTTAGCTCGATGTTGTGACGATGGCGACGATGGCGACATATACAACCATCTTGCACCAATCTCATGCCGGCATCGCGCCTCTATCTCCAAGCTTCGAGATAGCGACTCCAAACCCCCCTGTGGCCCAGAGCTAAAACAACACTAAACATGCCTTCGACATCATCTCTTTCTTCTTACTCGTCTTCAATAACGCAACCGCCGCACAACTTGCGTGATGCCAGATGCCATGCAGCTCTAGACTGGGGCAGACCGGTTGATGATCAACGACTGGCTCAGTTCGGAACCTGATGGATATCGGAAAGTGGTTCTCCCCTTCGCCTCCTACCTGGGCGACTTCGCAGTCTCCGCTGTTACGTTCCCTGAGGAGACTACCCGTAATACAGAATTAGTATCAGCCGAAGTTGTGCCTTGCTACCTTCCTCTTCCACCTCGCACTCGTTGTCCACGATTGGCTATGGTGGTCGGCCGTTATCCACCACCATGTGGGCAGCTGTCGAGCTCTTTGAGGCCTCGCCGAATGGGTGTTAAGATGGCGTGATAGCAGGAGCGAAGAGGCAGAAAGTAGAAAATAATCACCAGTATGACGGGCCGGATAAGAAGCAAGCTTTAAATTCACCCAGCACCCATACTCCGCGGAGTCATTCACTGCCAAAATTCTTGGTCTTACACACCAAAACTCTAGATTCGTCTGCCACTATGGCGAGCTCAGACGACAAGATGGCTATTAATGATGCCACCGTCGGCAACAAGATTAGCACTGTCCTTTTCAATGAGAAGAAGGGTCCAGATGCAGTGGTCGAGTCAGATTCGTCGTCGGATTCTGGAGCGAAGGATCGCAGACGCTACAAGGAGTTCAGCGAGGCTGCTTTCGATCAAACGGAGAATCCCAGATTTTACAAGCCAATTCCGGAATATGAAGGCATCCACCGCTGGGATCCTGAATTTGACTGGACCGAGGAAGAAGAGAAGCGGCTCGTCAGAAAGGTATTACCTACCATTCAACATCTGTTAGTCACGACGAACGCTAACCACAAGCATAGGTCGATTGGAGAGTATGCACCTTTGCCTGTATCACGTTCTTTGCGCTACAGCTAGATCGGGGCAATATTGTCCAAGCGAATTCCGATACGTTACTCGATGATCTTGGGATGAACACCAATGACTACAACACCGGTCAAACAATTTTCTACTGCGCCTTCCTCTTCGCGGAACTCCCGTCTCAGCTAATCTCCAAGGCGCTAGGGCCGGACCGATGGATCCCCATCCAGATGTTTTGTTGGAGCTTGATTGCTGCTTGCCAGGCTTTCCTCAAGAACAGAGCGGAGTACTATGTCTGCAGGGCGCTTCTGGGACTATTTGAGGGTGGTTTGTGAGTTATGCCAAACACTTGCGTATCGCCCAACCCTTCACTGACATATATACCAGCATCCCTGATACGATTCTCTTCCTTTCGTTTTGGTACAAGTCGAAAGAGTTGCCCATCCGCTTGAGCTTTTTCTGGGTCTCCTATCAAGGAACGGCTATTATCGGTGCTTTCCTAGCGTTCGGCTTCCTCCACATTCGAAACGAAGGTGGAACCGGGGGCTGGAGATATCTTTTCGCGTACGAGGGTCTGATTACCGGAGTTATCGCTATTATCGCCGCTTTCTGGATGCCCCCTTCACCAACACAGACGAAAGGAGTCCTTCGAGGAAAGAATGGATGGTTTACTGAGCATGAGGAAAAGATCCTGGTTAACCGGATCATTCGAGATGATCCTAGCAAAGGGTCAATGCACAACCGTCAAGCAGTTACTCCCAAAATGCTTTGGCATGCTCTTTGGGATTATGATATGTGGCCTATCTACCTGCTTGGCTTGACCTGGATGATCCCGAATACGCCGGCAACGAGTTATATCTCTCTGCAACTGAAATCTCTGGGTTTCAGCACATTCCAAACTAACTTGATGACAATCCCGGCCTACGCTCTTTTCATCATCAACCTTCTTGTTTGGACTTGGGTCTCCGAGCGCTGGAATATCAGGTTTTTTCTCGGCATTGGGGCTGAAATCTGGTGCTTGGTGCCACTTATTGCTCTTGCAGTCCTCCCAGACGGTTCAAGTCCGTGGGCATTGTGGATTCTTAACGTCATTCTCATTGGTGCACCCTATGTACATGCTATTGTAGTAGCCATGACCTCCAGAAACGCCGGTTCGGTATCCACAAGGACGGTTGCTAGTGCGTTATACAACATGATGGTTCAGGTTTCCAACATCATTGGCAACAATGTAAGCACATGCATTTGCTTACCATGCTTTCAAAGATAACACATCGCTGACCGGGCTCCTAGATCTATCGAGAAGACGACAAGCCATACTACCGCGTCGGAAACCGTGTTCTCATAGCGCTGGCTGCTTGGAGTTTGGCTCTTTTCATTGGGGCCAGGTACTACTATGAATGGCGCAACAAGTACATAGACTCTTGTCCATTTCCATTGACTGTATCTTACTAACAATTGTGACAGGAAGCGGGCAGAGATCTGGGATAGAATGTCGAGTGACGAACGAACAGCATATCTGGCCGAGAATGCTGACAAGGGAAACAAACGGTATGGATTCCAATCTTTTAATACACTTTCGCAACACCTGCTAATTGCCCCTGCAGACTTGATTTTAGATTTACTTACTAAGAGTACGCCGCTGGGTGTCGGACCAAAAGCTCGAACGCTTTTTCATTGCGCTCTTGAGCCTCGCTTAGATTCGCTTATGTTGATAGACCTCTAAATGTTGAGATTATAGATGTCGGTGAATATGTCAATAATGTCATGAGAAAATAGAACAGGCCGTTGACGACCAAGTTGCAAGCTACTAGTAGATAGAACAAACAAATGACAGCTTCTCATTCGCCAATCACATACTCACAACCCTCGTCCCCAATCCAAACCTCATGGCGCTTGCCAGCTGGTACGTCCACTCTCGCCCCTACCCCAAACGTCTCCTTCCTAACTTCCCCGTTGTACAGCTTCTTGTTATCGTCAGGGTAAGTGATTGTCAACGTTCCCCGGCGGATGAGATGTGTTGTTAAACCTCCATGCGTATGAGGGGGGTAGTATGCGTTACTGCTAGTTCAATCAGCACTCCTCTGTGCCAGGAGTGTCTAGTATGTCCCTTTCCAGCAGCACATAAGACACCATTGAGCACCAAGGTAGGCTTACCTTCCATCCGCCCAAGTGAAGACGTGTTTGAACCCCCAGTCCTTGACGAGGCGTTCGCACTCATTGCGGTTGCCGATTGTGTATGTTTCTACCATAGTTCTCGAGGCATGTGTTCCTTGATCAATGCTGAAGTGAATGGATCCGAGAAAGCTTCAGGTTGTGCCTGTCTTGTGCCTCCGATTACAAAAGAGAGCGGGGACCCAAGGCGATGACGTCAGCCAGGTACTTCAGATCAAATTTCTGCCTGAGACCCCAGGCCATAGAAGTGCACGGGGCAATCACGTGGTCGGTACTCAGCGCCGCAACAGCTATCCCAACTAGGAAGGTGCGATCGCGGGCCTAGAGTCGCCCAGTAAGGCAAGCACTCTAGAGTCAAAGGTGCCTTCCCCTGGATCTTTCTGCCAAAAACCGAACGCTTTTCCCATTATCGATTAAATTCCAGATGCTGACGCTCTGGACTTTGTCTAGAATTAGGTACATTGACCCATTGCCCCAATGGCCCAATGGTCGACTCTTTGTGTCTCTGTTGTGATGGTGCAGTATTCGTTCTGCCCATGGGTATCATCCACTTCGTCCCTAAATGACCGGTCGGCAAACCTTTCCTCGGTGTGACGGTTGATGGTCATCGGACCGCTATTTGCGCGCTCATGCCGTTGCCCCGCGTCGAGCGTACGCAAAGAATGCGAAGATGCCGCATTTGTCTGTGCTTCGAAGCGGTGGTGTTGGGAGCTGGGAATGCTCCCCTTCGAGGATCGCGGCGCTCATTCGAGGTAAGGGCCTCAGTTCTGCCAAGAATCTGTATACAATTCGTCAGTCCCGAATACTCACACGAGTCTGGCCTTTTAGGTGCTGACTGCCATACCTGTGAATGCCCTCTCAGCAAGGAGTGCCGCAAACATGACAATGTTTCCCTGGAATGACCCAAGTCTCCTTCCCTGACCCCTGGCACCTTGGACACCGGACACCAGGCATCTGATGATGGCAATATGATCAGTAGAGTTCAATGTCACGGCCAAACTCGCCAGCTCACAGTCATTGTGTCGTTGTTTCCGAAACAGCTAGACGGCTGCATGCAATTGACGCCATGAGCCTTTCGGCTGGGTCCACGAGAAGATTGCCGATCGAGGGTAGGGTGTTCGAACATAGTGAAGGTATTGCGGAAAAAGGATTTGTCTGAGGGACAGGGACCAAAGAGCTTCAGAGTGCGTTTCAGTTACGGAGCTTAATCGTTCGAAGCCCCTTCCTTATATAGTTCGGTTTCTGGTTGAACAGCCTGGGGCCGCCGAAGTGGGAATGCTCAATGCACTGCATGCGGGCCAAATCCTTTCCAGTGGCCCCGGGAGATCTTCAATTTAGCTTGGACCGATCGATTGGGGTGACAATTAACTTGCATTCAATACATCCAAAGGACAATCGCATGTCGACCCCTCCCGTGTCCCTCTCCCATCCGTAGAACCCCCCTGCTGTCAGACATGTCATGTTAGCGGCAGGATTTATTCGGATTGTTCGGATCTTCCCGTCCATGACTTGCATCCAGTATTCCTGAACAGGGCCGGTGGATTGACCATGAGCGTGATAGATATTTGTGCCGCCTCCTAAACCTAGGTGTCTACGAGAAGTGATGCTCCTCGGAAAAGCAAAACCACGGTGCGCAAAAATAGTAGCGGGATCGCTGATTTGACAGTCAACGGTGGCGCACATACTTTGGAAACCGTTTAATGCGACAGTCAAGATTTGAATTCAGCTACCCACCACAGATTTGTGACTGGTTTCCGCCGTGGTAAGTTGAGAAGATCTATCCCATTCGAGCCCTCATCGAGACTCCATGTACATAGTGAAACACAAATCAATTCTAACCTTGTGATAACCGACTGATGATGTATAGGCGAGGTTCAGAAACTGCCGGTCTATGGATCTATGGACCCAGCGGATACTAGTGCACCATTGGCCCCATGTGCCTCTGTTGTCAGTTTGTGGGCCCAGCGTTGGATATTGTCCTTTGCGCTTCTCCAGCTCCAGTGCGGCAGGCGATCATGCTAGCTGGCCATTCACCACACAAATCGTACCCAGCCACGTCGTAAGCCCTGAGACATGATCAAGAGAAGGCTCCAGCTCGGTTAGCACTAGACTTGAGTAACAGCCAGGAATAACCATCCTGTCAATATTCACACTGCAGGGGATGGCTTGCCCAGAGGCGTTCCTGTCAAATTATCCTATCAGCCCCGTCCCGTGGGCATGGTATATCCCTGGAGCTTCTTTTTGGGTGTTCAATCCCGCGCCGAACCATCTGCATATTAGTTTTGGGGTTCCGACCCCTCGGAGACACTCGAAACAAGCTATACTATTTTAGGGGGTGTTTCCTACTGTGAAGTTCTCCTCAGCCGTTCCTGCAAGGCGCCATCACATCCATGCCACGGACTGACCAGCGTACCCATCGGATTCGAATATTGGTGGTGTCTACGCACTTTCATGGAGTGTCTTTCAAGCTCCCTGTCGATCACATACCCGTCGCCCGTGAGCTGAATCCTCAATATGAGTGCTCGGAATCCGGAACATGTTAAAGCTCCGGCTTCAGTTGTGTTTGGAATGTTTCCTTCAGCAGACCCTGTTCCCGTGTCCCCACACGCTTCAGCCGGCGCATGTAGGACGGGTCTCAAGTTGAGCTGTGGCCCAGTGGGCTATTGAAGCTGCTGAACTCTATCCAGGTCTGGGGTAAGAGTCCAGTAGATTCCCGGATGACTCCACCCAGCAGGCCGTCGATCGGTTTATTTCACAGGTCTTGGCTTTCGCGCTTGGAGGGTGATGCATGGAGATATCGTCACTCAGGCCGACAAGGGCCGCTGTGACTCGCGAGTCTGACATGAAAATCGATACATCAAAGATGTGGAGCTGACTAGCTCCTGTGGGCTCGGCATTGCCATCAAGGCCTCCCTTTTGAACCTAGCCTAAGAGATGATGCACAGTGAGACTTGAAAAAATGCAGAACACCTTAATTCCCCGACGAGTCCCGATTTGAACTCACATAATCCCTGCTGCGACTTGCAGCCAGGGATGTAATGTATGAGGCGATCTGACACCTGAAAAGGCGCGTCACAGCTCTCCCCGAAGTTGATACTGCGAAATTCCAAATCGGCCTGTGCAAGTCCAAGCGAAGCGACAAAGACCCGTTTCCCACCCACGCTAGCTAGCTCGCGTCAGGCACTTGGATTCATCATCCTAAAAGGACACTAGATTTGATATCCATCTATTTGGAATGTGACAGGTCGAACTTTTGGGGCTCCGACCAACTCCCGTCAAATCATGACAATTTCGGTGATTGAACTGCCTTCCTTCAGTCCTGGATCAGCCAACAGGCTTTTCCCATTTTCGTGCTCCCATCCGTTCATCGTTTCCTTTGCCTGGCTCGTAATTTTCTTTTTTTTTTTCTTCTATCTTGACTCGTCTCTCCGGATCAGGAAAAGTGGCACGGTTGATATTGTGCGATCAACCATCCACGGCCCAGACTTCTTCGATTCAAAGCCGCTGATCTATGATCGTTCAATAAGAATTAAAACCGAATGAATCTCGATGAAGGTCGCAATACTTCGGGCGAGCTGAAATGGAATTAATTTCCAGCTTCCAGGTTTTCCACCACACCGCCAGTTATAGAGGTCATACAAGCGGAAAATGGACCCATCACTGGAGTTTCAACTCAGGGCTCCAGTCAGCGCTTGTTCTGTTCTAGGCAATACGTGAGCAGTACGCAGTATCCGAACTACGACAGACAGGCAGACAGATACGACAGGATACGACCCTGCACGACATTCTAAATAAGCTCCTTCCAACATGAAGCATATCTATCAGCTTTCTACTTCGTATCCCACTTTCCAAAGTCTTGCGTCTCATGGCGAGTTGCGACCTGACGCTCGCGCAATTTCATCCTTATTGACTTTAATGCGACATGGTTATCCGCATAATAAGAGAAGGCCTTGCGGGCAGATGACTTGTGTTCCTACCGAATGGCTCCGTCATACGGTCATCCAGTCTTTGTCGATGGCTGAGCATCGTCGCTCCTCTTTCGGAAAGTATGCAAAGTATGCCTATAACCCGACAGGGGACGAAGATGCGACAACGGTAGGAAATGACGCGGCGAGAATTCATTCGTCTGATTCATAAGTCTGGGGATGTCTATGGATGATCCTGCGCACTCTATGGTACAGTACATGGGTCATCTCGTCAATGCGACAGCTAAAGGCAGTCCAGCTTGCCGACGGCTGAGTGTCTAAGCGTACCCATCAACCCCTCCCGAGAGGGTTTCCGACTGAGACAGACATAGTTCTGAACTCTGGGTGGTCGCTCTGCTGGTTTCAGCCATTTACGCCATCTACACCCTCTCGAGGTGTTCATCGGTCGCGGATTTCTCAGCAAGGTTGTCGGCCTTGTCGCTTGTTCCCAACACACCACCCGCGCCGGCCGTGAGCCGACGAGCATGGCCGTACTTCTTCCGCTCTTTGTGCAGTTCCTTTGAGAGCTTCACGGAGCCTTGCTCCCGGTTGGTGAAGAGGTAATCGATCTCCTCGAGAGTGAGGTTGGCCGTCTCAGGGTAGCAGAAGTAGACCAGAGGGACGAAAGCAAGATTTGTGCACATGAAGATGAGATATGCCTTCCATTGAAGACGGTTGATGATAACCGGCGTGATCATGACAACAAAAAAGTTCTTGAATGGCAGTTAGCACAATCCTCTGAGCGAGGAAACACCCGTCTTCGGGATTCACTTACCCAGATCCAATTCGACGAGACACCAACAGCTGTTCCTTTTGCGCGCGCGTGCAGAGGCAGAATCTCCGGCACATACACCCAGGGGATACAATTCACCGAGGCACCGAAGGCAAACATGTAGACGAAGAAGAAAGCGACAGAAGCAGAGGAAGTAGCCTCTTCAATGGCGGTGCCCTTGAAGCTAAGCAGAATGGACACCATCATCATGCAGAATCCGAGCGTCAGCGATCCCCACATCATGGGCGCGCGCCGGCCGACCTTGTCGACGAAGAATGTCGGAAAGAAACTACCGATCACGAACATGATCTGAACGCAACCGCCGATGATCATGGAGAGGTTCTGAGTCAGGCCGACATTGTCGTGTAGCACCGTGGGGATGAAGTATCTGGAGTAGCTTCGTCAGTGGTTGAGCCGCGTCGAAACATTGCGCGAGAAGAGCCATACACAATGAGGTTGATACCGCCAACCTGGTTCATGAACTGCATACCGTAACCAAGGAGACTAGACGTTGATATTAGCTGCTGAAGATGGTCACCAACGTGGAGTTGCCATGAACGTACACTCTGCGTCCGGTCGAAACCTGATCGGGCTTGAGGATGTTCCTCCACTTGTACTCGCCGTTCTTGAGCTCGACGGCGAGAGCTTCAAGGATCTCAGTCTGCTCCGTCTGGATCTTGGGGTCATCTTTTGGCCTGCCGTAGACGCTACTTAGGATTTGGAGAGCTTCCTCATTGCGTCCTTTTTGGTAGCAGTATCGCGGAGATTCAGGGACGCCGAAGATGAGAATGATGACAACCTGGACAAAGGTGAGTATGATATTTCCTGGAAGCTTGGTTGGTGCAGAACTTACAAATGCAAACAGCATTTGGCATGCAATGGGCAGTCTCCATGCGATCTGGCCACCGACAAAGCTCATGCCGTAGTCGAAGAAGTAACTTCACCGTGTCAGTGAAGCCACACAACAAATGAGAGCGACGAGCGATGAAAAAACACACCTAATGACAATACCAACGCCGACAAGAAGCGGCTCGCTGCAGACCAACTTCCCACGCTTCGACGCCTCGCAGAGCTCTGCCTGCCACATAGGAACAGTCGACGTCTCGATTCCTGTTCCGATGCCTGCGACGAATCGACCGACCATCATATGGGGCACGCTATAAGCCGACGTTTGCAGAATTGCTCCAATCTGAGAAAAGCATCAATCAATGAAAGGTCCGCTATATATGCAACATGCAAGGAGTGACGCAGGCTGTCATACAATAACCCAGATCATAGCCACCCACATGGCCCGGCGTCGCCCAAGTTTATCAGCAACCATGAAGTTGACAATACACCCGGTGAAGCAGCCCAAGTTGTAAATTGAGACGATGATACCCATGAGACTGTCCCCGGGGTGACCCATGTGTTCGAGGAAGTTTTCGTTCTCGACAATACCGGAGAACACGCCTTGGTCGTAACCTGGACAGACCGCATGTCAGACTACTTGACCACTTGCGACTTAGGACGGAGAAATACCAAAGAGGATGAAGGCCATGCCGCAGGCAGTCCAGATGGCGGCTTGGAGCGTGCGCCCCGTGCCGAACATGTTGATTTGCACCATTGTGGGGGGATTCCGTAGAACTGAGCGCGGGGACTCAGAGTCTGGGAAAAGTAAGGGTGGAGCGGCAGGGGGACTCGTCGCAGTATTTATACGGATCAATGGATGGATGGATGGCACGACAGACCAGACCCTTCCTCTCGCAAATCGCAAGTGGATGACGTCCTGGCCCCTGGGTGCAACCGCAACTGCAACCGTCCAGCCGCTTCCCCAGAATCTTCACCCAATCCGGCATCTTGAGCCAAGGACTTCCCCAAATCCCCAGATCCTCCGCAGCGAAACCCGGGGACGAGTCATGGTACGGTGCGTGATTGGACTGCATACTCGAAACGGGGAAGTGCCACTGGAGCGGCGATCACAGCCACGCATTCACCAGTCAAACCCCAGGAACAGCCAATGTTCCCCGGATGGAAATGCCCCAACCCCACCATTCAGCGCGGGGGAATTCAAAGAAGCAACCAGCCAGCGTCCGGAATTGCGGTGATCACTGATCAGATGATTTCCTCCATCTGATTCGCACTGAAACCATGTGCGTTTGGCTGCGGTCAAGCCATGATTCAAGATTCCCCCCCTGGCTCTACCTCGGTACTTCTCCAAGAGATCTTTCTCCGATTCAGGAAATTTAGCCGGCGGCTTTTCAGCCTTTTGACGAGAAACAAGTGACGAGTGCCAATTCTTAGTTCTCACCGCGCTGCGTCTGTCATTACTGCTTCCATCGTCTGCACTCTGTAGCTGTTCCCCTCTCGCAAGGCGCAAGGGTCGCATCGTCGAATGACAGCGAGAATCCGAAGCTATGTTCGGCTTCGAACCGGCACCGAAGCGTCCTCGGCTCGACACTGACAGTGAGGCGCGCTCGTCGTCCTTCGAGCATGCCCGCCCGACAGAAACACCAACACCGACCGCAACCGCCGCCGCCGCCGCCGCCGCCGCCACGGAGCGGTCGCCACGACAAGAGCAAGAGACAGGTCACGATCGCGTTCGCGACCCGCGCGAATGGCATGACGCCGAATCTCACGCTCCTTCGCATCATGCCGCATCAACCTACCATGATGCCACCATTACTGTAGCAACTACACCTGGCTGTGAGACGGCGGCATCCCCGCATCTCCCATCAAACATCAACACGGCACCAGAAGAACCACAACACCGACCGACACCGACCGATCCCTTCCATTATTCCTCCCCCGGTTCTGGAAGCTGGTACCAGATGCAGGATGGCTTCGCGCAGGATCCCGGATTCCTCGCGTCGCAGGAAGAGCTGCGGGCTATTCTCTTCACGCTTGCGAACTCAGCCGCGCCTACGCGAACCAGTAGCCCCGAGGCTGGAAAGAGGGAAAGGGGTTACGAGTTGGGATTCAACTCTGCTGCGCCGCCTGATGCTTCACTGGCTGCGACTACGGCGAGTGTCTTGGGGAGGTCGTATCATGACCAGAGGGGAAGGGAAGTCGCGCCTAAATCCCCTCTTTCGAATCGGAGGAGAATCGAGTATCTGAAGAATTATGTTGCGGAGGTTGCGCCTTGGGTGAGCGCTCGCCGACTTACGTGCTCCTTCCATTCAACTCAATACTAATTGTCTCTCCTACAGCTCGACATGTTCGACACAAACTGCACCTTCCGGCAACAACTTCCCGCCCTGTCGCATTCCTTCCCACCACTCCTCTACGCTATCCTCGCCATCTCCGCGCGACAGATGGAACGCAAATCCGGCATCCAAGATTGGTACGACAGTCTCGAGCTCTACCAAGAGGCGATTCGACTCCTGAGTCCCCTGATCCAAGTGCGCGATCCGAAGATAGTGGCGGCTTGTGTGTTGCTCTGCTGTTTGGAGATGATGTCTGCACGTGCGCAAGACTGGCATCGGCATCTAGAGGGATGCGCGGCGTTATTTGAGGCGAGTGGGATTCATGGGTTCTGTGGTGGGTTGCTGCAGGCAGTCTTTTGGTGTTATGCAAGGATGGGTGAGTCTCTTCGATCTAACTCATGGTACACGGGGGTTATGCTAACGGCTTGGCTAGACCTGTGCGGCGCGCTTATATCAGACGGGACAAGGGCGACGGTGCTGCATCCGTCCAAGTGGCTTCCGATGGGATGCCAAGAGGAAAACGCATACAGGCTGTTCAAGGAAGCGCGATCGCCTGATATGCACGCAAACTACGCCGTGTACCTCTCCGTCAAGGCTACCGAGCTCGTGTCCAATCGCACAAAGTTCGTCGAACTTGGCGAAGATAACGGCTGCACGACTGAAGTTTTCACCTCCCGTTGGGCGTCGCTTTGGCAAGAGCTCCAGACGTGGCTATCCGAACGACCACCCGATCTTATTCCCATTCAAACTATCTCACGCAAACCATTCCCGCACATCCTCTTCGTGCACTGGGCTGCTATCTCGTCGAACCAGTTGTACCACACGGCTTGCATACTGTTGCTGAAGCTGATGCCTCGAGGGCTGCGGATGCCGCGATCGCCGACGCTGTCCTTGTTGTGGCATGCACGCCGCATTTGCGGGATCTCAACGAGCAATAAGCACCAGGGATGTCTGAATAATGCAGTTCAGCCACTCTGGATTGCGGGAAGATTGTTCAGTCACACATCAGAGCACGAACAAATCGTCAAGATCATTCGCGATATCGAGGCTGAGACTGGATGGGGTGCTTGTTGGCGGATTCGCGACCTGGAGGTTGCGTGGGGGTACAGTGTCGGTAGTCGTCGGGAGACGATGATGAACCAGCAATTCTCAACATCAATTGATCGACATCAATAGCATATTGCCGTGGGGTGATCATTCACCGTCAAAAAACGACCATTCCTCGCGTAGCTGCGTCAGATACTCACCTACACTCCACCCTGTAAGCGCCTGGATTCGATCAAACCCGCGCAAAATCTCGACCTGCTGGGACTCGTGCGTCATATGTCTCGCTGCGACGAGAAATGAAGCCAGCAAACAAGGATCCCAGCATTCGCGTCGGTCATTGTTCAGGGCGATTCCACAAACCCGCTGCGCGTGCCACAACGGCGATAGCACCGCATTTGGCAAGTGGTGGGAGTGATTCAGGTTCATTAGCGCCGTCGTCCGCGGTTTACACTCAAGCATAAACAGCATCGCGGTATGATATAGTTGATTGCATAGCGCGCCAGCACCGTTCGTGAACAGGAGCAGGGGAAATTCGCTTCCTGCATTCAGGTTGGGGCCATTGTTGCCATCATTACTAAGTTCGACCATGGGCTGAAATTCCTGTGGGCAGAGGTACCACCATCGGTTTAGCTCTTCGAAGATCCCGAGCCAGCTTTCTGTCTCCATTGCCGGTCCTGCTCGGTGTATTTCATGGGTGGAATCTTGGTGGTATGCATTGAGGGCTTTGCCGCAAAGCCAGAGAAGAACTTGCGCATAGTGACCGACTCGTTGCGGCGTATTTTCCGTCCGGCAGAGGAGGGCGAGGCTTGGGATGGGCTGTGGAGGAAGGGGAGTGTGGATAAGGGTATTGTTAGCTAGAGATCTCCCTATGTCTGCTCGAGCGAGTTAGGCCCTCTCCAGCGCGCAAGGGAAATCGTGACGAAAGAATTGACATACCCATTCGCAAAAACATCCAATATATGGCAGAGTCCATATCCAAACCCAAGGCCCCATCGGCCAATGGCCGCAACATGTCGTAGTCATATCCATGTGCATAGCCATCTGCGTTGTTCGCCCAGGCTCCTGCAACATCCGAAACAAGACCCTTTAACCTCTCAAAACACCGCAACAAGATGACTTCCATCAAACTCTCACCAGTATCCGGGTTGAATCTTAACTCCAAGTTCTCTGCATGAGGGTGTTGAAGATAGAGTGTCGTCGTGACATCGAAACGGACCGCTTGGGATTCGTGGGCGTGGGCGTGTGCGAAGCCATGTCCTCTCTGCATCCGCAGACATGCCTCCGAAAGTGCCAAGAGGCTAGGTAGTAGTCGCGCGGAAGAAGAGTTTACAGCTGTTTGCAGGGCTGTAATGCCGAATGCGTGGGATAGGTCGTGGATATCTAGCTAAACACCGAGGGTATATTAGTCTGCGTAGCTTTGGAGTTGATCCCGAATGGGATCGGCCCGAGTATGAGTCGGCGGGCTTCATGAGAATATAGCAAGGAGTGGAATGTGATAAAGGCAACTTACCCACGGCGCGACACTATACCGATAGTGTTGAAGAAGTTTCATCTTCCATGCTTCAGAACCTGGATTGGACTCCGATTTGCCGTACAAGCTTGCGCTTCCAACGTCGAGATTGAACGCGAATTGGCCAGTCGGCGAAGACACACCCAGTATTCCGTCGAGAAAGCCCGGTACAGCTCTATGAAGCGTATCTGCAGCAAAAGAAGTTCCCGGCCCAATTTCTGTCGCAGTTTCTGGTCCTGTATTCCCCACAGGACTTGAAACATAGTCAATCCTGGAACCAAGCCCGGCCTGTGTACCTAGCGCTAGGAGGCCTCGAACGGCAGACTCATCTTTCGCGCTGAAGGAGTCTGGTCGGTCCAAACGGTCAAGCGTGACTGGATTTGTATTTTGAGCAAAGGTACGAATACCATTGTGGCGGTGGTCGTAATTGTCCAGTCCCCATGGCGGGAGGACTGCGGGAGGATAACGCTCGCGAGATATGCTGTCGGAGATTCTATCTACCTCAGAGGGTCTGAGTTTTGAGTAACCATTGTCGCTTTTCCCTTCAGAAACGGAGCCAGAAGTGGAGTGCCGTCTCTCATCCTCGTTCTTCGGTGGTATAGGCGCAGGTGACAGAGGTAAAGCCGTACCCGAGCCAGTCGACGCTGGAGACGATGCCTGTGATTCTTCGGCAGGAGGATCGACGAGGTTATTGATTGATAAAGGGTCTTCGTTGACGAACTAAACAAAGTGCGATCCCATCAGTACATTCCCCAGCATTTGTCAATCAAAAGCCGGTCGCCCACCTGAATCTTATTGTACTTCGCACTCACACCCTTGTCTACCCGAGGGGACTGAATCTCTCTCGGTGTCACGGTAATCGAGTTCTTCGGAAGAAAGGTCACCTGCATGCCATAGCTACAGTCGAAGTTTTTATCGATGCAGTTCTGGCACCGCGGTTTGCGTTCGTCGCCTGCTCAACGGAGTCAAGATTAGCAAGCCATCGAACAACCCAAACATCTTACCAAAAGGACAAGAAAAAATTCCTAGAGATTGAAGAGACTCACATTTCCTCCTCCGCTTCCGACACCGTAAACAACCCGTTCTGCATCGCGTGAATTTCGTCGCGGAACGAGTTTCGCCGTCGTTGTCGTTCGTCACAATCCGGTTACCGGTGCCCGCCGAAGCAGAAGCCGAACCTGCCATTTCTCAAGCATCCAAATTCTTAGAAATCCATATTCGCCAAGTTCAACGTGGATACAGATGTGGTGAGAGTTGAGGGTGGGAAGACTTGAGCTGCTGGTCAGAGCGCAGTGCTAGCAGCGGGCACCGTGACTGATTTGGAAATTCCAAGCACGGCCCCAGCTGGTCTTGGCGACGATTTGCTGCGCTTCAACATACCATTTTGGGAACAGACAGGCGGAGGATTTGCAGGATTGAAACGGCTTTACCCCGCGCTATCGTGACCTCGGCTGATGCTTGTTCGATGTAGTCCGCGAGATCTAGCGTTCTGTGCAGAGGCAGGTTGATAGTTGTAGTTGATCAAGCGGTGTGCTTCCACTACTATCCGATATATATTCGCCTGCGGCCCTGATACTTCTAGATGCAGAGGAGGAAAGTGCATGATGTCGATGGAATAATGAAGTATAACGGTCAATCCGAGCTACGAGGCCCCTAGAGGATGTATAGGAACGAAAAACTGACTGCATTCTGTGCATATTCTTGTAAACTGGATAGGAATAAGAAGGGATGGAAGTCATGGGTCGGTAGCTGGTAGAGTCTCGTGGCCGCTCCGTTCCTTCCCTCGACATTGCTGAGAAAGTGGTGGCAAACACTCCCGAGGTCGTGGTTGGCTCTTTTCTTATTCAAAAGAACTGTATAATGGGAACGTACGGCCGTAGTCACAGGCCAAACAGCAAGGTGGCAGGACCGACGCAGGGCCTCGTGGTACAAATATGGCAGGTACGTCACAGCCCGGCCTCGGGACTAATTAGGTGTATGAGACAAGGTCCTATTTTATTAAGCAAGGAGATGATAAAATAGCATTAATTTTCTGTACAGACGAAATTGACCATGTCATCGCTAGGACCGGTCAAGTAAGACAAAAGCAAGGATATACAAGACATAAGAGACTGCACGCAGTACAAAGAAAGCACAAAGTAAATCTATAAACACATAGGTAGTGAGAATCAACCACCAACATTCACCCCGGCTTCACCCCAACTCAGCTGTTTGAACTCCCCCTCCCATTTCCATGCCCCTCCAGCCCCCTAAAGACACTCGACTGGAAAAACTCCTCTCTCATGATGGTGCTAACATCTGAATTGCGATACTGCTGGAGATCTTCCCTCTGAAGCCCGCGGAGCTGTTCACGCCCACCGGTCGAAAGACTACTTGCCGCTGACCTTGACCGGCGCTGGTTAGCGCTAGCGCCGGCTCGCGTAAACCGAGGCGATAGCCTGCCGCCGAGGGTAGACCGGGCGTTGTGGGCGGGACTGGTAGCACCACCGGCACCGGCGGCGAGGGAGTGGCGGGGTGCGAAGACGGGGAGGGCGGAGGAGTTGGGGAGCGGGAGGAAGGAGGATGCGTCGGTGGAGGCGTTGGAGAAGGCGGAGTAGAGCGAGGCGGGGCGTTGTTGGTTGGGCGTTGGCGAGGGGTTAGTGTTCGTGTTTGTGTAGCTGTAGGTAGTGTTGTTGCTGTTGTGGCGGAGGTGGGTTGGTCGGTTGTGGTTGTTGATATTGGGGAGGAATGGATTGGAGGTGGAGCTGCTGTACAGCGTTGACATACCGGATGCGGCGGAGGAGCGCCAGGAGTGCACGGCGCTGCGGGGGATGGTGATGACTTCTTCTTCGATGGGGAGGGTTTGCTGGATGGCTGTTTCGATATCTGCGGGTTCGTTGTGGATTCCAGGGACACGCGAGGCCATCATCTTTGCAGACTTGCCGATCCAGAGCATCTGCTCGTGTTCGCGAAGGTAGCGGTCGCCGCTGAAGGATTTCTGGACGATCTTGCGAGTCATCATTCCGAGTTTGCGGCGCTGGTCGGACTTGTCGTACATGCGCTGAGTGATCTTGGCGACGTCCTCGGGGGTGGGCGAAGAGGGAAGGGTTGGGGCTGGTGAGGTGTCGTCGGCGTACGGGCTCCATTCGTCGAGCAGAGCAAGCATGGAAATCTGTGCTCTAGCCAGGGCAAGCGCATCATTGGGGGCAACGACGGCGCTGAAGCGGGAGAAGTCGTCTGGGTCGCTGAGCACACGAAGCGAGGCGCCGACGTCTGTGCAGACCACTGGAGCGCCAGTTAGGGCTGCTTCTCCAAGAGCGAGCGGAAGACCCTCAGAGAGGGAGGAGTTGAGGAAAAGCCAGGTGCTTTCGAGTACTTTCATCGGGTCGGCTGTGCCGCGAAGAGTCACTCTTCCTCTGAGGCCCTTAGAAGCGATGATCTCCTGGCACTCTGTCGAGTACGTGGGAGCTTTGTCCACCGCGCCGTAGATATCGAGGTGGTAGTCGTCGAACTTCCATTGATTGATGATAATATCTGCAGCAAGAAGGGCAGTCTTGATGTCCTTAGCGTACCAGACGTGCGACAACATTGTAACAGTTGGCCGATCGGATTTGATCTCTTTGACCGGCGCAAACTTTTGCATGTCAGTAATGCCGTTAACAACAGGGTCCACCTTGCGACGGAAGACATTGCGGTGCTCGATTGTTCCCTGGCATGTTCCAATCTCAACTTCCCATCCGGGGTTAAAGAAGTCGGCACATGGAGAGATGATATCAGCATGGTACAGAGTGAGCGCAGAGGTCACGCGCATCAGGCCAAGTAGAGCATTTCGAACGAAAGGTGAAAGCTTGCAAAGAGCGGACGACAGGCACAAATTTGTCTCACGCCAACTGATCGCGTGATCCCAAATCTGCAGGGTGCAATTCCTTTTTATCTTGCAGACGACTCCATAAGAAGCGCTGACGCTGTGGTGGGACGCCTGGAAAACACTTGGTATCTTCTCCGGAATGGGAATGGAGAAGATGAACAGATAGCGGAACCAGAGCTCCAGTGCGACGTCGAGGGTCCCCAGCGTGGGAAGGTCAGTGCTGAACCATTCCGAGGAAGGCATGGTGTTCGGCATCTCCTGGGTAAGCCATAGATCGCGCCAGCTTTCCTTGACAATCTCGCTGTTCCAGATTTGGGTCCAGTGCCGCGAGTCCTGGAAGAAAGTGTTCAGGTTGACCAGAGCCCTAGTTGCCTGGCGGATATCCGCTTTCGACAGACGCACGGCACGAGCACCCTTGACCAAGGCTGTTAGGATGGGAATAAAGTTCATCTTGATATCCATATCATTCGCAGACGTCACATTGTCCACCTCTGAGTCCAGTTTGTTATTGAAGAGCCCGTGGGTCGGTGTCAGGAAATCCATTCCCCAAAGCGGAATCACTTTGAGCGAGAGGATGTTCTGCTCCGTCTGATGCTTCGGTACTCCAAAGTCGTTTGCCGATTCGCAAATCATGTGCCACTTGATGGTGCGTAGAGAGTTGATCATGTCTCGTCGACAAGCAGACACACCACCTCCTTCGTTCGGCCAAGTACCCGTGTCAGCAGCCATGACATGCAGCGACTTTTCAGTGTCCGAGCCAAAATCCTTAGACCTAGTGTTGACGACAGCGTCACCCCCAGGACCGAAATTGAACAGATCGCTAACTTTGACAGCCAACGGCGTCCAGCTGGAAATACCGTCGTCGAGATCCGCGCTGGCCGAGATAGTATCAGCTCGCAACTCCAGGTACTTCTTCGCTGAGGCGAGATCACCCCAGTCACGGCTGCGCCAGTAGGGTGATAGCGTTCTGTCTCTTCGAAGTAGACGCTCGTCCATCCAGCGGACAGTAATGCCGTCAAAATCGACTCGATCTTTCCACGCCTTCCAGATTAGGGAGCGAGCCTGAGAGGTCGAGACTGGGAAGCGCTTTCTAGTCAACCCGAATAGCCGGGTGACTATGTTGGAGCTCAGACTGTCGCAGTAGAATAGAGGGTTATCACGCACGAAGCTCGTAAAAACGGGCTTGGCAAGAACACCAAGGAAGTCGTGCTCGATCATCGGAGGCGTCTGGATCTTTTGCCCGTTCAAGGTTGTGAAGATGGTAGGGTGAAACTTGTGGTCGTACAGCCAGCGTGCTTCGTAGACATCCGCACCCTGAACGAAAGACGCTTCGGTGACCTTCGCATGGGGAATCCATCGCTCAACCTTCTCGGGGTGGCGAAGAGGAGGAGCACACCAGGACACAGTGCAAGTGATATGCGACAAGGCAAACTCAGCGCGGAGCAATTCATCGCCAAATTGGGGGTTCTTGCGGTAGTGGTACTTGAAGCGGATAAGATTGCCGTCTTTCATATACGAACCTGCCTCGATAAGTCCTTTGCGGTTGTATTGCACACTTTGGAGATGGTTCTCTCCACGGACGCAACGTCGACCCATGGGGATCTTCGACTCGGATAGCTTCAGCGTGAGGCTCTTCTTGGTTGGAGTGCGGTAGTCATAATGGTACTCGTTCAGAACGCTGCCACCTTTGTACTCTTGGCGGATGAGCAGCAGAAGATCCTTGGAGTATGTGCTGACACAGGTGAGACTCTTTGTCCCTTGCGGTTCCGTCTTGGGGGTACCGGTATAGTAAAAGACCTTGAAGCCCCCATCTGGCTGGTTATGCCGGAAAGCAGTGAAAGTCCCGTCGAGACTCTGAACGATATACCTGCTCTTCTTGATGTTGATCGTCATCCCCTTCGTCTCATCCCAGAGTTGCTTAACATTATTGCGACCGTGGAAAAGGAAGAACGACAGCCCCATATCTTGCATGAACTTGCCATATTTCCAGACCAAGCTCAGGGCGAATGTAGCGGGAACCCGAACCGCGGCGGGATAGAAGCTCATGACATGATTGTATTCTCTCTGGAACTCGGGATCAGCAACCATAGCAACAACCACGAATTTCAAAACGGAGCCGATCAGGTAGTACAGCGAGAACAGGGGCTTCACGATGAAGTAAGCAACGGATGGAAGCTGCTTAGGCAGATATGGGATGTAAGCGGGGGTTTCCGAGTCCTTGACAACTGCAGCTTCACCAGTTCCGTACGTGGCATAATCCAGGATACTAACGGCAGCAGCAGCAGCTAGGTTACTGCGAGCAACATGGACAGCCAAATCCTTGATGTCGAGCTGGCATATGCTTTCCTCAAGCCACTGGTAATGCTTCTCGGTCATCCGACAGGGTTCACCGAGACAGCGATCGAGCAGCGCTTTCCTCACAGCCTTCGGCAACTTCTCCCAGTGGAAGTCGCATTCGAAGCCCAGGCACAGCTGTCGCAGGAGTTCCTTCTTTGCCCAGCGTACCACAAGCGGCGTGTCGGCCTCATCGCGGAGCTGTCGAGCTGTGGTCTCCGACACACCAGCGGAAACGAGCGATTCAGCGAGAACTGCATGCTCGTGAGGTATTTGCAAAATGGATTCCGCAACGGCGTGGAGAAGTGTCTCGGCGATGATCTGACAGTTGGCGCTAACGTCAATTCGTTGGTTCAGCCCTCTTCCCACGGCGACCGCAATCTTCAGATGATCCTTCGTGCTACAGCTCAGCGCGTGAATACCAGGACCAAGTGACCCAAGGGGAACAAGCTCGAGTACGACCTCACCAGTCTCCCAAGACTTAAGTGCAGTGTCGACAAGCTCTTGTGAGTGCGGGAAGGCCTCTTCGATTCGCGGCTCCCTTCTTCGCGAAAGGAGCATTTGTTTGACCTCAGTTCCGGGATGGCTGGCGGGCTCGAGCTTAAGGCGAGTTTCGTTGGGGACGAGAGAGATACTCTCGTAGAACGTTTGCAGCTCCTGCTGGCTCCAGTCGGGATCTTCCCATGGCGCGGTATAGGCATGGAAGGTCCTTCCCAGCTCGACAGGAGAGTCCACGCGCTTAGGCATGCCCATTTTCGCAGGGATGAGCGAGAGAAATGCGACTGTCCATGTGGCCGCAGCCAAGCCGATGACTTGGGAGTACATAAAGTGTGGAAGGCAGACCTTGAGCGCGATTCCAACGGGCAAACCGACGCAGGATCCGATCAGCAATGGCTTTAAAGCGTGCGGACCAGTGAAGATCTTCGTGTACTGGTACCAGAGAAGACCGGTATAAGCGCCAACATAAGCGAGGAACATGATCATAGCCTGCAGCTGGGATTGGAATGTCCAAACCAAGGCTGCCGTGAGGGCGAGGCCCCAGGAGTGCCACATGAGGAACTTGCCGAGAGTCTTCCAGTAGATCTTCCGCTTGAACCTCACGTCGCGCTTCTGTGAATTTCGAATATCTTTCGCCGTCTTCAGGGCCACAGGTGTGTGACTGCCGACGAGATCGTGAAGCTCTTGAGCCTTAGTGTCAATCAATACAGCGCCGATAAGGTAGTAGGCCAACGAGAAACCGACAGCCATGCGGTAAGCAGAGGTCAACGATGCCGAGAGACCGATGAGGTGACCGCCACTAAGAAGCTCAACCCACTTGTCCAAAAGAGCCACGACGAAGTAGAGCACACCGCAGCCGATTTCCCTGCTGGACTGGCGCCAATGAATGAAAGCGTTGTGCAGCCGAATGCCCCGTTGAGCGGCCCGGAGCGACTCCAGTGCCACCTTTGTCTGAGTGTTCCAGGAAGAACTAAAGGGAATGGGTCTTGGTACATCGGCGTACCTGCAGTACCAGTCGAGGAGGAAGTTTGTTGCTTGCCAGTCCCGCGCAAGTTCGCGAACGAGCGTGCTTTCTGTGGTGTGCCTAGCGAAGAACCAGCGATTCAATTCCGCTGAGACGTCTTTGAGAAGTGCCTCCCTTGACAGCTTCAGCACGGCCGGGTCACTCAGGTTTCCAAAAACCTTCTCGTTCCCCTCACCGTACGTTTCGATGTACCATTTGCGGATTTCAGTGTCGTCTGTTCTCCTCAGTTTCTGATACCACGTTACCCACTTCGCAGCAACGCTTCGCAGGCCCAGAATCAAAGCACCAATGAAGACGTAGATGACGGCAATATAGATTGCGGAATCATGGCCGGTGAAGGTTGTCACGATTGGCGAAATAAACAGGATTGGGATGCATGCGAAAATGATCTTGCGACCGGACAAGAAAGATGACCCAGGGTAGCTGAAACTGGCGAGACAGGCGAAACCGGAGAAATAGGTGGTGAGTGCGACAAGGTAGAGGTAGAAGACAATCCCAGCCCGTGGGCCGTTGACGCCAGACACAGCGACGAATCCAATGAGGCCGCCGGCGACGGTGAACGCGAGTCCAGCAATAAGACGGATCAGAATGAACATGTTCGTCGCGGCAAATGCCATGGAGATGAGGTAGTACGGACCACCACAGGCAATCCAGGTACCGATACCTCCGGATAGCAGTAGCGAGATCATCAAGGCAGTGGTGGCGCTTTCCTGCTCCTCGTATGTCATAAAGGCAGAGAGGTAGAGACCGCGTCCGGTGATTGTGAGCAAGATGATATCGATCAGAGCCGGGACGGCGAAGACACTGAGAAATGTGAATCGCTGGTAACCCCGCATTGGCTTAACTTTGTCGTCTGGATTGACGTCGATTTGTGCACCGGCATACGAAGTTGCCATTTCAGGAGCACCGTTGATCCAGTCTGGAAGATCCTTGTCCGAGTAGTTCTTGCGGAATCGATCTGACAGTAGCTTACCGAAAGCACTAGGCGAGATGTCGAAGTAGGCTTCGCAGCGTGATCCGAGGGCGAAAGACTCAGCAAATGCGGCCGCCTGGTCTGAGTGCGCGTTGAACAGAGGGTTGCGGTCGGTCACCTCCTCGTAGATCTCGTCGAGAGCACCCTTTCGAGCTACACAGAACAATGAGAGGGCGATGACATCGGTGTAGGCGTCAACAGACGCGCCTTCCATAAGCTGACACAAACCCTTCGTTATCTGGACAAGATCTGCTTCACGACGCTCCCTCAGGATTCGGGGGAAGACCGACTCAACTTCGAGGAAAAGCGCTAGACATGTCGAGGCCGAAGGGTAGCTACATCCTTGTTCCCGGTACCAATTGATGCGAGAGTTGATCAGCGTTTCGGCGGAAGCGGTTCCCTCGAGGTACGAGATAGTGTTGACTTGCTTGAGTTGTCCGAGAGATGTCCCCTCCAAGAGTTGCTTCTCAAGAAGCGTGCAGATAGCTTTGGTGAGATCACTCGTAGCGTCGGTCAAAGACAAGTGCTGCAAGAACAGAAGTCGTTCTTCGGGGCTCAACGCCTCAATATCTTGCACCAAACGACGGGGCAAGCCAACGTCCTCCACAATATCCTTTGACCACTTCGCCAGTGCAGTCTCCGCGCCAAAGCATACATGTCGGGGGCAGCCTTTTGCTGACAAGTACGTGTGGAGAATAGTACCAACCAGCCCTTGCACGTTCTTCGAGACAAAGATATCTATCCCATCTGAATCCATTTGGTATACCGACCAGAAACGGATGTCGGTGTTCCTGCGGAAGCCAGAATCCAATCCAAGATGTACACGGAGCTGCTCATTGGTAGCCAGGTTGGATAGTTCTTTGACGTGGGTAGTGAGATGATCCGACGCACCCCAGTTTGGTTGCGCAAAGCCGTCGTGGAATTGCCGCAGGAGAAGGCCTAGATTCTGAACTTTGGACAGTGGAACAGGGTGAAGCAAGCCGAGCGACTTCAACCGCTGCTGGGACTTGAGAACCTCGGCAAAGGAGCTCGCATTGGCCTCGGCGCCTAGGGGAAAGCATCCAAATGCCTTGTACTCGACTCCTCCTATTGAGGTAGAGAGGGGGTTGTTCTGGGACTTGGCCAGGGAAACCCAATTGGGAGGGTCACGGACCGTCGTTGTCAGGTCCTCGTCCGCCTGCTCATGCCATTCTGCGGACGCAAACACATTTTCCAGAGTCGGGAAATAAGGCAGGAGCTTACTCCATCCGTCGCTGCTGGAGTCGCTTATTGAGGCTTCGAGGGACTTGTTGGACCGCCAAGTCTCATGCGCGCTCATAATATCTGGCTCCTTCAGCCATCCGAATGAGGACAGAGGCTCTGGTAGCTTTGTATTGAGCGTAACATTTTCCAGCGCAGCTTTGCGACCGATCCAGGGGAGTGCGCTGTAGAAGTTGCACCACTGCAGAGACCTCCGAACCACCGCATTGGACAGAACCGCATCATCGTCGATAGTTTCCCAAGCTACCACTACAAAGTCTCGCATGCACGCCTCTGATACGAAAGCCTTGATCGTCGCTTTCATGCTTTGCAGCTGAAAGTAATCGCGCTTCTGGCCGTTAGGGAGTATACTGGCGTTCTTGATTACCAATCCAGAGATGGCCTGGTTCTCCAGCGCATTGCGATCCGGCAGGAAATTTGGAGGCGCAGTTTCCAGGTATATCGACAAGCCCAATCGTTGCACCGCCTGAAGCACGCTCGCCCAGCATGCGGAACTAAGCTTTCCTTCCCAGTTGGCGAACAAAATGCCGGTGAAAGCCGAGCCCTCGAAAACCTCGCTCACAGCCTTGTCGATTTGGTCGATGACGGCCAAGGTCATGTCTTGCTTGGAAGCGACATCTTGAAAATCAAGTCGACCTAAGATCTGCTTGCCGGCAGCAGATGCGACGGCGCGAACCACACCCGGCTGATAGGGGTCAACGATCAACAAGTCCCACTCGTCCAGAAAGCGCTCCTGGTCGCCATTGAAGTACTCGTCAAACCCTCCTAGATAAACGCCGACAGAGGATGGCTTTTGACTTGTGGGCTGATTCGCCAACGCAAGGCGCCTGTTTGCCAGTTCATTGACCCTTGAGGATACTCGGCCCGAGATCTTCTCTGGACGTTGTCTCGACTGTTTTGAGAGTCAGCGACGCCAGCATTCAATAGCGCAAGTAACTTGCCTCAATATAAATCATGCATCTTAGTACTATTGAATATACAAGATATGAAAACCCAATGGCAATACTGCCCAATATGATACCAATCAAGACCTGGAACTATTAGCAAAAGCAAATGCAGATGCATCGCGACACTCACAAACTGCCACCACTCATTTTTCATCTCCGCCCACCCCACGGGCGAGACATGGAGAATCTTTGCCATAATTATTAAAAATTAAGTAGAGGCCGGCCGTGACAAAGAGAAAGAAACGAAGGACATAGACAACCGAAATCGAGTCGTCTATAAGGAGGCCGCGAGACTCGGATGGGCGAGGTGTTGATAGTCGTCTTCAGGAGACGACCATTGTTTCAGCACCGGAGGGTATATACGACGGCCGGGTATATAAAGCGAAAGACGATGAAACCGAGCGGTTTCTGGGCAAAGTAATCAGCACAGAGAGAAGACGAGAGAAAGGAGACAGCCGGAATAGAGGCGTTAAAGCTTTGTTGACGTGACCAGAGAAGCCTAAGCGCCACAGCTCATTAGGTGGTAGAATCCTCAGACCCCTCAAAGGAAGATTTCTTTCAAGTCATTTGAGCCGTCTAGACTTAGAACTGTCAATCAATTCCTTTGGCCTTGTGCATTGATGGATAATGGAGCCACCGAGCCGGAGCCAATGCACCCAGACCGAGCCTGGAGTATAATGACAAAAATAGAGGCAGAGTTTGCAGACTAGCCCAGCGCTAAGGTGATCAGGTCTCAGAATCGCAATATATCGAGGTAATGTTGGTCCAGTCAGCCCCAGATCGAGGACAGAACTGGCAGCAGAGTCTCGCTAAGGAGCGTGGCAGCCATCTGGGGGCAATTTGGCCGGCCATGACCAGGACGAACAAAGGCAGACGCAAGACTGGCCGTTTTCATTCGTCACCGGCGGTTGAGGTGCATGTTGCCACCAACGGGGATTGTCTCGATGTCGTGGAATCTGCATGGTCCAGTACTCCCACCAGACAAGACCACTCGGCCACGCCAGGCCGTTTCCGGGGAGTATATCGCGCTTGAAACATGATGGATATGGGCCGTTTCGAGTCGGCTCCGATTGGGTAGCCAATACTCCGTAATGCTCGATCGTATTTGCTTTCTTTGAGTCTGGGCAGTGGAGGAGTGGATGTGATGTGATGAGCGCGCGGAGAGAAAGAGCAGAGAGGCTAGGCCCAAAGGGGAGAGAGCAAAAACACGGGACGCTGTTTGCTCTGGTTTTACAAATACTGGCGTTACGCCTAGCGTTACACGATGTCATGTTCCGGCTACATTACATACATACGATACGCATCGTACCTTTCTTACACAACCTTCCAATTATTGAGCTGCAGTCAGTCAGTGGCTGCTCCCCTGCAGTGCCAACGCCAGCTCGGCGAATATTGCAGACAATGCCCCGTTTTCCCTCGCACGATGGCGGTCCTGGCGCCCTCATTCAATAAATTGCGATTGACATCCCCAAGCTTCCCCTTGAAAGTCCTCTCGCGTGAGAATGCTGAATCCTTTTCACGGATTGTTTGCCTGATGAAGATAGCGCCGTGGCTTTGTTGCCTGGCATCAATCACCCATGGACACCCAGGCCCTGGACGCCACCGAACTACTGCAGCTAAAATGAGAGGGTAACTGGTCCCAAGCCTCGAACCTGACGAAGGAATGTACCATCGCTTGTGCTTGCTCGCTTGTCAACTCCCCGGCCTCATTTCTCCGTCAATGTACCCTCAATCGCTTGATCGCCCCATCTCTCGTCCCCCATCTAATCTAAAGATGTCTCTGAAATTAGACTCGTCGTGGACGAGCCCAGCAATCTCAGGTGGTTCAACGGTAAAAATTCCCGTAGTGGATCCGGAATCATGGTGAGACGAGCAAGAAGGGCGGCAGCCGGTCTAGCATAAATAGCCCTACACGGGGATGCATCTCTTCTCGCATGGCAGTTGGGAGTGAGCGATCACCACCAGATCAGCGTCTGACTTCTCCACCTGCTTATCATTCGTTTGGTTTCAATTTTGTCCCTCGTTTGTCTGTGCCTGTCGAGGCCAGTTCACAACAATGGTCGCGAATGCTCCAACGCTGGTCCTGCAGATCGGCTGTTTCTTTGGCTTTTTAACCTGCGACACGCCCCGGGGAGTATGGCCTACAGGACGTCCAACTGTGATCTCCCCCTGGCCACCAACTGAGACTGGAACGCCGCCTCCAAGCAGTACCTGGACGAGTACTTTGACTAGTACTTCGACTTCGGGTGGTCCCACCGATCCGACAGTCACGACTGATCCTGAGCCCACTACTGAGCCCACCGAGCCCAGTGCCACGCCAACTGTAACAGTCACTACTGGCACGACTTTGACAACAGCGCCTTCGCCTACGGATTCGTCCACGTCTGTTTCGTCTAGTTCAGATTCTGATCCGTCTGGTTCTACTACTATTACCAGTACTGCTACTTCCAGTACCCCTGACGAGCCTACTGCCACCGACCCCACCAGTACTGCCACCGAGCCTACTGGCACTTCTACTGGTGAAAATCCTTCGAGTACTGCTACATCCAGTACTTCTACTCCGAGTGCTCCTGACCCCTCTACTTCTACTTCTGTTTCTACTTCAACCCCCGTCATCCCGACGACTAGTAGCAGCATGTCGGTCACAACAAGCACAGCCCCTGTGCCCGCTGCCACTGGCACGCTCGCTGCCAACATCCTGGTCATTGCTCGCGACGACACTCAGGCCTCTGTCGCCTCGTCTGGTCTCAATGGCTACGGTATCCCCTTCACCACACTTCTTGTTCCCCAGGCTGGCGTTGAGCTTCCCACTCTGAACACCTCCTCTGGCGGAAACTTTGGTGGTATCGTTGTTGCTGGCGAAGTCAGCTACGACTATGGCAGCGACTCCTGGCGCAGTGCTCTGACTGACGATCAATGGAACCAACTGTACGCCTACCAGCTCGCGTATGGCGTGCGCATGGTGCAGTACGATGTCTTCCCCGGCCCGAAGTTCGGGGCAGAGGCTGTCGGCAGCGGTTGCTGTGCGGATGGCGTTGAACAGTTGATCTACTTTACCGACACTGAGGACTTCCCGACTTCTGGTTTGAAGACCGGCTCTGGTGCCGGCGTGAGCACCCAAGGTCTATGGCACTACCCTGCGTCCATCAGTGATACTGCCACCACCAAGGCCATCGCTAGCTTTGGTGCTGGCGGCGGCGACACCGGCGAGACGACCGCTGCCGTGATCAACAACTTTGATGGCCGTCAGCAGCTCGTCTTCTTCATTGGCTTCGACACTGTCTGGAGTGACACCTCCAACTTCCTGCAGCACGCATGGATTACCTGGATCACCCGCGGTCTTCACGCCGGATACCGCCGTGTGAACCTCAACACCCAGATCGACGACATGTTCTTGCAGACGGACATCTACCAGCCCGCTGGCCTGATCTACCGCATCGGCACCGAGGACATGGACGGCATTACCTCGTGGCTCCCAACTATCCGCGCCAAGCTCAACCCAGGCAGCACTTACTTTGTCGAGATTGGCCACAACGGCAACGGCAACGTCGAAGCTGGTGTTGAGTCCGCTGGCGAAGACACCTGCAGCGGCGGCGCAATCGAATACGACTCTCCTCCCGATACTGAGCTCGAGTTCCAGAAGCCCCTGGGCACTGGTACCAGTCTCTGGCCTACCTCCCCAACCGAGTTCGTCTGGACCAACACCTGCTTGAACGCCGACCCCCTCTTGATCTGGTTCCAGGAGCACCTCAACGAGTACGCCCACATCTCGCACACCTTCACCCACTTGGAGCAGAACAACGCCACCTTCGACGACGTCTCCAAGGAGATTTCCTTCAACCAGGCCTGGCTCCAGCAGGTCGGCTTCACCGGCGCAACCTGGTTTACCTCCAACGGCATTATCCCGCCCGCCATCACCGGTCTCCACAACGGCGATGCCCTCCGCGCCTGGTCCGAGAACGGCATCACCAACTGCGTCGGCGACAACACTCGCCCCGCTCTGCTCAACAGCCAGAACGCCATGTGGCCCTACTTTACGAACGTAGCCACCGACGGCTTCGACGGCATCCAGGTCAACCCGCGCTGGTCCACCCGCATCTACTACAACTGCGACACCCCCGCCTGCACGACGCAAGAGTGGATCGACACCTCCGCTGGTGCCGGCGACTTCCAGGACCTCCTTGCCGTCGAGCGCACCGAAACCCTTCGCCACTTCTTCGCGCTCTCCCGCGACGGCTACATGTTCCACCAAGCGAACCTGCGCAACACCGGAATCGACCCCATCACCGTCAACGGCGTGTCCGCCCAAATCTCCATCTTCCAGGCGTGGGTTGAGACCGTCGTCCAGGAGTTTGTCCGTCTCGTCGACTGGCCTGTTGTTACGACTACGCACCAGCAGGTACATATCCCATCCCATCTCTTACCCCAGCTCGTCATCAACCCAACTAACAAATACTACCACTAGATGTCCGCAAACTTCCTTGACCGCTACACCCGCGACCAATGCGGCTACCAGCTCAGCTACATCCTCGACAACAACGCCATCACCGGCGTGACCGTCACCGCAGACGGCAACACCTGCGGTGCCGCCATCCCCGTTACCTTCCCCACCGCGCCCTCCGACACCCAGGGCTTCACGACCGAGCAGCTCGGCAGTGACCCTGTCACTGTCTGGGCGCAGCTCTCGGGCTCGCCGGTGTCGTTCTCGCTGGCTAGTCCTATTGCGCTGTAAGCCTGAGCCTGTAAGGGGTGACGGCTGAGAGGTGTACTGGTGGATAAGCGGATTGTTGCATGCATTCTGCATATTGCATGTCGCTTTCATTAAAGCGAGCAAAGCAAGCAAGCGAGAATGAAAGGAAGGAAAGAAGGAAGGAGGCGGTTGGACAGTGAGCTGCCAACGCAGCAAGAACTTAATTCCGAGTGCTACTACTGTACCTAATATTCTATCAAGTCTAGCTTTACTTACCTTAGTTGTAATGGATCGGAACTGGCGCGATGCGATGCGATGGAGTGGAAAGAGGCAAAAAAGGGCGAAAAGAATAATGAATGATTGCAATGCAATGTAATGGTTACCTCACAGCAACTTACTGACTCAATCTGACTTCATCCTGCATTCCATTCCATTGCATCCTTCCTTCGCTGGGCTTCGACAGCTCCCTTCCGTCAATCATATTATATGCTGCTAGGATCACCCGTTTAATCCCTGCATCGTGGGTCTTGGCTACATGAATGTCTCACTGCCCCTCAACTTCTTCCCGTCTGCCCATTACTTTTTACCTAAATAACTAGCACAGAAGAGATCATGGCCCGAGACGGATAAATGAAGTGCTCATCAGACTCTCCTAGCGCGATCTCATTAGGTCGAGAGGGGAGCCTCGTTAACTGAGTAACGGCTTGAGAAGAAAACATGGCATGGCATGGCCGCTTCCGCACCTCCGATTCGCGTGGGCTTTATAATCCCGCTGGGATTTAGATTGATATCGATATTGATATTGATTAAAGATCGAGCCCCTGATCGCAAATTCTTGTGTCAGCCTCCAAAGGCCCAAGTCCATTTCCTTAGCTCCCCTCTCTCTCAGCTCCCTGCCGTCCTTGCAATGCGATGCACCTCGCACTACAACCCCAGAACGGCAATAAAGGCACACTCGAGTCGAAATCCCGTCGGGCGGCCTTATGCCTTACGATGTGATTCGAGTCTGCTCAAGGCTCTCGCCCCTCGCTTCCATACTTCCGTGGTATCTGCGTGAGGCTCAGACCTCTACATGAAAATCATTCCAATCTACACATACATCAACAATGCAGTAGCCTCGGGCTACGCAAAGCCAGCTGTCGATATTGATTGATATCATTATTGAGCGATAGACAACTCCGTGCCCGACAAGGGCATCTTTCCCCGACCAGGACAACGGACAAAACACCGCGATGCGGAGATAAGACTTACCTATGTACCTTCCCACCGGCTGGCGGCTGCGTTGTCCAATTCTTCAGCAAATTGGCTGGTGGCTTTGAGGACTTCATTTCGATTGTGCTCCGTCTTGACACTACCCAGTTTCACCAAATGGTTCACAAAGCAAAGTGCCGTCCCTGTGCATATTGCAATTCCGGCTTTTGTTGCAATTGCCAGCTCCCGAGGAATCGGGAACTGAGACTTCTAGTTGGATGTCTAGGGTAAGTGGACTACGCGGAACTACCGGTAGGGATCAAGGTAATATGACTGGGATATCGAAACCAGAACAGGGCTGAGGACAGGATGAGAAAGAGAAGCAATATCGTAAAGAGAATTGATTGGCAGCACCGTGTAAAACCTGGACAACACAGCAGAGGCAAATGGCAAGAGGAGGAGGCAAAAGACACAGTCAAGCAAGTTAGAGTGCGGGAAAGAAAAAGCAAGCATGCTAGACCCCAACAGTCGACATTCTGCGCTGGCAATAAATGGCCTGTTTGGTTGCACGGCACAGACTCGGTTCAAACCCCAATTCCAATTTCCAAGAGTTGGCAGACGATGTCTCTCTCACCTCGTATACCGGTAGCATCATACCATGCCAAAATTTCCAACAAGCGAGCCTCCAGGCCGGGACAGGCCCAGCCCAGAGAAAGCCAAGGCCAGGTCTCAACCTCACGCAGGCCAAGACCTCGATGAAGCGCCCAGAAGGGGAGTGCTGGTTAGTCTGTCAGGGCAGGTTCTTGGGTGGTCTGTGCGCTGAGTGTGTCCTGTTTTCTTTTCCCTTTCTTGCTTTGTTTCTCTGGGCCTGGGCTGTTGTGGATTGTTGTCTGGGGATTGAGTTTGGCGTGGGGTGAGTTGTCTTGTCTTGACTGGTGGCGACTCGGAGAGGCGGGCGGGAGGGCAGAAAAGCCCTACTTTGGCTGTGCTTATTTTGTCTTGTTCATTGCTTGGGCTGACTTCATGTAACATGTAAGTATTGATGCTGTTATGGTACAGGACAGGAGTAACAACTGTATTTTGCATAACCTCCGATAAACCGCCGATCCAGCCCTAAGCCGGGGCCACTAGACAAACACAGCTAGCTCTCAACAAAGCCCAGCGAACCCCTCCGGCCTCAGTCTGGCCGTGTTCTGGAACATCCAGTCCCTTCTGCGCCGAAGGAAAGTTGCTAATGTTGAATTTATGCTGATCATCAGACTCAGACACTCCAGTAACTACTGGACTGGACTGCTTGGCGTCTCACTCCGTCCAAGACAGAGAGAGACACTTCCATTCACCCCTCTTCTCTCCCTTTCTGCACTACATACTCCTCTGCACGACACCTCATGAATTGGAGCCCTGTGCAGAACAAACCCTGGCCTTCAGCCCCAGGCGCTAAGGTGCAATAGTCTAGCGCTACTTAGGCTCCAGTGAATCAATCTGGTGCCCGTGGCTCCCTCAGCCTCGATTGCGGCACGCTCACGGAGAGTCAATCAGACCCTGGCTTTGGCTGAGACTGAGACTGAGACCTCCAACGTTTGAGTCTTCACTCTTGCCGTTCTTCCAACCTTTTGCCTTGGATCGCTAGTGGAGGAAGTGAGTGAGCTGGGTTCACTGCTACTATAGTAGATACGGATAGCCTCAGGCTCAACAGACCTCTACTCGGAACCTGCGGCTTCAGGAACACCCTCCACGCTCGACTCGATTCGCGCCAGAAATAGAACCTTTTCACGCCGATAGGTTACACGGACTAGCGTGGCTTCAGCGTCTCCTTTCTGGCTACTTTTGCCTCAATTTCTTCGAGCGCGCTCGCTCACTACCAACAAAAGCGCCTCGAAGCAAGCGACTCTTCCGTCGCTTCTTAACGCATCACATCGCATCGCCAACCACCTACAGAAGTCCAAACTCTCCAACCCTCAACGGCCGCAATGGAATCCCTCAAACCCCAACCCCCCAGCACCGGCTGGAAATCCTGGACAGCAAAAAAGAAAGCCCTCCTCATCACCTCGATAATCCTTTTCCTCATCGCCCTCGGCGTCGGCCTAGGTGTGGGTCTCGGTATCGGTCTGAACACCGGCGACGACAACGACAACGACCAGAGCGGCAACGACACCAACATCTGGCAGCCGGAGGTCGGCACATCATGGCAGATTGTGCTGCGCTACGCGCTCAACGACACCAGCGTCGACGTCGACGTCTACGATATCGACCTCTTCGACAACGACAAGGACATGATTGAGCAATTGCAGAGCGACGGGCGGAAAGTCATCTGTTATTTCTCGGCTGGCACATACGAGGACTGGCGCGACGACGCGGACGATTTCCCGCAGAGCGATATCGGCGATAACCTTGATGAATGGGATGGTGAGAGCTGGGTGAATATCCGCTCTAAGGCGATTAGGGATATCATGACTGCTCGTCTTGATCTTGCTGAGGAGAAGGGATGCGATGGTGTTGACCCCGATAATGTCGATGGGTATGATAATGAGAATGGCCTTGGTCTGACGGAGGACGATACGGTCAATTACATGAACTGGCTTGCGCGCGAGGCTCACAGTCGCGGACTGTCAATTGGGCTTAAGAATGCCGGGGCCGTCATCTCCCGCGTTATTGGCAATATGCAGTGGAGTGTCAACGAGCAGTGTGCGCAGTACAACGAGTGCGATACTTATGCGGCGTTTGTGCGGAGGGGCAAGCCCGTCTTCCATATCGAGTATCCGAAGGGGGATGAGACGAATAATGAGGTTGAGGTTACGGGGGCGAGGAAGAGTGATGCGTGTTCGTTTGAGGGGTCGGATGAGTTTTCGACGTTGATTAAGAATATGGATTTGGATAATTGGTATCAGGATTGTTAGACCTCTCTCTTTTCTCTCTCTTTGAGAGTTTAGGGACGGTCTCAGGCACGGCATGTTTGGAGTTGGTCTGTTTGCTTCTATCTACATACATCTCCCCCTCTGCTATACTTTGATTCCCATACCCAATTCGCTGTACTTTGTTTAGTATCTAGCACTGCATGACATGGACATTAACATGGATTAATTCACTCGTATTCCTCTGCAAATTCACCCACAGTCTACTAACAAGACGATCTCCATATCCCCACGCTGACCATCCCCTCACTATCTCGTCCAGCATGAGATTCATCCTCGCAACTTCCACCCCAACCGACCCCGGCCCCGGGGCACACCTTGCTCCCACAAACACCCTACCCAATGCTAATCCTTCAAGGTCGAGGTCGCGGCTCAGCGCGCACGAATCGCTCCAAGAGCCCCGAGTATCTCCTACTTATCACCTCGCATAGACAGCTAGTAGTAGTCTACATACATACCCTAGGTCATCCATCCAACCCCGCAAGTACAACGCATCGCTACTATTCACTTGCGGGATTCTCGCACACTCTCGCCTTCCGTCACATATCGCTGAGAATCGCCGTTGCGCTGTGCCTAGACTCCCCGCGCGCACGTTCATCAGAAGCAAGCAAGGACGGCTTCATGTACCATTTGTGGTGGACATTGCATGCCAGCCAGGCGTGGCAAGCACCTGGTGGGGCATGGGCATGAGCATGAGCAGCATGACTCGGTGAGGCCGAGCGTTGGGCTGGTTGGGTTGTTATTGTTGAGAGTCTGAGGGTTTGTACTCTGTACGGAAGTACTTTTTAGCCCTGGAGTGCTAGTACTTTCTACTTATTCAGCTGTAGTATGAAGAGGGTGCACTGTCCTGTGTGAGTCCAATACGCAGGAGGTACCAGTGTCGGTACCGATACCGTACCAGTCCATGCTCGATCATCTGTAAGTAAAATAGGTACCACAAAACACCCGCCACGGTAATTTGCAAATCCACTCAGCCCAACTCGACGTATCACAAAGAATCTCACTCCCAAGTCTCAACGCATCAATTCTGCTTCCGATTCAAGCGTACCTGAATCATGTCACAACCGAGTCACCGAGACATCAATAACGGGGACCAGCGATGTCTCAACTTCTTCGGATTATCGTCGTGCTTACTGCTTGGGTCACTGAGTGTCACCATTTGTCTTCAATCTTTGATTCCGCCAAGGTCCTAGTAGGGAACGAACAAACCTATTGTTAGCGCCATTCATTTCTTCCAGGCGCCGGACGGACGGGAAGAGCGTTCTGGAGAGGCTAGCTGGCAACTAAAACAGGGGGCTAGTTTAGAGGGAAAACTGAGACGGCGATCCGATCTCGCACGGTTCAGGGTGAAGGCACCGCATCTTAGTGGCCGTGGCGAGGTCTCCAGATTCAGTCTCCATCCGCGGGATCTAGACTGCTCAACAGTTGAAGTGTTCAACTCAAACCATAGTCAACACAACCCGAAATCAGAAGGATATAATCTGGGGAATGATAATATGAAGGATCACTCAAACTCAATCGAAAACTCAATCAACAACCCAAGTTCCGGTCCGGAGGGAAAACAATTCGATCCTTGGGAGTTGAAAATCGAATCAGGAACCAACCCACAAATCATAATTAGGGTTCCATCACGATCCATCTGTCACCACCGAAGGAAAAACCCAGGAAAAATCGAGCAAAATCGACCAGTCTAATTTGATATCCCACTCAATCTCTCGCACAAGTCGCACCTCCTCCGATCGCGATTCGCCGTTGTGCCTCTTGGCCTCTTGGCGTCTCGTGCGTTGGCGCTTGTCTGTTTGCTTGCTTGCTTTGAAATCATCTCATGGAAGGCTGCGGTCGCGCTCAGTGCTTCCAGACAGCGGGAGAGCACTCCATCGAGGCTCAGCATGCCTATCATTTTTCTGGAGTTGAAGAACATGTATATTTGCTTTTCAGCAGTTCGTTGATTGTCCAATCTCTCGTCTCTCTACCCACCCACTCTTGTATGCTCTGCAGTCTGCACCGATAGAACCTATCCTATCCTATTCCCTATCCCCTATTCTCTATCTGATTCAGATTCTCTCGCTTGTGCCGGAAATGCTCGGCCCAGTTCGGTCAAGTCAAGACCTGTGGCGGGCCCTCTCAACATCTTGTCCCATCTTGTCTCTGCTTCTTGGTGTAAGTGGCTGGCGCCCAGCGCCAAGTCGCACTGATGCCTCTCTGGGTCAAGAGCTTTGGCGCTGGAACGGCCAGCGTTTGCGCGTCGTTGTTCTAGCTTTACGGAGCCGTCCGGACTGTAGTTAGTTCTGTTGAATTACCTCCTATCGGTGGTGAAGTGCGAGACTAGCTCGCCACCCTTCCGGATTCTGGTAGATACTGTATTTGTACTTCTTACGGACGGCGCCGCTGTTTGAGGCGATAGAGCTAGGGCTTGCCGTCAGGTAGGGTATGTAGGACAGTTTCGGAAGAGAATTATCGGGATGTACGACAATGTGTTCTGTACCGTGTTATCTACTTTGTAGAGTACTACTTAGCGAGTATGCTGTGCATAGGAGAAAAAAAAAAAAAAAAAAAACTCCGGATGAACAATGAATGCACAGCAGTTGTACAGAGCACTACAGAGCCCAGCGACCAAATGTCCGGCTCCGAAGCTCTCCTTGCAAAGTATGTACTGTACAGCATAAGTTCTAAGTATATCTACCCGAAGTACCCCAGTCCTCAACCACCAACAACATGCCATAATGATCTCATCTCATCGCATCTCACTCCCTTTTACCCGGGTTATGGACAAGGTAGAACACTTGTCATGACACATCCTCCCCGTCATCATGACTCAAGACCACTTCATGTCTGTCTTATCCTCAACTTCCTGGCATCGAGACCGGAACCGGGGTGTAATCCAACCTTCCAAATCGGGACCGGACATTCGCGCCGTGTAGCTACGGACCTGGATCGATTTCGCTACGGCCTGCACTGCAGAGATTTCAAGTCCAGCATGCAAGGATGCTGGTAAAATGGTCAGTCAATATTGACCAGTCACTGACGCTTCTGCACCGGGGCGCTAGTCTCAGAGTCGCTGGTCCTCTCCGAGCCCGGCTATAGGCAGTTTGCCCTAAACTAAGATAGAGTGCGCAAGTGGAGCACGCCATCTATTCGCCGTTCATTGTGCATGTTTTAGAACCCCCGCCGATTGGTTTGGGTCCCGGCTAGAATTCCGCTAGTTCTGCAGACAGATTGTACCAGTGCTGGTCTAGCCTGGGATCTAGAATCTAGATCCCGCACCCCGAGATTGAGGAGTCTCTGTTTCTGATTCTGCCAGCCAGCGCCAGCGCCAACCCCAACCCCAACACCAGCACCAGCACCAACACCAACCAGCTAACAAAATCCGGTTCTCATTCTGCCTACGACCGGCCGGCCCCAGGGTGTCTCGTCTTGCCTTGTCTAGTTCTCTAGTTAACCGTTACACTCGGTCTCAGCGCCCAATGGCTTGGACCAAATTATTGATTAACAATTCTTTTATTCATTCTTGCAAAGAGTAGTCGTACAATCGGAATCGAAAGTTGTAATCCTTCCTTTCGGCGACAAAGAGTGAGAGAGTGTGAGTATGAGTGTGGCAGCGTTTGTCTAACGGGCGTAATGAAAATTACACCGTACGCTGAGTATTGCCCGCTTCAAAAGGCGAAGACTCGGATCGCATCACCGAAAGTATCACGGTGTCTGACAAAGACTTCAAGATGATTAAATTAGGGAATGACAAAGAAAGAAGGAAGGTTTGACAAAGACGGGGGATAAAGGCTTCCAAGTTTAACAGTCGGGTCAACAGTCGGGGCTAGAGTCAAGGCTACTGGCTACCAAGCGAGGATTGGGCAACCGCCTCAACCAGTAAAAGAAACCAAAAACAAGGCAGAGAGACACAAAATTCAAAAACTTGTGTATACTAACTCATCCAACCTCTATACAAACCTCAAAACGAGGCAATCAACTCACTGAGCCATAAGACTCACAAAATCACTCCACTTGTCGCCAAAGCTAGCATAGTAATCGGTGCTGAGATGGGTAATGAAAACTTCGTCCGCAACGCGGCGCACCTCCTTGACGAATCCACGCAGTTCGCCGCCTTCCACGCTGTCTGGCAGAGAGTGGATCACGGCGCAGAGCTGGCTGCGGTCGCTGTTGGGGATTTCCTCAAACAGGCGGGCCCCGTTGCGCTCCTGGAAGGTGTCGTATGTTGCCTCGAAGACTACAGTCGAGTCAGCGGTCGACAGGTAGCGGGAGTCTGGAACGACGCCGGGGTTGTGAAAGACCTGGATGGATTTGGGAAAAAATTAGCATATTGCGCTGCATTCGATGTCGATGGGAGATCTAGATGTTTGACGGGCACACCGAGGCATCGTGGCCAGGGGTTGGTCAAGTGCCGACGAGATGGCAGAAAAGGATCGATCGAATTCCAGATGGCAATCTGGCAGTTGACTTGCAGGGCTGGAAGGCTAGCAGGCCAGCAGGCTAGAACAAGTCACAGGTTGAGACATCCGCAGGCCTGCCAAGGAAAGGAAAGGGAAAAAATAGAATCGTTGGAGATATCCTCCGATGGGGATCTGAGATCTCCGCGTGGTAGAGATCACACAACAGCGTCACACTTACGAAATTGTCGGGCCCCAAGCCAGGGGCATTTCTCACGATCGAGGTGAGCTCTTCAAGGTACGCGTGAGTGCGCGCACTGTACTGTTGAGGCGTCTCATCGAAGAATATTCCCCGAACGGCGAGTCTGGGGTTACTGCTGACGGAAGGCCAAGCTGCATAGGTCTCGATGTCGCTGCGCACCGAGGAGATGTTGCGGTTGGCGTAGGTAGTGGCGACATAGCCCAGCACACGGACGTTGTCGTGGGCGGTTAACCTGGGAATCTCCTGGGTGTAGTTGCCGTCGGGCAGAGGGTTCGGACCCGGGCCGCTGCCAGGGTTCACGACGACCGTGTAGTTGACATCGGGGTGGGCTGAGATCCTACGGCGGCGTTTAGCTGCAGCTCTCGATGGCAATTTGGTAAATCAGAGACGCCTTCTGTCCCACGCTGGTGAGTGGTGCGCTCTGCAGGCGGCTTATGGCGTTCGCATGGTACCGAGTAATCCTGTTTGACCGACAGGGGTTGGGCGACTCCGAAGTCGAGAAATGGAATAATAGGATAGAATCAAATAAGATCGAATTAGGCAAAAGAAAAACTTACACATTCACCAGTGGATCCCAGGCACCGGGGGAAGGGTACACATAGAGAGGCACAAAGACCTTTGCTTTGGGGCCCATGTTATTATTATTATTCTTGTTGCGCAGACTGACTATAATTGCGGGAGGAAGAACGGCGGCGAGAATAGCAACAAAGACAAGTGCGGCCGCAACCAGGCGAGAGCGCCGACTGCGGAGGCACTGTCGCTCTCTCACGTGTTTCCCAAGGCCCATTGCGGTGGATGTGGATTGCGAGCTGTTATGCTAAACGAGTAGCGCATCAGAATAATGCGACAAAGGGGAGTTGCGCCAGTGAGAAACAAAAAGTGGCTTTGCTGGCCATGGCGACAATGACGGGCCAGGGATAAGTAAGAGTCTAGTTAGTAGTTTAGCCTGATCGTTTAAACCAAGTTAATGAGGTGATCTTGGGGGGAACCAGACCCCCAGACAGCAGACACCCAGACGGCACACCCCCTCCCCTTCCCTTCTTCGGCTTCCCCTTCTTTTTTCAACTGCGCACGCCCAAAATAGAGTGGATCGGGCTCTAAACCATGCAGCGCGTCTTTAGTTAGTAATTGCAGCCGTCGCCGAAGCGAATGCATTGCCTTCTCAGGTTCTCCCTGACTTAAAGTACTGCGATCCTGTGGAGGCGCCTAGAAGGCTAGAAGTCGTCGTCCGATACTAGCCAACCGGGGGCGAACTCAGCGCGCCCTACCCTCTGACTCTGAGCGCTCCGTTGCGTCCCATTGCAGGAAATCGAGCTGACGGCTCTTAATTTATTCTCGATCACTTGTTTTCTTTTTTTCTCTCTCGCTTTCCATTCTCTCTCTGTCCACATCTGACCCTGCCTGCATTCGCTCGCTTTTCGCTTTCCAGGGTTATGTGCTGTTGTAAAATAGGCGAGTCACGACTCACGATACCTTCGCCTGCCTTGACTCGAAACCGTCGCGGTTACATCGAGAAGAGCCCAGAGACTGTGCAGCGCTCGCTTTGACGAAGTATAAAAATTTCTGGAGCTCCTTCTTCCGGCTGGTCAATCTCGAAGTCACTCACTTTCGTCGAAGTTTGACTGGATAAATCCCCTCGTTCTCTTCGGTTTCCGTCGTTGCATCTGCTTGTACCACATCTCGTTTTGATCTTGTTCCAATATCTCTGTACCCATGCTTTCAGAGTCGAGAATGGATAGTCCTCGACAGTCGGACGCAGGTTCCCCTGCGGAGCCCTGCTCTCCGATATGCGTGGACACTCCTGCGACGCAGTCTTCCGTCTTGTTTGACGGGAACCTGGACGATTTGCTGCGTAAATTCCCTCTTCGACAATACATCCTGGTCACTGGTGGCCTTGGCTTCATCGGGAGTCACACAACACTGGAACTGCTCAAGGCCAGCTACAACGTCATCGTGATCGACAACCTCAGCAACTCGTTCCAAAGCGTCTTCGACCGCATCAAGCAATTGGCGCAAAAGCATCATGACAACCAAGGGACTGAGATGCCGGCCCTGCATCTCGACGCCCACGACTACCGGGATACTGCCGCTCTGAAGGAGCTTCTCGACCAGTATCAAGTCGAGTCCAGGTGGGGCTCTCCCAAGTCCAAGATTTCCGGAGTCATCCACTTCGCCGCCTACAAAGCGGTTGAAGAGAGCATCAGGAACCCGCTCAAGTATTATGCAAACAACGTGAGCGGCCTTGTCGACTTCGCCACGACTTTGGGGGAGTACGGCATCAAGACCTTTATCTTCTCTTCATCAGCAACCGTCTATGGTACGCTAGCCACTTCTGGCCTTCCGCTCAAGGAAGAGCTCTGCGCCCACAAGGACGAAGTTTTCCATGGTGCCGACGGGATCGGCCAAACCATCAAAGCTGGCTGCACCGGGATCACAAACCCCTATGGACGCACAAAGTGGATGTGCGAGGCGATATTGGCGGATCTTGCAGCTTCTGATCCGGAGTGGACGATCGTGGCGTTGCGGTACTTCAACCCAATCGGCTGTGATGAGTCCGGATTGCTCGGTGAAGATCCCAAGCAGACTCCCACCAATCTCCTGCCTGTCGTGGTGAAAGTCATGACAGGGGAATACAAGGAACTATCAATGTTCGGCACTGATTGGGAAACGGAGGATGGCACTGCCGTCCGCGACTTCATCCACGTCACCGATTTGGCACGTGGGCACATCGCAGCCCTTGACGTTGCTAGCGAGAGAAAGCTGAGCGAGAACTTTCGCGCCTTCAACTTGGGAACCGGACGAGGGCACTCGGTCATGGAGGTTGTCGACGCCATGGAAAGTGTGTCTTCCAAGCGAATCCCAGTCAAGGCAGCGCCTCGCCGCCCGGGTGATGTTGGTTCATGTGTTGCCGTTGCTACCAGGTCGCAACAGGAGCTTCGTTGGAAGACTGAAAAGACTCTGAAGGATGCATGCGGGAATCTGTGTAAGTTTCTGGAAGTTAGCAGTTCTTCCTTCTCGAGCTGCTAAAATGAGTCAATGGGTTTATATAATGTCAGGCGTTTTTGGGTGGGTTTTCTTTTTCTTGCGTTTTTAGTAATGAGGCATCCTCGCGGAACTTTTGGCCCCTTTTGCATGATAGAAATGTTTCTCTATTTCTAGCGTCTTCGTCAAGCATCATTCTTGTATACCCTAGGCAGGTGACGCTGTGAGGATGGGTACTGTTCACAGTTGTGCTTGCATTTCTCATAATAGCTAATGACGGGGAACCTTCCTTTGTATATCGCTATAGCCTGTTAGTCTGAATCAAAAGTTTGCCTCAAAGAAACAATCAGATTCGTCAAGCCAATCATCAAGGCAGATCTGACACCCAGTCGCAAGTACAGGAACCTCGAGGTCGAGGCGTGCTTCAAGGGTTCCGTTTGATGGATGTTGTCCAACGCTCGATCCCAGTCTTGTCCATCGTTCGGTGCGATCTGTCTTGTAGTCACATCAGAAAATGTACTGTACCCTCGCAGTGTTGACTGTCGTCCGGGCCTAGACGCGTGGATCTGCCAGGGCATGATGCGGGAAAGGTAACTCGCAAAGACTGCCGAGGTATGCATGCGATGCTGCGCGGTTATACCATCGAAAAAGGTATGCCAGAAGTCCCAGTATGACGCCACAGAGGACAAGGCCAGGGACCAACGTGCGGACAGGCATTTGCTGTTCGATTAAGCTCCTCGATTAAGCTGCTCGGCTGGAGCGCCGAATCCCTCGGGCTAGCGAATGGAGCGTGCCCCGTCGATAGATCCTAGGAGCAATTCCCTCATGCAAGATAAGAAGGAGGCTGCAGGAGCAATGCGGCCGAGATTTCTCTCTGTGGAGCTTATTGATGCTTGTCATGGCCATGCTTGCGTATGCACTTTGTCAGTTGTCAGATACTCCTTCCGCGGGAAGTATTGTCAAAAGCAACTCATTCTTATCAACAAGATCAGCAGATCCAAACTGGGATATAGCTGGGCGTGAACAGAGGATGATGTGGGTGTTAAAGACTTGCGATGGAGGATGACGACGAAAACGGTTCCTAAATAGGCAAGGACAACAAGATGAGTCATGTGACTTTACCAGAGCTGTCACGTGTAATGGACCTCCGGCTTGGCATCAATTTCATCCGCAGTTTCTTAGGATTCTGAGTCGCGATCTCGACTTCGTGCCTCTCACGATCGTTCAGCTCTCTCTCTCAACCGCTCGGGGCGACTCCGCTGTTTTCTTACATATCCTCTGTCACAATCTACATTCACCATGAAGACAATCTGCCAACGCTGCCGGTCCAGCATCCTGACCCGACTCCAACAACAAACTCTCACATCCCCGTTGGCCGTCAGTCAACGAATTCAATTCCGCAACTACAACGATGGAAAGCCCTCGGTATCAGCTACGCCTCCTCCTGCTGCTCCTCGGCAGACCATTGGCGACGGTAATACCATTCCCTCCGCCATCTCATCAGCTACTCCTGGCGTTTCGCAACCCTTGAGCACCCCGGACACTGTCCACGTCGATGTGGACCCGACGGCAAAGACTACTAAACCGGTGGAGCGACCCCCGAGCTCCTGTGTTCCCGGCACCAAGCTGGAAGGACTCAACTACTTCAAGAACAAGCCAGATGTTTTTGCCAAGGAGGATTCGGAGTACCCTGAGTGGCTGTGGTCGTTGCTCGATGGCGGCTCGAACAAGGAAGCTAAGAAGGGCGGCGTGGACCCCAACAGTATGTTTTCTTTCCTTGGACCGGTTTTATTCCGGTGGTACTGACTCTAGTTTGTTCAGCTCTCAACAAGAAGCAGCGCAAACGTTACGACAAGAAGATGGCCGCTCGTGCCGCAACATTACCCGTCCAGATTCCCATCCACCACCAGGCCACAGATATCACACCTGCTTCATACAACCGCAATGGAGAGGTCCCAGCGGATCTACTAGCCGAGGCTACGGAGAGTCTGGAGAAGCGGTCAGACATTACAAAGAGTGCTAGAGAGGCACGGAGGAAGGCCATCAGGGAGGCCAACTTCTTGAGCGGTCTCTAACTGTTATTTCTGCGCAGGTGCATTTAATTCGGGCACTTCTCCATATAAGTGTTCTGATAAATTGGGGTGTACATTATCACTGACCGCTGGGAGTTACTTTACCATGTATTCTATGACATTTGCACTTCATTTCTTCGTTTCTCAGTCAAGCGGCTAAATAAACTTTTTGCATCCAAGGATTGGCTCCCAACATTCATCTTGTGCCAAGTTAATGAGACCGAGGAACTTCCCAGTCCTTATCCTCCCCATGTCCTTCAACCCAAGGATAACAAGCATCCCAAAAAGCCTTGACCTTACCATCCCCCAACTCAATCAACTCCCGCCAAATCCCCTTCTCCACAATCTTAAACCAAGTCAAGTAACTCTGTACTACGAGATCCGCATACCCAAGCGTCTGACCCTCTAGGAAAGGCCCTTTCTTCCCATCCCTGCCCTTAAGTATATCCACAACAGGCTTCATCTCCTCCTTCATTTTCTCAATCAACTTCACCCTCTCCTCATCCGTCGGCCGCATTTCAGCAACCGGCTTTCCAAACATTTCCGCCCGCGTCCGGATAAAGTACTCCCTCCCGCGCGGGTCGAGATGGTCTGTGATCGCCGTAAACAAGAGCCCGTACCCCACGACGGCAACATCATGCATAATCCTGTCCGCTGCGACGGCAAGGGCGTAGCTAGCGTCTCCGGACGGAAACAGAGGGCGCTCGGGGAATTGTTCGTCCAGGTGTCGCGCGATAGAGAGCGAGTCCATTAGAGCTCCCGTTGGTGTTGATGTCACGGAGGGGTGGATGATTGCCGGGAGAGTGTATGCGGTATGGGCTCCTCCTTCTGGGTGAGGTGGGACTGATAAGCTAGTGAGGAGGGGGGCGATGTCCGGGTAGGAGATGAAGCTTTGGGTGTAGGGGATACCCTTGTAGTTCATGGCCAAGCGAGTTTTGAATGTGCTTGGGGACCATGATTTGCCTGTTTAATGGTTAGTATAGGTTGAATGAGGCGTAGAAGAATAGTTACCAGGAAGCTCCGACAACAGGTCGAAAAAGTGAACTGGAGTATTGTTTGCCATGGTGAGTATTTATTAATGGATGGAAGAAGCTTGCCTGGCTTGTGTTGTCAGGTAGCTCTCTAGATATATATAAACACGTGCTCGGAGACTTCCCGCTAGTCACGCGGACTCGGACTGCGATGGGCGGAGACTTGCTTATTGATCGGCCTTCGATCGCGATACGCTTACTAGGATCCCATGTCTTTCTCTGGCAATCGGTTCCGGATCTGCGGCTTTCTAGAATAGCTTGCTGTATTGCTATTGAATTCGCATTCAGCAGATCTAGCACTCCGAAACCCGGTGTAGATCTGAATAGCTTCACGATTATCGCCCACAGGAAACGCCAACCTTCCAACGACCTTCACCGCCAGATACACATTCACTCTCATTCAATGGAAACAATGACTGAGGATCTATACTTGAAGCGCGAGATGCTACCCAGAGCGATTCCTTCCCCATCCAGCTGCCCCTCATAGGATGATCTGGCCTTGGGCGGCCTCATGCCGAGCCACGCACGCGCCATGAGTGGAGCAAGCTGTCTCATCAGGACTTCAGCCCTGGAGCTGTTGTTGTCCTCTTTTCTTCTTGACTTTCTTCCATCTTCCTCTCGCATCACTCTCTGCTGTGACAATTTACTCCTGGTTTACTGCTCAGCAACAATTGGGACTTCCCGAGCTCTCAGAAGCACCCCGCAGCCAAGTCTCGCACTCAACCGTTACGACTTATCGATACCATTCTTCGCCGTGGGATACTATACCCATTCCGGCTACTGTAGTGTACTTCACCGATCACGATGACCACCGTCGACAAGCTCACTGAGCGCACCGGCCAAATCGCCATAGACCCCTCGTCTCAGTCCGCCGCAACGAAGCCCATCACCGCATTTTCGCTCTCATTCCAAACCCGTCTCGACCAGATATACAAATCATTGACCGAGTCGGTGAGCTCCAATTTCATCAAGGATATCCAGCGCGATGCCCATGACGCTGGTAGTGCCGATCCACTCAGCTCCTTGGCGGCGTTCCACGCCTACATGGCCAGTCCTTTAGCTTCTGCACTGCGTCCCGCCAGCCAGCCAGACGCTTCTGCGCCAATTACGGACTACTTTATATCGTCGAGCCATAACACGTACTTGACTGGGAACCAGCTGTACAGTGATGCGGCTGCGACTGCTTATTCCGATGTGTGTTCTTCCTATCATCCACTACCCTGATCCTAGAAGAAGAGTAGGCTAATGCGAAGTAGGCTCTTTTGGCTGGCTGCAGATGCGTCGAGATTGATGTCTGGGATGGGGAGCCGGACTCTGAAAGTGAGGATGGCACGAGTGATAGCAGCTCAAGCTCAGGAGACGAGAAGAATACAGACAAGCCGAAGCGGAAGAAGACGGTCAAGTCTAGGATAGGCAGCATCCTGCGCCGAAAGAAGTCTCCGTCTGGCAAGCCACCTGCGGATAAGGGCGAGGGCAATGCTCCTGGACCTGCGAGTGTTGGCCCGATCAAGCTGGAGCCCAAAGTGCTCCATGGTCACACGCTTACGAAGGGGACAACGTTCCGGGAGGTGTGTTATGCGATCCGCGATAGCGCCTTTGTGGTCAGTGACTTGCCTGTCATTGTGAGCTTAGAGGTGCATGCATCACTCGAACAGCAGGAGACCATGGTCGAAATCATGGAGGATGCGTTCAAGGGGTTGCTTATCGAGATCACTCCGGAAATGGAGGCCATGGAGACCGTGCCGCCGCTGAAAGATCTGAAGCGGAAGATCCTCGTCAAGGTTAAATGGGTTCCTCCGACAGATGAAGGGCAGGAAGATGAAGAGGATCGAACGGATGATCTGGAGCAGTTAGCACAAACCGATTCGACCCAGTCTGCTTCACAGGCCCCTCAACGGCCGGCAAAGATCCTGCGTTCTTTGAGTAGACATGCGGTCTTTACCAAGGGCTTCAGCTTCAGACAATTTTCTCAACCCGGTATGTTCAAGGCCAGGTCAGACTTTTTGCCACCTACTAACTCTGAACAGAGGCCAAAGTACCAGGCCATGTCTTCTCCCTCTCCGAGCGCGCAGCTCGCCAAGCAGACGAGAAGTACGGCAACGCTCTATTCGAACACAACCGCAAATACTTCATGCGTGTCTATCCGTACGGTCTCCGCGTCAACTCTTCTAATCTAGACCCCACCTTCTTCTGGCGCCGCGGCGCACAGATCGTAGCTCTTAACTGGCAAAACTCCGACAAGGGCATGATGCTCAACCAGGGAATGTTCGCTGGCGAGGAAGGCTGGATTCTCAAGCCCCAAGGCTACCGAAGCACGGAGCCCGAGAACGCCCCTATCACTCGGCGGACGGTTGACCTCTCCATCGAATTCTTGGCTGGCCAGGACCTTGCGCTCCCGCCAGGCGACACAAACGAGAAGGGGTTCAAGCCATACGTCTCTTGTTACCTGCATGTGGAGACGCCCGATGACGCGCCCAACCCGAAGGGCGACGACAGCACGGACTCGGAGAAAACTAGCTACAAGCGGGAAATTAAGAGCGCGGAGGGAGTCAATCCAGACTTTGGAGGGCAGACGATTCAGTTCCCGACTTTGACTGGCGTCGTCGAGGAGTTGACGTTTGTTAGGTTTGTCTCTGCAGTGACTATCCCGTAAGAAAGCATTTGCTAATCATTGGGTGATTGTAGATTCAAAGTCAAAGACAACGAGATCGGACTCGACTCATTGGCGTCATGGGCCTGCATCCGACTCACCCGCCTACAGGAGGGCTACCGTGTTATCCGTTTCTATAAGTGCGACGGTTCGGATTCAGGTGGTTTTATTCTTGTCCGGATCACGAAGACTATCTCGTGAGCTCGTGGATGAATTTATTTGAATACTGTCCCGTGAGCTATAAAGACAGTCATAGAATACCTGGTACAGTCTCATGCGAACAGAGAATGAATGCTCTTCTCTTCCAACATCATCTACCCATAAAGACCCAACAGGACCAGCGTCGAATCTACGCAAGGTCGAAAATATATAACAGCGTTGGGCTGGATATATTACCAATTCATGAAGACCTAGGTAGTAAGCCCTAACCTTATGATACCTAGTCAAATAAAGATAGCTTGAATGCCGGTCGACATATACTCCGTACTATACGCACAGTAATGGCGGTCGAGCACCACAGCAATTCTCCATCACAAATACTCCAGCAAGAAGTTCATTTCCCCTCAATTTAAGTGACACACTCTCATAATTTCATCTCCCCGAACCGCAGTCCAGTCTCTCTGCCCACGAATAAGGTACAAAAAGTAGCCCAGATCTCGGGACCAGGCGTGGATCACCCGTCCGCCCACACCGTCCCAACACCGATAGTGTTAGTTACCATAGCGACCACGTCATCCACTGCCACTTTACCGGAACCTCATCTCATTTTCCCTTGTATTCAACAAGGATGTACCATGTCTTCTACTCTTTCATCACAGAACCATGATGATATCGCCTTACCAACGTCGCGGAGGCGGCGGCGGTCCAGGGACCCCAAGATCCCCGCGCACCGCCGTACCAACGCGGGGTCTCTTACTAGACGGCATATGGCGATGCAACTGTCCCGAGCGACCGCCTGCGCTGAGACTGCAGACGAAGAACCACGGTGTTAACCATGGGCGGTGGTGTATGCTCCCTTTCCACGTCTTGTTGTCTCCTGTCGCTTGTTCTTATTGTATCATCTGAATCTGGAAAGAGCGTCGTTGGGTCGATGACCTGGCGCATCGCACTTGATCTCTTACTATCTCACCTACCTGGTAAACACAGCTGACAAAGTACAATGATCAACCAGTCTACACCTGCCAAAAAGACCACCAAAGCCGCTGCAAGTTCTTCCTCTGGGCCAGTGACGCCGAAGCTCGCGAAAAGCTCGCCCTCATATCAAACTCCCGCACCGAAGCCAACGGCTCATCCACATCCCCATCGAACACGAACACACCACAAACACCCTCGTCAAAGACCGCCTCCGCGCAGCAAAATTCCCACACAGGTACGGGGCTTTTGACGCCGCAGACCAACCAGCAGGATAGATTGCGCCAGACCCCCGCGAACGCAAACGCAAAAGCAAGCGCCCGAGCTCGTATGATGGCCGAAGTCACGGACGAATTCGAATGGGACGATAGCATGGAGGACGAGATGGAGAAGGTACTCGAGAATAGCCAGCCCCTGCGACAACCGGAGTTTGGGCTGCCAGCGCGCAAGGCACCGTGCACGGAGAAGATTACGAATCCAGGGAAAAGGAAGCGGTCGGTCGATGATGCAGAGGAGAGCGCGAGGAATGCGCCGATGACACCGGGTGGCCCTGCGCGAAGGATAGGAGTCGGCGGAACAGGAAACGGGAACCCGCCGTTCCTCACGCCCACTCCGGCGCGATATAAGAGTGCTGTTGCGGAGTCGCCGCTTGCATCGTCGTCGGAATTGGCCGGGCAGGTTTCGCGGATATTAGAGAGTCATGGGGTAGATGTTCCGCTTGCCGTTGGGGTGGAGTTGAGAGAGCTGTTTAATCGGCACGAGATGAAGATGAAGGGGATCATTCGGGGACGGGATATCTCGCGGGATGCCTTGCGGAAGAAGGACGAGGAAATTGCGAGGCTGAATGAGAAGATTGCAATGCTGGAGGCGCAGAGGGAGTTGGATCGAACAGTTAGGGGGTCTAGGTAGCGGCTGATGTGGTTTGATTTGATACCCTGGTAAGTTAGCGTTGATTTTTCTAGTCCAATTTTTTGCTGCTATCCCAACAGCATAGGTAGCTGCAGACAGGCTCCTCGCCAGATACAAATTGATAAGAAATGAGAATACTGGTGGTGCAAATGCGGAATCGAGAACCCCATAGATTTTGTAGATAGCGGCCGATCACGTGCGGAGTGATGGGCAAAAAAATGGCAGTCCGGCGCGGAGTCACTCCTCTGCAAAGCCGACTCCAAGAACGACACCGAGTCATTGCGCCGACTCCGAGGAGAGACGCCTTGCCTTACTCATATACCTTGCCAGCAAAGAATAAACCTTCATGACCTCCACGACCGACGTCGCGCCCGGCAGCGAGCTCTCCGAGATGTTTCGACCACCGGTGAACCGCGCCATGCGGGTCCTCGACAGGTCCTTTTTCAAGCGAACAGTCCCCGTTACCGCGGCGGCAATTTATAAAAACACAGACATCTCGACAGTGCGCAAGCGATTGGACAAGAGCCGTGACACGCTCGAGATCCCGCGGCTCAAGAGAATGTATGAGGTCAAGGTTGACGATGTCGTGCGGAGGAGCCTGCTGCTCAGGGAAGGAATTAAACATGACGGTATGATGCTTGGATTCGTTTATCCTGGGCGGCGCGGTTGACGAGGTGTAGATAATGCGACGTGGTCGCCGACAGTCAGCGAGCTGGTGAATCGTGGGGTTGTTAGTCTTCAGCCTTATGAGCTGACGCTGGATTACAACTCTTGGAATTACGGTGCGTTTGGGCTGCAACCCCACTATTGGCGGTGATACTGACTGAATAGCCGACATTATCGAGGCGATTCTACCGGAGGACTCGCTTGAGGAGATACCGGCGGGGTTCGCGCACGTGGGACATGTCGGTAAGTCAAGCAACAGCACTTCTCTCATGCTTTGATTATGATTTAGATCTGACCGGACAGCCCATTTGAATCTCCGAGAACCGTTCCTTCCGTACCGACACCTCATCGCGCAGATCATCCTCGACAAGAACCCGAATGTCCGTACCGTGATCCGCAAGACCGAGGATGTGGGCTCAAAAAGTGAATTCCGGACATTCCCCTATGAAGTTATAGCCGGCGATCACGACATGAACGTCATCCAGCATGAGCAAGACTGCGAGTTCCGTTTCGACTTCTCCCGCGTATATTGGAACACTCGGCTGGAGCCAGAACACCGCAGACTCGTGAAGATGTTCAAACAGGGCGACATGGTTTGCGATGTCATGGCCGGCGTTGGGCCATTCGCCGTTCCCGCCGGCAAGAAGAAGATCTTCGTTTGGGCCAATGACCTAAATCCGCACGGCTACGAGGCGATGCAGGATGCTGTGAAGAGGAACAAAGTGGATGAATTCGTGATCCCGTTTAATCAAGACGGAAGGGAATTCATTCCGTGGTCCGCAAAGACCCTGATAGAAGAGGGCCCAAAGAAGATTACCGTCTGGAAGGGTTATAAAAATAGGAAGGACAAATGGGGGGCGCGGATAAAGGAACGTTACGAACCGGAACTTTACGACCGTCCCGTTGTCTTCGACCACTACGTGCTGAACCTCCCCGACTCGGCAATCAGCTTCCTGGACGCGTTTATAGGCGTCTATGCAGGTCATGAGGAGCTGTTCGCCCCGTATACCGAAAAGCCTCTCCCAATGGTCCACGTCTACTGCTTCTCGGGCAACTCCAAGAACCCAATTGACGACGAAATCGATATTTGCAAGCGGATATCCGAGAAACTCGAATATACGATCACCACAGAAGACCGCGTCGGGGGCTCTGGAAACACAGCGCTGGAGTTGAGCATCCACGACGCGAGGCTGGTTAGCCCTAAAAAGAGGTATTTCTGCGCTAGTTTCCGACTCCCTCGCGAGGTTGCGTTCAGGCAGAAGTGAGAATATCGCATTTTGGGATGTTGAAATGGGCTTGCATAGCATGGCGTTGGATACCTACTTGTAGAATTTAGCAAAAGCATTCTCTCATCTCATTAGAATTGTCCTCGTGATGACGCTCAGTCAGTTCAGTTCGTTGCCGGATGCCTTACATCTAAATAGGCGGTGGGACTCTGACCGCCCCCATCTGCCGTAGAATCATCATCCCACCACTAGCATCTTTGTCCCTGGAGAGCTTTTCCGCCTCCGCAGTCGCAGTCATTCAAAGAAGCAAAGAACAGCACACCACAAACCTCAGCCCAAACCACCCTTTACAATCCATCACATCGCCAAACCACGCTCTCAACCCACCCCCACCCACCAACCAACCACCGCAAAATGAGCAACATCACCCTCCCCCCGGCAACCCACCGCCAACGCGCCCTCCCCCAAGGCGAGCTCGAAGCAGCTTCAACACTCAAGCTCGGCGCCGACCAAAACACACATACGCTGTCTCTCTCCGAGGCGCGCCTCGTCATCGACAAGGTGCTTGAGAATAAGCGGCGCGGAGGCAAGAAGTACGAGGAGCCGGAGAATTTGGTCAAGACGCTGGATTACTTGGGGATTTTTGCCCGGTTTAAGGATGAGGAGAACATCAAGGCCGTTGAGCGCTTGTTGAATTCTCATACGGAACTTGAGATGTTTGAGAGGAGTCAGCTTGGTTAGTTTTCTCTTTCACTCTTTGGCCTGGAATCGGGGAAGAGAAGAGAAGGGGGAGTCTACTGGAGAGGTGGCGCTAACGCTTTCTACAATAGGGAGTCTATGCTGCGACAACGCCGAAGAAGCGAAATCGCTTATTCCCAGTTTGCAAAATAAGATTTCCGATGGAGAATTGCAGGAGCTGTTGGACGAGTTGACAAAGTTGAGGAATTTCACAGAGTAGTTGGTTTGGCATGCTCTAGATTCTTTCTCTCCTTTTCTTTGTCAGAGTCGGGCGGTTGTTTGCTCGGCTCTGTGTTCGATTGTCATTTGCCTATAGTAGCACGGAGTTGGGAGTAAGGTTTATGCACCTGATATCATATCAAGACAGATACTTATCGCGTTTGCTGACAAGCTGTATAATCCGCTTCGACTTCGGAGATCACTGAGTGATATAGATACCTTGCCGCCATTCAGATAGAGTGATACCCAACCAGATAGTCTATCTACTTGGCTGGGATCGTGATCTGTCTGGTAAGCATCCTTGATCGCAACTCCAGCGCGCCTAGATTAAACTCTCGTAAGAACACAGATTATGCGCTGTAAAGATAGACGTGATTTTGGATTGATCGATGCTTTCGCAATAGCAGTCGATCGCTCGATATTTGATATCAACCGTTGCTCAGCATACTATACTTGCTTTTTCACATGATCGGGCTAAAAAAGCTATCGAAGCTTCTCTGGAAGTCTCCAGTTGATCGGTACGCCCCGTAACCTTCTCACTTGACCCTGAACTTCAACCGGCTATACTATTACCCATTCACCGTTTCTTTCCATCCCAAGAAACAGTGGCAAGGGCGGGAGAATAAGCATAGGGAGCATAAAAATACTGTTTTCACCGCCACGGAGAATTTAACAATATCAGCTTGGGCCAAGACATGTCAGGCAGGAAATCCTGCAGGATACTGATAGACCGATGATTCGGTAATCCTGGCCGCATGGCATGGCATGGCATGATAGCAGCTATCGCTTGCCCATCTTCAGTTGCCTGAGGTGCCTTTCGGAGATCAGTAATGACTTCCCCATCTTCATCTTCTCTACTTCTGTACTATGTATCAAGTGAGTTATGCTTGTTTGCACAACAGTTTATACAATCGCATGACTCGCCAAGAAACGCGACACCATTCCCGAAACGGAGCTCTATACTCCGGACCAGTGGACATCGTCTTATTTCCCCAGAGATCCATCCAAAAAGAACCCGGAAACTCCCTAAGCGGCACAAAAATTGGTAATGAAAAACGCCCTCCCAGCCAGCAAGAAACCGAGCAAAGGTCATCAACGGAGTTACGGAGAGCAGCCCAAGTCCCCGAACCAGTCAGTGATGGCGCATTGAACCGGGGCTGCGCAATGTGGGGAGAAGCCGCAATGCTGCAGGGCCGATCCCCGTTGCCGGTTTAGCACTAGGCCCGATTCATGAGTCGGGATGGTGCTCATTGGTGCGTGAGGAGTGTTATCGCTGAGTTTGATTGGCTGGGGATGAGATTAGGTAATGGGTCGCCCAGTCGGGTGGTTCCAGATGAAAATCAGTCAGCCGGCCAAGTTTAACCGGGTTGTTGGATTGGATTTAGGTATGAGATCATGCAGCTTTTCTTTCTTTCTCACTCTTCTCCGTTTTTTTTTATCTCGTCTTTGGAGTAGATGATCTGCTTTTTACTGAGTGTATTATCAGAAGATAACAGTCACAATCAGCCCAAAAGCAGGACCACCTCAGCGTTAGGTAAAACGAGACGGGCAGTCGGGAAAGCTGTACGTAATACCAAGCCCGTTTCGGCAGCCAGGCAGACGGAGGCCCAATCAGGGTGAAGCAGCTTATCTCTGGCCTTTGAGGGCGCAGAAGCAGGAACCGTTGGACGAGCCTGTCCTTGCGCGACCTGGCTATTCTGTTACGTGTGGGAATCAATCTGGCCTGCGCTTTCTCGTGTCGCTGTGACTGTCGCATGCACGGGGAGGAGAGTCGGTTATTATATCATTCAATCCGGTGTTAAATGTGTTGATTGCCTCGAGTCAAGTTGCTTCTGCTACTGTTACTGAGAGTGGTTGTTGTATACTGTGTTTGACCTGTCGACTCTTGAGGCTACGTACTGGGAGTATAGCTCCGATTCCGCTACTGATATCCAGATCTACAGCGGACAGCGGACTACTCCATTACATTTACATTTACATTATCATTCTCCTCACTCGCTTTCGGTGATAAGCTCTCTACACTGACAGTTCTTCTCTACATACGTGGCATCGATCTATCAGACCAGCGATAGATCTCCTGCTGCCGCCGTCATCATTGGCTGCTGCCCTGATCCCTGCTGGACACTGGACAGTGGACTTGGACTGAGCTTCATCCCCAGTCTAGAATATCTCTTCTGGGGTTGGCGGAATCCCGGGGACCCATCAGGGAACATCTTTACGTGACGAAATCGCGTGTCTATCAATCCCATTCAATCAACTGCCCGTCATCGCCCCAAGTCTTCCCTCCCGCCCTATCTTCATCTTTCTCTTCTCTATCACTGCTCCGTCCTCTCTATCGTCCCCTTTTGAATGGCTGCTGTTATCGCTCTGCAGTCGTCCTCGACGGCTGGGCTCCAGCAGGCCTCCCCTTCAGACCGTCATCTTCTCCGGCCGCTGCTGCAGAATAACCACCCGCAACCGCCGCAACACCAGCAGCCGCTACAACCACTCCAGACTCATTCACCACCCGCCTCCATTGGCACTCTCCCTCGTCCTCCTGGCTCTGCGCAAGTCCGTGATGGACCAAGTCCGAGTTGTGACGCCTGCCTGCGCCGCAAGAGCCGGTGCGCTATGAACGAGATGGTCAACAAGTGTTACTCGTGCGACTTTCATCGCCAGGACTGCACCTTCACCCTATCATCAGCCACCAGTACTACCACAACCACCCGAACAAGTCCAGCGGATCTCCCGTCAAAGAAGCGGAAACTCGACGAGACAATCAGCGTCTCCAGTGATGCTATTGCTGACTCCCCCAAAAGGTAACCCCCATTCCTCCGTATCTCATTGGCTTTCAGCAGCCGATCTCGGATATGCTTTATCAGATAGAGTTGGGACGCTAATCATTATCAATGCCCCCGCCAGGCTCTCACTAACAGTGTCGACCCTTTCTGAAACTGATGGTGCTCGTGCGCCCTTGAGTGAGCATCCACGCCTCAACACTGTGGCGTACTGGCACCAAACCACCCAGCACATCGGCCTCACCACCGAACTGGAACCCGCCCTGCTGGCCTATCTCCCAGTAGACCAGAACGACGAGAGCTTCATAGCCGCCTCCCGCGTGCGGAAACTTGGCGACGACGGCACGTTTATGCGGGTCGTAAACACCATGTCTCATGCAGAGTCATCCCCGTCTGCCTCTCTGGACTCGATTGAGAGTCTGGTTGCGCCCTATGGATCTACCTTGGTAGAGAAGTTCTTTGAGCGCATCCACCCGACCTTCCCTATCTTGATGGAAGATGTCTTTCGCCAGTCATATAGGACTAGGAATGGCATCTCTCCGCTCTTGCTCTCTGCTGTCTACGTACTGGCTCTGAAGTTTGTTGATATCGGCCCAGCCTCGCCCCGGCGACCCGATGCCGCTCGCCTCGAGGCAACTGCCTTGAAACTGCTTACAGAATCCCTTCCCTATGCCTCCATGTCGACAATTCAGGCCGGGTTACTACTTATGCAAAAGTCAACATTGGCAACTGCACCGTTGAACGCGCAATTGGTGACTGCTGGATTCGAGCTCGGCCTTCACCAAGATTGCTCCGACTGGCGGATGGAGACGTGGGAAAAGGGTCTAAGGAAGCGTCTGGCATGGGCGCTCTACATGCAGGACAAGTGGTCAGCAATGGTGCACGGACGGCCGTCTCACATTGTATCCTCAAACTGGACCGTTCAAGATCTCGTCGAGGACGACTTTACAGACGCATTCGCCGCGACGTCATCCCAGCTTGACGATGCGCCCGTCGGCCATGGTCCGCTCTTCTTCTGTCACCTGGTGGCTTTGACCACCATTCTGTCCGACATCCTAGACCGATTCTACACTCTCCAATCAATCGAGGAATTCAAAGCCGCGGGCAGCAACCGAACACGCTTGATTCTAGAACGCGCCAAACCCGCTCAAATCCGCCTCAAAGACTGGTTTGCGCGTCTTCCCGCGCTATTGAAACTCGATTCAGCAACCGACATATTCGAGACCATCACCGAAGAAAATGCCCGCAACGGCGCCCTACACCTGTCCTACTTTGCCACCGAAATCACCCTCCACCGCTGCATCGTGCGCTCCCTCTCCCCCGACACAACAGACGCCTACCTCTCCCACATCTGCCGCTCGGCCGCCAAAACGCGTCTCATTTCTGCAATGGACTTTGTCAACCGACTGCGCCCGTCTCACCTGCAGTCCTTCTGGCCCGGCGTGTCTCGAACGCACTTCGCCCTCATCGGCTCATTTGGCATCCTCCTCCGTGTAACGGCGCCCACGAAAGAAGAAGCCGAGTTCTACCGCCTCCGTCTTTGCGAGTATCGCTGGACATTGAGCGTCAGCAAGAAAAACGCCGAGTTTCTGGAGTTCGCTCTCGAGTCACTGGACAACGCGACAGATCTCGACCACCATGTTCCGATGAAACCGGGGATTGACGACCTGATGATGAGCTCCTCGAAACCGTTTTCGCAGCCACACGCGGCACGCGACGAGTCGCTGCTCGAATTGGATCCTCAGGGACAGGGACAGGGACAGGGCGGCACTTCGTCTGTTGTCTCTGGGTTGGCGTCGCCTGCTACCTCGGTTAGTGAGGAGAGTATGCATGATACTACTCTTGCTCCGATGTAACACTTTACCTCACCTACCAACCACCCTCTTACTTTTCCGAACCTCTACCTTTCACGCCTAATGACCTGACCTGACCTTTCCTCCTTCACTTTCCTTTGATCAGCGAACGCAAAGTGGAGCTTCACTTGATACCTCAACCTCTACTTCTACCTCTACCCACCTCAATGTTTACGACGAAGAAACCCTCGAAAGACGATCTCGACGATCACTCTTAACTCTTACTTATGAACCTCGACTTCCCTGGATGGATGCTCGAGAATTGGCTTATATGTATATATTTACTTACGATGGACGTTATGCTATGTTAGCTTATGTTATGCTACATTTATAGACGAATGAGATCAGGATGAATGGCTGGGATAGAACAATTCATGATATGAATATTTGAATTATTTTTATACCTGTTCAAAGTACATGAATGCGTTCCCAACGCTATACAGTTTAATCAAAATAAATAGAAATGGCCACAATAAGAAAAACAAAAAATCACACAAGAGCTGTTACATAAAACACCCCATTACCTAACTAACCTGCCAGCGTGTGGCCCAACCGCTGTCAAAAGTTGGTTTAGTGCACAGCAGACCATGCCATGCCCGCTCTGGATCCATGACTACCTAGAAGGTTTAGTTGAACGCCTGGGTCTTGGGGGCGATCGATTTCGAAAACGCTAGCCAACCTCATGGGTGGTGCTAGTGATATCTGGGTCTCTGGGCTTTGATCAAGGGTCGCGCGAGGCAAGTACGTTTCAATTTGTCTTCAAAGTCAATCATACTCGCCGGTACGTCCCTGAGGCCAGGCCATGAGAAAGCAATTGCAACATTACGTACTTTTGCAGATTACAAAGCAAAGCTCTCCTTGCTGCTATGGAGCAGTTGGTTAATGATCAGGGAGGGAGGCTCGATCGGACCCAGTTATGTTGTCCAAATGCTACAGACGCTTGGCCTAAAACCCTTGTTGTCGTGCGCTAGGGCTGCGGCGCATGGAGAGACAGGCCATCCGGATGACTGACTGACCAAGCAAGCGTTCACAAACACCTCATGGTGCCATACAGTTGATCTTGCCCCGGTCACTGTCTACTTCCTGCTTCAAAAGTTGCTCCTTCCACACGCCTGAGCACGAGACAAACAAGTTCTCTGGTGATTTTTGCTAGCTAGCCGAGGACAACGAAATGAACCAAAAGGTTGCGGCCAGGTGGTTGACGATGGCGTGGAGGCTTCAGCCGAAAGTTGACGAACAAACATGTCCTCGAAGCCGCTCAAGCGGGGTTACACTCGACAGGATCTACACAGCGCTCGTTGCGATGAGATTGTGTCCTTTGCGCAGGTGCTTCCCACGCTTCTGGCTTCTATCCTAACATGGAATAATAGCATTGAGGTGTTCAGCCGAGTTCTAGAACACGAGGCGAATATGAGCAGCTGAGCCATCCGTCGTGCGAAGCTTGTTTCGTCTTGGTATTGCTCCATTTTGCGGCTTCTTTCTTTTTGGATGGAGAGCTTGGCTTCTATGGGTATGATGCTAACCCTACATACATCGTTCTGAAACTTCACAGGCAGAGCAGGATCACTACCATGCTTTTCAGACTCGCTGAGTGAAGACTTGTCTTATGAAACTAATTCATCCATAATTTGGTCTTAACTTGGGCTTGAACGCCAGATAAACACAGTAGTGCAAGGCTTGAGTGACTGGGATGCATGTGCCAAAAGAGATTCCCAAGAATAGTAGTCGCCCTACCTATCCAACAGCATCTCCCCCAGTAGGTAGCCCTACACTGGTAACGCATCCAAGTTAACGCGTGAATAGGTAGTCCAACCGCAACCATCTCAACATTCTCATCTCAGCAACCATGAATCCCAAGCCAAGCAGCTCTTTATCAACCATCCTGGTACCCACGAACAGTAGGCTGTCTCCCTCGCTAGACTACTACTCTATCAGCCTCGATTACCTAATGCTGGTCACAGTAGGTAGAGCTCAGATTCATCCTCAATTGCTCGACCTGGGCCGACTAAATCAAGTCCAGTTCGATTCGGCTGCTCCAAGAGGTAGAAGATAGATAGCTTTTTTTTTTTCGCCCTTTGCCGTTAACCATGGCATGCATTGGCCCTACGAAGTTGATGTTGTCTAGGCTTTTATAGGGCAGATGCATATACTCTACTATAACCTAGACATGACGAGTGCCGCGCCCAAACAGCCCGCCCGCCGACTTTCTGCCTTGCAGAAGGTTGGCTCGTACCGGCTGTAGGGTCTTCTGTGGCTTTTGTGAGGCTTGTGAGGTTGTCCGAGGCTGTTTCTTGCACTAAAAGTAGCTCGTCTCGCATAGGTAGCATTTGGCGTCTCAGGAGTCGTCCTGACGTACAGGTAGTCAGCGTAGCCACCGGCAAGCCGGTATATTGAGTAGCCTGTGGCGTGGAGTTTTTTTCAGCGCAATATGACAATTCCTATATAGTGGGCACCTGCAGCCTCTCGCATGCATAGCACATTCCCAAATCTATACCAATCAAGATGTTCACACAGATTCTCCCCCACCATACTTACTGTATCCGCCTCCTCCTCCGCAACCTCATGACTGACGCGCCTCATACGGCGGTGGCGGCGTCCGACTCCTCTCCCTCTGCGTCCTCTCCAGCTCTGGCGCCCTAACCTCCTCGCTTGCAGTAGCCACCCTCTCACTCCCCTCCGCATCCAGACCAACCAATTCAACCTCCGCCACCGCCTTCTTCTCCCCTCGTCTACCACGCCTCTTATACCAGATACCAACCCCGACGACAAACATAACAACCACGGTGGGAACGACGACGCCCACGATAATCTTTACCTTCTCCGTCTCTGGTTCTCGGCGTGGGATGACGCAGTTGTCCTTGTAGTAGCGGCTGTCCTGGAACCCGGGCCCAAGGGCGCTGCAGGAGATAGATTGGCTAAATATCCAGACGTTATTCTCGCGGTCGACTTTATTGAGGGACGGCATTGAGGCGCTGTTTTATTCCAAGCCGAAGAAGGAAGTTCTTGGGTTAGTATAAAAGATTACGCAATGGGTTGCAGAGAGTAGGTATAGAGGTGGAACGAACTAGCTTATCTGCCCGTACAGCTCAACCAACCCGCTACTCTGCATTGGGAGTTCGAATTTCAGCGGTGTGGAGGCGTTCAGGATAAGGTTGGCGTGGCACTGCAGTAGCGAGGGGAGTTCGAGGCTATATTATATATCATCAGTAAGAGGCCCGTCTTCAACAACATAAAACAATGCCGTGAAAGGACAGCGGTACAGACCCCATGATCGAACCAGACAGATCTATTTTGTTGTCCACGACTTCCAGCTGGGGAAAGCTCAACTCGAGCCCGCTGTGTCCGCTCTGGATCTTGATCCCGGCGTCGTCGCGGTAATAATTGTAGACGTTCGGCGAGCCGGCCGATATGAGAGCCGGGAACTCGATTCTACGAATATGTCAGTTGGCATTGATTTTTCGGCTCGACTTGCAAGAGATGCGCATAGATAGAGTGCGGGGGGAGGGGAAAGGCCGGGAGGACGAACTCGGAGAACGTCCCCGAAATGTCAATGAATCTTGCGGACTGGAGAGAAGGGAAAGATAGAGCCGGGATTAGGTCTAGTGCGGCTATATCTTCACTGCTGCAGTCCGGGCAGAATTCGATTCCGATATTAGTGAGGACCGTTTCGAGGGCCGCGAAATCAAGGCTAGGTAGTCGTGTCAGTCCAACTCACTGTGTTGACGGCAAGGCATAAAAATGCCGCTAAGAAAGAAAAAAAAGACATGCCGTGCAAACAGCGAGCGAATATTAATATGCGGCACGCTGGTCAACTTTGGAAACAGAAGCTGGACATTGTCGTTCGCGCGCTCAACCGATAAACCATACTCGATCGAGATCAGCTCTGGGAAGTACGCCCGACTGATATTCGTATCCATTGAATAAATCCCGCCGAGATACTGCAAGTCTGGCATTTCAATGGCAAGATCCCCCGTATTTGTGCCGCCGCCCATGTGCCCCGTGATATTGGTAATGCCCGGCAGAGAAAGGGTCCCGGTGAAGTTGTCGCTGAGGTAAAACCCGCTGCCGATGATCGTAGTGCATCCGGCGAAGAGGTCGCGCGCTTCTTGCGTGCTGTTGATGTGGGTGCCGCCTGGTGCAGATTCCATCGTGCATTCTTGAGCCGTCACGACTGCAATGGATCAGTCAATGCATGTCTTCTGTGGGGTTTGTACATACGGCTCGGCGCGCACAGGGCAAGCGCCGCAAGGATCTTAGTCGGTAGCATGCTGTACTCCCACTCTCGCGGGTAGTGACCAAGGTTTTAGGTGGAGGACACTTGGATTGTCTCAACAGAGGGCCCAAATGAAGTCGCGCCCAGACGCCCCGCGCACGTGTTGCCAATGTTTCTCATTTCGCCCGAGGGAGGCTTAGTGTCGGAGACCGCGGCGTACGTGATCTTCGGTATCTCACCACCCAAATATGAAGGTCTGATTCATTGAATCTAGCAGCGAAGCTACACTATATACAGAAGAAATAGGGGTAAGCTCAC